>NC_068384.1:4569558-4884558 GCF_023724105.1 Carassius gibelio
CTCCTGAAATGTATTTATGATAAATTGCTCTACCCTCCATCCGTGTAATTAATATTTGTGCAAGCAGCAGTCTGAACCAAAATAAGAAAAATGTAAATCGCTACAGTACTTTAATAGAACGGAATGATAAAATATGCATGAGCAGAAAGAGGCCCTTGCTTGTTAGAACTCAGTATATCAGAAACCTATTGGTTTTGCTCACATAAATTTAATGCATTTAAACAACAGGTAGAACACTAGCAAAAAATATGACACAGCAACTGACATAACTTAAAAATACACACTAGTTATAAAGCTATATATTAGCTTCAAGCAGCATACAAAATTATCTTTAATAGCAGGATATAAGCAAGAAAAACTATGTAAATTCAGGTAAATTGGTCAACTTTTTCACATTGAGATCAATGCAAGGTTCAAAGTTATTTGTTGCTGCTAATTTAGAGTATCTTTCTATAGCTAGTCAACATAGGTTTGTTAAAAATTACGTGTAAAAACATTGAGAAAGAAAAAAAAACCATAAGTTCTGCGCTGTATGCGTAATTTTCCACCAAACCTGTAAATTTAGAACTTTAATGAAATTACATTATATAAAAGAATATATACATTATCATTCAAAGTTAGTTTCATCATCGCAATTTTTTTATTTACTTTTATTGAATCCCGTGAATGTAAAAAATAGCCAAATAGCCATTTCCTTACACTCACACTACTGTATTTCAGATAAACACAGAGATTCTGTAGGCGCTTGTTTAGAAAGAAATCTTGTGACTCAGACAAAATACAACAATGGAAGTCTGGCTTCAATGGCATCTAATGCACACAAGAGAACTCTGCATTAAATGGTGTTGGCTGGCCAAGGGATACTTAAGGTTTGTCTGCGGTCTCTTTAGGTCCACTATTTTGGTCATTACACAAACACATGGTCCCCCTTTGAGTCTAGACAACCCCACCCCACTGATTGGCATTATACAGCTTCCAACAAACAAAACTAGAACAATAGTGTTGTGTTTTAACTCTCAAAGATGATTACAAGATTCTATATCTTTGCTACTGCCATCAGCCAAAGGTGACCTTTGACCTTGAGTAAAACACTTAAGAAAGAATCTGTCTTGTTCAAACTGATGCCAAACATTCTATGAAGTTAAACACTGTCTGTTTGTTTTAAATGGAGGGAAAGGTGCGTCCGACATAGAGTAGCCTGAAAGACAAACAAATTAAAACCTTCTGAAAGCCTTTGGTTAAGTAGATGTTTAAATGAACTAAGGATAGCCAGTGACTGACTTAAAAATTTTACGACAGAAAAAACTATGACTAGTCCTTGAAGGAATTTGTTGAGGTCGTCTCATGACCTTGTCGTGTCATTTTTTTCCCACAGCAACCATCAGGGATTCATGAACATGTTTTTCGAGTGTGCTGAGCAGACATTAGGTTTTGAGGCTGAAAGACATGAGACTCTTTCTGGTTTGGTGAATGTCTCAACATCCATCTCAGTGACTCTAATGTGCATTGTAGCTAATGAGCTTAGAGCGGCGTTAATTATTTCAGCAGGAGAAAAAAGACAATTTACAATCTTGTAAGTGTCTTGAATAACAGCTTTCACTGTGTTACATCCTTTAAAATGAGATAAACTGCCACCATAATGAAAACTGAACAATTGAAATGTGTGATGTCCTGTGTCTCAAAGGGAAAGGGAAATTGTACGAAGCCAAACAGGATGACACTTTTATGAGGTACAAGTATTGATAAATGGCATCAAAATGACACTTCTCTTCTTAGCGAATGACAATATGACACTTTTCTTAAAATATTAAAATTACCTACTGTAAATATATCAAAACTTAATTGATTTTGATTAGTAATATGGATTGCTAAGCATTCATTTGGAAAACTTTAAGGGTGATTTTTTTTGCACCCTCAGATTCCAGACTTTCAAATAGTTGTATCTCGGACAAATATTGTCTGGTAAACCATAAACCATACATCAATGGAAAGCTTATTTATTAAGCTTTCAGATGATGTATAAATCTCAATAAAAAAAAAAAAGTACACTTAAGACTGGTTTTGTGGTCCAGGGTCACGTGTTCTTTGCAACACCTACAGCATTCAGCAGCTCAACCACAAGTTGGTTATATGATGGTTTGGGGATTCACATTCTTTTGATATAAACTCTTTGGATATTTTTGTTTTGTTTTAGGTTCCACAAAGCTCTTTTCTAAGAATCTAGGAAATAAAATGTTTATTTTTTCCCCCTTGAATTTAAAAAGTTGTTCAAGTGGGACATTTACATTTATGCATTTAGCAGAATTAGCGATTTACAGGGCATTCAGGCTATACATTTATATTTTATTACATTTTTTACCATTATGTGTGTTCCCTGGGAATTGAACCCACAACCTTTTGAATTGTTAATGCAATGCTCTATCACTGAGCCACAGGAACCAAGCTATAAAATCCTATTAGGTTCTAAATTACATTTTTACAGTAGCTTTAATTCATTTTTTCCTAAAATAGAACCATAAGACCCTACAAATCTATTAAATGGCATTTGATAACAGATACTCCTGAATCCACTAAAAAGTGCAATGGAAGTCACAATCAGAATAGGTTTATTTGCCATTAGAGGCTTCATCTCCTAAACTCAGTATGGAGCTTGGCCAACACTGGGTATTTCTGATGAACTGCTCTCAGAAGCACAACGTCACCTCATCTTGACTCTGGCTCAAAACATAATTAGTCATACCCATTTCAACAGGGCTGCATTATTTGAAGGCTCTCCTAGAAAAAGCTGTGTGCATTATAACGTGGCATGCCATTCAGTCAGCTCCATTGTGTCATCATTCAGTGAGAGCTCAATATGCAGGGTGAAAACAGAAGGAGAGTTTAAATCAGCACATTAAGCACAACAGAAAACCACAATATGAACAGTAAATCAATGTGAGATCAAATGCTGGACTGGCTAAAAAAGTCATGCAGCGAAACATAAGGACACAGCAAAAGATAGATGGAAAATGTGAAAAGCTGTTACTGCGACCATCATCACAGCAGGCCTTACTGTCAAATCTCTTAAGCTTCACTGATACAGTAAACTACAGAAATACTTTAAAAAAATGTTTAATCAACCTTAAAGCTACATTTACATAAATGCCGGTACGAATGCAGGACTATTAAACCCCTGACGAGAAGCTAACAACATTAACAGACCCCCTTCCTAATCTCCACCAGGTTCCTAGCATCATGGAATCATATCTCAATATTTTCAGTAGATATATCCTCAAGCTCTTCAGCAACCTTTCTCAGGCTGCCTTGCCCGAGATAAGAATAGCACATAGCCTCAAGAAATACATTTGGCACAGCAGGTCAGCCATGGAAAATTACCTTCTGTGCTTTTTAATATCGAGAAACTTTTCTTCCCTTTGGAGCTACAGTGGTAGAGAAGGAAAAAAGGCTATTAGAAGATGGCATCAGAGTTGATTTTCCATAAATACAAGCAGGCTTTTGGATAGTGAAGCTGTTATTCATGGTAACGGATTTTCTCATGTGTCACGTAACACTAGGGTGGTCTAAATTGGATGTTCATTGCTAGTTTAAGAATGCCCTACAATATTGGCAGGAAGTTGGGGCTACTCGGCATAAACAGAAGAAAGGCTGAAACAACACTGAAGGAGTCCTTTTCACTGCAGATCTGGGCACTTTTTAACCGCATCTTAAGGCTAGAGAGAGTGCCAACAAGATACTGTACCTCCCACTTCCTTAAAAACAAATGATCCTATGAACAGTTCTAATTATAATCATCACAAACTAGTCCTGTTCTTTCTAAACAAGATTTAAGGACTGGTTCCAAGTGGTGCAACTGAAAAGCTGCACTGTAAACCATTATTCCTGAAATGCATCTAACCACACGAATGTCATATCAGTGCTGACAGCGCAGCCGGTGACACAGGTGTCGGTCCCCTGCGGATATACAATAAGCTCAGTGTTACTATGGGGATAACAGTACTTTCAAGAAGAAATGCCACCAAAATAACTCACAGCGCACAACAAACCATTGTAACCCTAAATTAGTCTGTGTATTCAGATGCAATAGGAAAATCAACTGGCTACCAACAAAATACCCCACATGAACCGCGCTGAATGAAAAACAGACGTTTTCAACATGGAGGAGATAAGCTTCCTCATCGCTAAGGGCAGTCACACCTCCATACAGCTTTTTTCATTTTTTTTTTCATGGGAACAGAGGTATCAATTTTGTTTAATATACTGACAAACATGCAATGCACTGGAGCTGTACATGATATAAAGCAACAGTTGACCCCAAAATTGAAATCCTGTCATCATTTACATTTACTGTCAAATGCAAAAGAAAAATGATAACAGGACTGGCCACTCTTATGCAAGCTAACCATTCAGTGTATTAGTGTAGCATCCGGTGCATGCAGTGTCAAAATTTGATAAATAGTTTGTATTCACTCATTCAGTGGACTAGATTAGTAATGCAGGGTAAAGTGAATTACAATTTTTTGTTTATATATATATATATATATATATATATATATATATATATATTTTTTTTTCATTACAACTGTTCCTGGGTTCAGCACACTAATCTGGTGGAAGTGCTTAAAGACTCACTGATGGAAAATTATAGATGAATAAGGAATTTAAAGTTCCTCGTTTGAAGACTTGGAAGACATATGGGCCACTTTATTATTATTTAGTTCTTTTTGGCATTCAGAGCATTAAAGCTTCAGCCACCCATCACTATCCTCAGCTGCATAGAAGAAATAAAATAATGTTCTTGCTCGTTTTCCAGAAGCTTTCATCACTGGAGAGGTCACATGTACCTGCCGTACTTTTACAATTTGCAATAGAAAACACACGATAAGGATGTAAAGACTAATATATATATATAGACTAGCTATAGCAACAAAAACCAAAACAAATTTCTATTATGTACATATAATGTTATATTAAGAGAAAACGTTTGAATAAATAATTGTTTATCTTCATGTTTTGGTGGAATCATAACTACTACTAACGATCTGTATACGTTGTTTCTATAACTTATAAAAATATATCAATCCGTGTACTTGCCTTGATTTGCAGTGACAGTCTGTGTATTTCGCGGATCTCGTTTCAATAGTAAACAGTAGCGTTGATGTCACGCGCAGTCCGCTGTGTGTGTTTGTTGCGATTGAGATGCGCGCAGAAGTTTATGGAAATCGATCTCCAGATCTTCAGTCCTCGCGTGCATTTTCATTCGCTCCGAGCAAAGCAGTAAACAGCGCGAATACAGTCGGCTCTGTGTTGATAGCTTTCTTACTGTAACAATCAAGTCTGAAAGACGCGCTTGACGCTACGCCTCCTATTCCACAGGCTCCACACACAACTACTCCCCACGGACACGTGACCATCCCACGGGAATTAGCTCTCATCCCTCCCTCACCGGAGGCTGGTATCGGTTACACCGGCAGGACGCGTCCTTGAGCCCGGAGCTGTCGATACCGTTGCGTCCTTCTTAATGTCCTGTGCGCAGAACGTATTGGACAATGGAAACAAGTTAACAAGCATTGACAGACAAATCAGTCTGAGCCGACCTCATATGGATATCGACCTGGTCATGCAAACAGAGCTATATCGACTAAAAATACATTCGGCGGGAGAATTATGACCCAATACTTCAGGCTTACGGGCTGGTTGTCTTAAAATAGATCAGGTGAACTCTTAAACAACAGTGCACACATTGCTTTCAAATAGTTCAGTAACCATAAGTTAAATTACAAGTTAAGTCAAAGCTTGTATTTCCACCTGATAAATAAAATCGTTCGCCTGGGGTAGTAACCATGGCAACAGTAGGCTGCTTTATCATTTTTGTTCATTTTAGGATGGCACAAAACTGTCATTAAATATAGCCTACTGCAGTTAAAAACCGGGTAACTATAATTTATCACAGTACCAATAACCAATAACCTTAGTTTGTTGGAAGCTGTGGTTTTCGTGGTACATTTTAAAGAGTTTGTGTGTGTGTGTGTGTGTGTGTGTGTGTGTGTTCGTGTGTGTGTGTGTGTGTGTGTGTGTTGCTGGTTTTATTGAATATGCACAACATTTTTTTTTATTTTTTTATTTTTTACATAAACAAACAAAAAAACAATAACAACAACACTGAATTAAATGTGAAATTTTTGAATGACTGTGATAGTTTTTTTTTTTTTTCTTGTCAAACATACTCCAATTATCTTTATTTACAACTTTGATCTATTATGTACTACTACTACTACTAGAACTATATGGGGACACTATACTGATAACAAGAACCTTCCTTCGGATGAGAAGTTAAACCGAGGTCCTGTCTCTCTGTGGTCATTAAAAATCCCAGGATGTCTTTTAAAAAGAGGAGGTGAGGTAGAAGAGGCACTTTGAGTGACTAAAAAAAACAGCTTTATAAATGTAATGTATTATTATTATTATTATTTCTACTACTAATACTACTTATAATAATAATATGCACCCTTGTGCTGATTTTACTGTTTTTATTGTTATTTATAATAATAATAATAATAATATCAGCACAAGATCAGATTTTGAGCTTTGAGGGCTGAGGAAGACAACTCAAGTCCTTTTCTGGCACTTCATCACATTGGACCTCCTCCACACATGGGTTTCCGTGTGGAAAATCTTTAACTGGAACACAGGTTTCTGCCAGAGTTCAGTGACTATTCACCGTTACATAACAAAGCAGAGAAGAAAAATATGCACATGTTAGTTTGTAATGTGAACCATTCTTGTCTGAAGTCAAACAAACAACTAAAGTGAAATAAACTATACAGGAGTGACCAAACTTCTACTCAAAAGTGGATGAAGTATTTGTGGAGCCTGAGATTTGCTCCTGATACATTTTAATGATGACAGAGCAAGAGCAAGACATGGAACTGCCATGAATTACCACCATTTGACTATCCCATAGAGGTTATTGCTTTGTAAAGCTCTTCACAAAATGTTACCAATTTCTGCTAGGCATGAGTGCATTCCTTCAGATGTCTTAGTGCTCACATCATAATTTTTTATCAAACTGTTCTTAGAATTTGCCCACGTTTTGTAAAAACACCCTGCAATAAAATGACATTGTGACTAAGAAGGGATTGGACAACAATCAAAATGAGATCCCTTAAGGGAGCCTACCTCTGAGTAGAAAAATCTCAGTTCATTCACTTGCTCGGGCCCTCACGGAGAGCAGCTGTGGGGAGCGGATGGATCTTTGTGGTGCTGTCATGACTTTTAAATCTCCTTTAAATGAGAGTCCATTTACAGTACTTTTCCCTTTCATTTCATTTTGTGTCTAAGCTTTGGTGGTGAACTCCTTTAAGACACACGATTAAATCTTAAACCTTTATTTGTGCTTGCACATCGTGGGATTCAGCCTGCAATGAGTTTCAAGAGTTGTTCTATGCAGTACCTGTAAACAAGAGCTTTGCAAGACAAAGCTTGAATATTGGATGTAGCATCCTGTTCTGATTGCTTATGTTGAATTTTGAACAGGTGAGCCACAGGCCCTCGAAACACAAGAAATTCCCGTTGTTTCATGGCAACTGCATCTGCAAATGACTGATGTGGGTGAATTGCTTACTACTGTACCTAGCGTTATAATGTTGTGTAAACACATATAACTGCCAGTTGGACTTTTACAATAAAAGCTTTTTTTCCAGATGAGCCAATAGAGTGGAGTTTTCTCAGGGAACTCATTATCGTTGATCTATTGACAGTAAAATCATAACTAATATCAAGCTTCACAATCATTTCCCTTGTAGACAAGGACAGAAACTTTTTAGGAGACTTTCAGGAGTCTTAGGGAGCTGTGGAGAAAAACTAATGATCCAGTTATCGGACTATGCTCCCTTGAGCTGATGCCAAAGTAAATAACACATTTATCATGTGTCACGCATTGTAAACACCTTTAGAGATTGATTGCAAACCTCAGTCTGCAAGTGGATGATGGTATTGATCTAACTTCCCATTTCTTTGCTCCTCATCATCACAAATTGACCAGCAAAGTGAATTTAGGACATGTGAACGTCAAATATAATGTTTCATTGAAAGAAAGAAAAAAATCCCCCAAAAGCGGATAATAGTAATCTCAGATAAGACTGGGGTTGATGAAATACTCTGGTGAGTTGGCACTCCAGGCCGTACGCCTTGCTGGTTTACTAAAGCAATCCTATAAAGCTTTCTTCCTCAATGCTCCTAAGCAAATATACCACAGTCTGATCCAAGCTGAACAAAAGCTTGGATTTCAAATAGTCAAGGCTTTTTTTCAGGGTTTTTCCGACCATATCGCAATCCTAGATTGTAATTTGAACAAGCTTCTTAAGCGCCTCTTAGCTGGAGGGTTGGGAAAAGATTATTACGGCTAACCTGACATTAAATCAGCTCTTTATTCATAATTGTGCTATGCAAGTTTGTGTTTTTAATGCCCTAGTCCTTCTGTTTGAAATTGGAAATTACGGAATACAGCTTTGATATTGAAAAGGAAATGATCTCTTTGACATATTTTCAGAGTGGAGTAAGATAAGATCACATAATATCTGATGAATCACACCTCTTACAGCGTGAATCATTAAAGGTTTATAAATAGTTCATGGGATAATGGGGGACTCAGGCAGGTTCTGAGAAATAATTGATGAGAGACGGTACAGTTGGGCCATGCTGCCTAATTAAGTTCTGTAACGGATAACCCTGTGCCTTATTAATGGCCCAACAACTTTTTTAGAGCACTATGCAAACTTAAGACCACTTAAACAATTAGAAACTGTGGTCACATTAGAGGACATGATGCATGCAAATGTAACTCTGGGTACTCAAAAAGGGATTTTAATTGTCGCATTGTTTCTCTACAGTTCACCTTTGCAGAGTCCAATTTCTACTTTTGGCTGGCCTTTGGAAAAAGGCAGACAAACTGTTTCCACCTGGGCTTTTGTTTTTTTGATTGTAAAGCAATGAATGATATTGAAGCGCTTTCTGTCACGCTTCTCTCAACTCATCATCAAAGAGTCAGTTTCAGTACAACCACCAGAGAGCACAAGTTGATTACTGCTTTTTGAATTTTCCTAATTAAATAGTGAGAACAGCACATTTTGTATGGCTAAAGATAGCAGATCTGTATAGCTTCTATAGAGCAGGATAGAAGCATATGGGTCATTTTTTGCAGAAAAATCCCAGATGAGGCAATTTAATAGAAAGATTAATTTAGGCAAATAAAACATTATCAGTCTTTCTAAATACTAATACCTAACCCTACATAATTAAGGTCTAAATCAGCCATTTAAATGCATGAAAAATAGATCCTCGTTGGAGGGTGGTAGCTTCATTCTCTTTGAACTTAGAAAGCAGGAAACAGAAGTTCAAGATCTGCTGTATTGCAACTTCCAAGGAAATGCATCCTTCTTAACTTGACCTTCAGAGTCCGAGGTTCAAAGTACAAATGCTTAGCTCCCTATCCCTAACCTTTCTCACATACAGCTACAAAAGTTGGTTGTTTTGAACCACATTTGGGTTCTTCTCTCAGCCATGCATTTGCTAGTATTGGGAACGGCCCCCCTCCAGCTATCATTAGCCATATCCATGACACTGTCAGCCTCTGCGATTCAGATGGGTGCATTTATTGGTTGCCAAGTTTGTGAGATTCATGCAGTTATGAGCCTGCTGCTGAATTGCTTCTCATGCTGGGAAATCTGTCTTTTGAAATATGAACCATGTAAAGTGCTGGATGGGATATATGCATTTTTATTCCTGTATGATGACAATATTAGGGATATTGATTGTGGCAAAAATCACAATCACAGTTATTTTGGTCAATCAATAAAAAAACAATAAAAAAAAACAAAGGACAAAACCAATAGAAAAAATATATAATACTACAGAAACTGATTAATCCAATTTAATGATAAAACAGCATAGTCGTCACAGTAAGAACTGAACTTTCTTTGTTTCTTATTAAAGCTAAAATGGTCCTTGTTTGATTAATATTAGGCAGTCCACAGTATATTCACACTTTTAAAAATATGAATAAATCTAAACAACTTTAATAAATCAAACATGTTCCATTTCTCAAAAGTCTTTTTACATGATTTTATTGATTTGCACATGAAATTGGGTTTTTATGGAGGAACAAAGGTGCACCATTGGAAAGGGGGCGGAATGGGTGTAATAATTGTATTTTCTCAATGATTGTATTTTCATAACCAATTAAGGTCTAAACTATTTGGATTAATTGTACAGTACTAGACAATTTGACACCAAAGGCATTGGTTTAGTTCATATACGTAAGAGGATAGTGTACATGGACAACATTCAGACTGACTTGATAGCATAACTAAGCAGCTGCTGTCGGTCTTGGCCAGGAGGCAGAATAAAAATCGCTGGAAAGGTCACTGATTATCTGGCCAGGTCTAGTGTCATACTTTAGAAATCCAACTGGGTTGTGTTCTAATGGCATGCAGTCCTGCAAATACAGTGACAGAATCAGAAAAGGGGTCTACTGTCAGGAAGGTAGCAGATTTGGGCATAGTTAAGGCAGACAGATGGTGACTGGTCATTTCACTGATTGGCTGCTGGCTTTCAAGGTCACCTTTTGAGTGGCTGGAAATTGCTCTAACTGCATCTGACCTGACAGAAAAATGGTTTAGAGAATTGAGCACTATTTCTATTGTCTAGAGTTGGGCTCTTTTGATGGGGGCCAGTAAAACGGAGTACAAGTTCATGGAATTTGTGCAGTAAAATAATGCAAAACTTATATAACAATAAACTCTAAGTTACTGTAACTTACTATATGGTGAAAAACTGATTTAACATTATATGTAAGTTGACTGTAAAATGCTGTCAAAAATGTTACCTAAATTATGGATTTTGGAAGTTAAAAAAAAAGAAAATGAATTAGCCACTGATAATACGTAGCACATAAGAGAATTTCGTAATATAGTTTAGTTGGATTAAGACACTATACATTTTTTTTTTTTTAATCGGTAAATAAAACTATGGACCATATCGAACACGGCATGCATGAAAAAAAAAAGTATACTAAATCATGTGCATGATTTACTATTTCATTCTGTCGATTTATAAATTGTGCACATGATTTACTAATTTGTTTCCTCGATTTGCTGGTTGCGTTTAATGATCAATGATGGTCATTTATTTAATCTCTGGTGGTCATCGTAACATATTTTAGTGTCCCAGCACCATATGTTCTGGTATGAAGCTCATCGTGTCCAGCAGTTACCTGTAGAACTCAAACTGGCATTACATCCAAAATGCCTTACAGGCACAAACGGTCTAGAAACTTTAAAACCAATCTCATCTTTCATAAATAAATTGAAGCTCAGTCACTGAATAAATGAAGGGAAGAATTGGCCTGCCAGCAGTTATGAGCAGAGCAGATGTTTACAGTATAAGTGGAAACCATACTTCATTAGCTCATGAATAATCACTGGCAGTAACTGTGGTGTTTTGACAAACCAGTGCTGTTAAATCTATCAAGTCTAGAACTGATTCTGAGCTGTAGCTTGAGTGTGGCAGTGACAGACGAACAATGTGGCACACAGAGGATGATGGTAGGGCAATACATGAACAGTATTTCTCATAGATTATGACACATCTGCGAATAGGAAGCAACGGAATGTCAGACGACTTTTTTGGTTTAAAACAGGGAGCAATTATATGATGCTATCTTTCTGATGTATGAAATTGACAGTCTCTTTGTAGTGGAGTCTTGATTAACTTTTGGAGGTCTTAGATATTATTTGAGCTTGATATGAAAGCCTCTACAAATCGTTTGCAGTCTAGAGATGAAAGGAAAGCTGAAAATTGGCTTTCCCGAGTCATAACACTGAACAAAAGCCACATTTATACCGCGAAATTATATTGCACAGACTATATATGCTTGCATTTACACAGGAAACAGTGCACAATTATGTATATTTGGCCTTGCTTCTTTCGTCCATCCATTTATGGGCTTAAGTTTGGTTGTTTTTTGCCTCATGAGAAGCTTAACAGTGCAGACACTGGGAGAGTTTGAGGGGCACTATGAAGACAATTTGTTTTTAGCATTAAACAGATTATTAGGAATGCACAAAATATCTGTACTATGGCAGTGTGTATGTAGGCTATAAAATAAATAAATAAATAAATAAATAAATAAAGAAATAAAGAAATAAAGAAATAAAGAAAGAAAGAAACCTTCCAACAAATATATTTTCAAACAAGGCTATTGTTTTCAGTGTTTTTGCAATATTTGGCGATATGGATTTATATAAAAACAGCTTTTTGGACTTTTTTGTATAATAGCTTGCATTCACACATCTTGTGTAGTACACTTGTCCATTTTAATATTTTAAGAAGCACTAAATGCGAGCAATACTTCACAAAACTTTCATATTTGTCATGCTTTTAACAATCCGCAAATTTCTATGCAAACAATCTTCTTCCAAACGACAAGCATCTACTCAGACATGGTATGCAGAATGTCAGTCACTAAAAAATAAGATGCTAAGCCAAAGCAAAAGAGAGTGATGCTAATGAACTTTATTTACAACACTGGGAGTGTAACAACATTAGGTCACAGTAAGTTCACACAGCCTTTGACATGGTTTTTGGGACACCTTTGCCCTGTATATGCTCATTCACACATTCCAGAGGATTGTAGTCATAACTATATTTGTCTTGAGTTAGCAGCACCATTAGCAGTTTCACCACTGACCTAATTCGAGCGTCCTCTCATAATGTGACAGAAGAGCACATGCAGCAGTAGCTGTGACCCTCTTCAAACTCTCGTCTCGTGTCTAGAATGTCACCAATGCTAATAAAGGAGCAGATCCTCAGCAGGGAGCTAAGAAGATTGTCTTGAACTGACCTCTGGTCAGATCGGTGCCAACACACCACACAGACTCAGCTCCAGTGAGCTCTCGGAGGAGACACACATCCCTCTGGCCTCAGTGAAGGGCTCTGTGTTTCTCTAGCACACATTCCTTTGCATAACTTTATAGTGCAAAAAAGAAACAGAGACAAAACAAAGAAGTATGTAGGTTAAATAAAATTATGATTAAAAGCATTGATAAAAGCAAATGAAGTTTGATGCATGTTTACTTGGCTTCACCTTAGGCTACTCTTTGCATGTTACATGGATTTGTCCCTATTGGAAAGTCTGCACTGTTCGCGTGGGCCACAGCAGATATACTGTATGTATAAACTGTTAATACTAAAATAAAATTATACTTCTGACCTCTATTGCTTTGCTATTTTCTTTTTGTTTGTTTCCCGCAACACATCATATCATATATCACATCACATCATCATATCATATACATTTTTTTTTTTGCCAATACTAAACAACTTATACTGACCCCTACAGCTCTGCTCTTTTTTTTTCTTTTCCAATCTATCAACACTCAGGAGAGCCATGAAAATTATGAATACCCACATTTCCAAACAAACTCTCACACATAGTAAAGTAAAAGCTATAAAGAAAAGTGGTAAATAAACAGCACATTCATTGTGCTGGAAGTGTTAGTTTTGCTATTATTAGCAACCGGCACTAAATGCAAAAATCAGAAATCAGTAGCTCAGCCCAAAAACAGCTAAGACTTTATCCTTTTCATCGAGACAAGAGAATTGCAGGATACTCCCTAACAGTCCAGACCCCTGGATGCTCTCTAAATAATATGCAGCTCAAAAAGGAAACTCAAATGATTTCTGTAGAAAAACCTCTAAACATTATTGATAAATTAATAAATGTACCAATGTACTGACTACACATTACAGTGACAAACTGACAGCAAAAATATATAATACTATTGCTCTATAGTAGCACATGTTTATGTCTCTGTACTATTTTTTGTTTGAATACTATACTTTGGTTGAAAATAGCATCAGTTTTTGTGGAAAATGAAACCAGTAATTTAGGAAAAAGAAAGTAAACATATAGTGCTCTGGGCCGGAGAAGATGGCCTGGAACCAAATGAGGGGGAAATGAGGAACAAAAATAGGACAACAGTTCTTCATAGGTTAAAAAAAACAAAAAAAAAACAGTACAATTTATTTTATTAACAAGCAGATTTTAAAATATAAAACACTGTTCAGATATTAAAACATCAAATGCAATAATGAGAACTTTGTTTCACTCTTTTATGTCACCGTTTATGATCTGATTGCAACATTTTGATCATTTGTACACATGAAAAAAAAAAACATTTTGTGCTACATAATATAATCAGATTGCAAAATAGTTTTTTTTTTAATTTACATTTTTGATTTTAAATTATAATTTCTCTCCCCGTTTTATTTATCTATTTATTAGCTGCACTAGAGATGCCATTTTGTCCACAGACTTTATTCAAATTTGGATCGAGCTATAATCTCCCTGAATAGGGAATATTATATTAGAAAAATGATTTGCAATGCATATATAAAGTGAATGATTTCCACATATTGCAATTTAATGTAGGTTTTATTTTCAAACTGTGCAACCCTGCACTGTGCTTCTACTTTGAGAAAGAGTCTTTGGACAGCAGTCATTCTTCCCCTTGACATCCACAGACAAAGGCTCAACAATAAAAGAGGTTGCATTCTTCCATTCATCCTGTTTCAAATAATGCAACCTCAAAATGCAATTAAAATTCAATCATATAATAAGGTCTTCCAGTATAAACAAAGAAGCCTTGAGAATTCCTCAAGCAGTCCTCTCTGTTTGCATAACCATGTTTTGCCACATAATATAAGACATCATTTAAACAATGAGAACATAATGAAGAGCATAAATGTAAATATCCAGTTCCCAACCATCATGTGTTTAGACACATTCTTCACTATCTCTGAATTTCCCTTAAGAAAATATTGGATTTTAAAGTCGGTAACAGCGCTTTAGTGATTTCTTACACAGGAATGCTAAGCCTATTTCTTGCAGTGAAACGGAAACACAAAAACCTTTCTGTGATGCAGGGAGTCTTGGAACAGATGGAGACGTAGAGGTTTGGACAAATCAAACCGCAGCTCTAATTTGACCACGTGTACCGTACAGTAACAAGAGCAGCATGTTACGCTGCCTCCCACCACCAGAGTAATGATATCTGGATTTATAATGAGGCCCATGGGGAGATGATTGAAGATGACTTCTATTCTGAGCAGAAGAAAAAGTGAACACTTCAAAGTGTGCTGCTGCCAGAAGAATTCATCATGAACCTTGAGCTGAGCACAAAACAAAGGGACCTCAACACACCAGCTTAGATCTGGTTTACAAGTAGCAGAGGAGAGAAATTGTTGAGTGCCTATGGCCACACACACACACACACACACATTTTTTTTTTGTATCTTGTTTTTGTATATATTCCCATTTTAGTGAACTGTCATTTTAACTGTGCGTGTTGTGTGATGACAGACTTATGTGGCTTGGGCTTTATTTTCCAGGGTATCATTGAGAACCATCAATAAAGGGCCTTAAACCTGTCCAAGAATAAATAGAGTCAGACGGCTCAGATCACAGTGATGCCTAGATCTGACAGGAACTTTGACCTCGGTCAGACACTTGACAGCAGCTTGACTTTGAGAGGACACAACAGGTTTTCCCTGGAGGATATCCGCTGACTGAGCTAAAATCGCTCCTTTGTCTTGCTTTTAAGGTCTGACTCGAACTCTGAGCTTCAGGTGCTAAAGCCTGGACAATCCTCAAGCTGTGTTCACCGGGCCTGAAAACAAGCTGCGGGCATGAGCGAATTCATATACTATGCTCTAATTAGAGCATATGGTCTATGAAAGCCATTAGAAATCTGGATGATGGAATCTGATACTGAGTTTGCATGAATGTTAACTGTGCATCATATTTGATAGCCTACACACCAGTGCTTTAAGTGGGCCGGGACGCACTGGTACTCAGTACCGCCACTTCCAAATATAGCTCTTGGGCGTACCACCACCTCTCCACCTCCACCTCTTTTAGCGTACCGGTACGTTCATTTGGACTTTCATCTGTTTTAATAGAGGTTTTAATCCTTTGCCTTCACTGCCGCTTTTCAGAGAGCCCTTCACAATGCACGCTTCCTAATTCTTCCTAGTTTGGAGTATGGAGCGTGAATCATTTGAACCAATTTGGGAGTTTGGAACGGCTTCGCGGATCATTTGAATCAATTCGAGAGTTCGTATAGGGTTCGCAAATCATTTGAATAAATTCGGGAGTTCGGAACGGCTTTGCGGATTTTTTTAATCAATTCGAGAGTTCGTATAGGGTTCGTGAATCATTTGAATCAGTTCGGGAGTTCGTAGCGGGTTTGCGAATCATTTGAGTCAGTTCGGGAGTTCAAAGCGGGTTCGCGAATAATTTGAGTCAGTTTGTGGATCGCGAATCATTTGAATCAGTTCGGGAGTTCAGAGTGGGATCGCGAATCATTTGAATCAGTTCGGGAGTTCAGAGTGGGATCGCGAATCATTTGAGTCAGTTCGGGAGTTCAAAGCGGGTTCGCGAATCACTTGAGTCAGTTTATGGATCGCGAATCATTTGAATCGGTTCGGGAGTTCAGAGTGGGTTCGCGAATCATTTGAATCAGTTCGGGAGTTCAGAGTGGGATCGCGAATCATTTGAGTCAGTTCGGGAGTTCAAAGCGGGTTTGCGAATCATTTGAGTCAGTTTGTGGATCGCGAATCATTTGAATCAGTTCGGGAGTTCAGAGTGGGGTCGCGAATCATTTGAATCAGTTCGGGAGTTCAGAGTGGGATTGCGAATCATTTGAGTCAGTTCGGGAGTTCAAAGCGGATTCGCGAATCATTTGAGTCAGTTTGGGGAACGCGAATCATTTGAATCGGTTCGGGAATTCGTAGCGGGTTCGTGAATCATTTGAGTCAGTTCGGGAGATCAAAGCGGGTTCGCGAATCATTTGAGTCAGTTTGGGGATCGCGAATTATTTGAATTAGTTCGGGAGCTTGGAGCGTGATTCATTTGAGTCAGTTCGGGAGTTCGGAGCTGGTTCGCGAATCATTTGAGTCAGTTTGGAAGTTTGAATGCAGTACAGTAGCTCTTTTTTTCAAAATCCTTTTGCACATTTTATTTATGTTCAATAGTTCTTTCTAGCTCAAGCAAATCCACAAACTAATAAAAGGATTTATTATTAAGGTTGCCTGTTGACTGCTGTATATAAAAGCCCTTCTATATAGTTGTTGTAACCTCAGGGGATGAGGGGAATAAAAATAAATAAATAAATAAAATAAAAAAACAGCAAATAATATATTTTTTTTAATGGCAATAATAGAGTACCAACACCTCTTTTGGGCCACTTAAAGCACTGCTACACACATTTCTAAGGTCTCTAAATTATCAATTGGATAAAACTTTCCTGACTAACCAGTTGTAAACACTCTACTGTGCTTTCTGTCGTCTGATTGATAATTCACATTTTTAGCAATAAAAGGCCTTTTAGTATAATTGTAAAAATAAAAATATTCCCCCTTCAGGTTTTGGTTCACATGACCTTCTGCTGTGAAATCTTTACTGACTTTTATAAAGTAAACATAAGAATACATTTTATATTGCAAGTAATTTTTCATGATGTACAGTTACAGGATCGATGCAACCCAGGTTTACTTGATTACCCATACTGAATTAAAAATTAAAAAAGTTAAATATCAAATATGTTACATCAGGCTTTTAACAAAACATTATGTATTTCATTGCATTATATACTTTGCACCTCAGAATAAAAAACTAAGTTAGGTAAATCATCTTACAAAATACATATTATTGGCAGCTATAGTGTGATGATTAATATTTATACGCATTTTATTTAAATAGTCTGCTATGCTGTTAAAGGTCTCACTGATTTACATTAACAGAAGTCAGAATTTCATCTTATGTTCTGACCATATCTCAAGAAAACTTCAGCAAATTTAATATTTTTTGTACAGTTTGGGCTCTGAGGTTCCATAAAAAAAATAAAAAAAAATCTGTTATTTCTTATCTATCTTTTTAAGTCACAATGTAATGAAAGTAGCGACAGATCTTTTCTTCCATACTGTGATGTACACCCAATTTTCCAAGTGAAACAGATTTTGAAAAATTAAAAAATGTAAGGAGGGCACTTGGTTCTGTCCATCAGTTGTTGACTGGAAAAGAGGAAGATCTGCACACTAGCTTGAGAATAATGTTAGCTTGAGTTATGTTGCTTATGACTGACACTTCATATAACAAATCGTTAATGACACGTACAAGTGAAATTCAGAGTAAAATAACCTGAGCAATATAAAAGTGATATCACATAATTAAGCAATTTCAAAGAACTTGATAATGAAAGATGGGATAAAGCCCCATGAATATGATGTATTATCAGGATTGAAAGAGTAATGACTGAGATATTATAAAGCCTTTTAATATCGAACAGTTTTAAGCACAAATGTTCCAGTAAGCACAGATATGTTGGCAGAGTGTCAATGAAAAAGCAAATCATTTGAAAATCACTGTATTCTATTTTAATAAAACATATTCTAAGGTAAGATTTATAAAAAAAAAAAAAGTGTATGTATTAACATACATTCTGAATTACAATGTCATAAAAACAGCTATGTGTTCATCTAGCATCTAATAGTGATTTAAAATGACATATTTAAAGATGAAACAGATTAGATGTCTAGGTGATGAGGTATCATAACGAAGATTCAAACATTTTTACAATGGCATAATAGAAATGACTGGTGATATGTCTGTATGGATGGACTATATAATTCTGCAAATTTAACAGATGCTTTGTGTCTCTAAGGACTCAATCCACATTTGCTACCAAGATTTGATGGAGAATTAATCACTTGCTTCCAGCCTGAGGCAGATCCATCAGTGCATGGGAATACTGTGGTGTTTCTTTGTTAGAAGGTATTTTTGATTTTCCTGAGCAGGCTCATATCTATTTAGCCTTTAAAAAATATGCATTGAAATATAGGACACCGAAAACTAACCTTGAATTTCAATTCTTCTGTCAGCTGGGAAACATTTGTGGATGACATGCTGAATTTGGCCAGGCTCACGTCCTCTTGAATTAATACCAAGGGAGAGAGCGACATCTAGCGTTTGACAGAAGCACAACCAAACAGGAGCAATGTGATAGATGAATCACTGCAAACCCTCTTCAAACTGAACACAACTGCATGAAAACATCAGTCAATTGTTCGATTTTCTGTCATTTGTTCATAAACGGAAATCTTAGTGTTCAGTTATAATCGTGGAAATTATTACTTTTGGCACTTTAAATAAGTATACCGCAAAAGAGAAATAAAAAATCAGGCTTGATACCACTTCTGTTTCATTCCTCGCAGTGAAGTCTTCTTTCTCTATTTTTATATGTACTATTAAAAAAAAAGCGTGTAATTCCTGCAAGATATAAATGTGCAACTCTGAGAAAGACAGAAAGTGAAAAAAAAGTCTGAATTCCAAGATGTAAACTCGTAATTGAGATATAAACTTGCAGTTCTAAGAAGAAAATGTGTATTGCAAGTTACTTAAAGTAAGTGAAAGTGAAAGTGACGTGACATTCAGCCAAGTATGGTGACCCATACTCAGAATTTGTGCTCTGCATTTAACCCATCCGAAGTGCACACACACAGAGCAGTGAACACACACACACACACACTGTGAGCACACACCCGGAGCAGTGGGCAGCCATTTATGCTGCGGCGCCCGGGGAGCAGTTAGGGGTTCAATGCCTTGCTCAAGGGCACCTAAGTCGTGTATTGAAGGTGGAGAGAGAACTGTACATGCACTCTACCCACAATACCTGCCGGCCCGAGACTCGAACCCACAACCTTTCGATTGGAAGTCCGACTCTCTAACCATTAGGCCACGACTTCCCCCTAAAGTACGTTATAACTTTAAGTTTACTTTTTATCTAACAATTTGGATAATTTTCTGCACAATTGTGAGTTTATCTTACAATTAGAGATAAGATTTTTCTTCTCAGAATTTAAATTTTTAGTTTTATCAAAATATTTTTTTTTTGTGAGAGAAAAAGTCGCAATTACTTTATTATTAATATTATTATTATTATCTGGTAAATTTTGATTTCAATAGCTTAGAACTGCAAAAGAAAAAGATGAGGAAAAGTCAGAATTGTGATGTAAATTGCATCTTAAATGTACTGCATTATTTTTTTCTGTAGCAGGAATTACATTACATTTATTAATTTATTTATTCATTAAACAAAGGCTTTATTTGGCAACACACATAGATGAAATGCACCTTGTGATTGATTGCATCTCATCGCTGGCTTACAGCAAGACCTATTTTTATTTTTTATTTTTATTTTTTTTTAATCTAAAATGCATTGTGAACCACTTGTGGCAAATCTCGACTGAAAAAAAACAAAACAAAAAAACTTTGACCCAGAATCAAGATACTGCAGCAGAGCTATCCATCACACGCGGCTCTACCAGCATGGACTCATTTATCTGAGTAGATAGTGTTACACTCAGCCTCACAGATTGTAACACTAATTAGAGGAGCCATTACCAGAGTTAAACTCCTGTTGTGCTTCCACCAAGCACATCTGTCATCAGAATAAAACAAAGCAAATATGTTTGACTTTTTCTCAGAAATCAGAAGATTCAAAGCTGCTATTAAGCAAAACAGTTACCTAGCTTTATGGTCAAAATACAGCCTTATTTTTGTATACCTATGAAATTATGCTGCGTAAATTATATATATATTTATACGCTTTATTTTATTATTTTTTAACACCTCTACAAACAAGTTTTACTTAATGTATAATAATACAAACTGATATATTCTATATCAGTTTATATTATATTATATTATATTATATTATATTATATTATATTATATTATATTATATTATATTATTATAAAATTATATAATTACAGTGATTTATTATTTGGCCAAGGAATGCTGTGCTAAGCATTTGGCTCTGTTGTAAGAGCTCTGAACTATGAACAGGGAGATCTGAAATCAAACATTTTAGGGACTTTGGCTGCTTGTGATGAGTACATTTTGTACCTGGCAGCCTTGCCATCTCTGTCCCATCTCTTTCTGTCCATGTCTCAACTCATAAACACACAAAACTATTATTTAAAACGGCAAATTATCCCTAAATAAACTATCACCCCAAAAGGTGGCAGCAAAACTTCAGTTTGTACAGCAAAGCTTCTGGCTTTAAGCCTGCAGATAAAGAGTGAAGTAGTTTTTATTGTTAATTCATTAATTATTAATGTATTAAAGGACTGCTATGGAGATTTAAACAATATTATGTGAGTGGTAGTGCTATAGTTTGAATAGTATTCATTATATATTCAGTTATTAATCATGAACCTACCTGAAAATAAAAACAAAACAAACAAACAGCAAAAATCCTTTTTTCCAATATGCTTTATCATAAAGTAAACATATATTATCTAATAAATGTCAAGCAACTGCTTTTCAAGGAAATGTATCTTGTTTTAAGTATATTTACACACACACACGCACGCACGCACGCACGCACGCACGCACACACACACACATGAACACAGCATTGACCAGTTGGCATTCAGAACATGCACCATATGTTTTGATACTGACTTTGTTAAAAAAACAAAAACACCTTGATCAGATAATGATCAAAAAGATATCAGTCACTTTAGTATTTATCAGCTATCATGTGCCATTCCCCTGATGAAAAACACATAATTTGTTCATTTTGAATAGGGTGAGAAGAGTGAATGTGATAATGGAAGAAATGTAAGTGATAACGCGTGGCTGACTGCTGACCTGAATCTTGTGTTTGGATTGATCAGTGCTAGATTGCTATGAAGCAAACCGTTTTACCCAAACATGTTTACATCTCTACAAGCTGTGACAAGACAGTACCACAGTTTAATTTGATTACATTTTTATCTAGGCAGTGATATTGACAATAAATCCATAATAACAAGCAAAGGCATGTTTTTCGATCAGAACCCAGCATGTTAGCCTGGAAAACAGTCTCTGTTGCCTTAGCATGTATAGATCAAAGAATCAGTGCAAAGCTTTAGTGTGCACAATAGGTAACATTCAAAGTGAGCATTTATATTACACTTTCTCCAGCCTCAGTCACACACCTGCTGCATATGCAACCTGTCAGTGTCACATTAATCACCCCGGGTTCACTGTAACAGTACAGCAGGGAAGGAGGGGGACTCTTGGAAATGGGAACGAAGCCCGGGAGCTTTGCCTGGGCCCAACACACCACCCACTGTGAAAATGTTCCACCATAGTATTCTGTGTGCATATAAGGCAAACCTTTGCTTGCTGTATTATATTACAGCATATATTGGAAGCACAACATAGAACAATATAAATTAGCACAAAATAAATTGCAGGAACATTTAAAAATAAAATAATCATATATGGTAGAACATTTGTATAAATAAAGTGTGTGTGTGTGTGTGTGTACACAAACACACATTTTCCACCATATTTACATGCATATTAAAATTTAACACCATATGTATTCTATGTGAAAACCATTTCTTGCTAAATTATCTAATATACATTTAGTTATCTATAACTATCCATCACAGATTGAATTCATCAAGCTTATAAGAAACTCTTCATGTTTGTATTAAAGCAATTTCTCGTATGACACACTTCATGTTTTATATTCTCAGACTGTGTTAAAAACACTTGAACTCAGAGAGCTTATTCAGCATATAATGCAATCATTTCATTTCCCACAGTCAAATATTTGTGCACTTCACAGTTTCTGCCAACAGAGGGCCAAATAATAAACCTAAATGACCCCATGCTGGCAAAATCCTTAAATGCCCCAAAGTGTCTCATAATTTGCCTATTCTCTGCTAAATGTAATTTCTTGAACTCCTATTAACGGGCTTTTGATAAGTCTTATTACACCGTAAATTACATTTGAAGAGCTGATCCAGAAATTAATTGAACACGTTGTTAAATGAGCACAATGCACTGAATTGAGGAACTCTGCACTACACATAGAATGTAACACTTAAACATCATACTATGTTGTATTATCAAATTTCAGAGCTGGCTCAGGCCTTTCACTGGCCCTAACAGTAATAATATTTGCTTTGTAAATGGCCTTTGAATGAATTTCAATAGAAAGTTCAGCTAAAGATGTGACGAAATCACATTTAACGCATTTCAGACCTGCTCAGTGGAACATTGGAAGGTGTTCAGAGAATTTATTGACCACTGAATGATTTTTAGAGCATGCTTTGTTCAGTTAATGTTATGTCAACATTTTTACTTTATCATGTTAAGCAATATGATAGGCATCCTATTTACGCAAAGTTCTAAATCTGATTCACTTACAGTAAACAGACTGTCAAAACATCTCCCTGCAACAGGAATTTAATAGACAAAATAAATGGGATCACTGACCTTTAACCTCGATCAAATAATAGGTAACACTTTAGAATAGGTAACACTTGCTAACTATTAACTATGACATTTTTCTCAATAAATTCTTCATTTGCTGCTTATTAATAGTTAGTAAGGTAGTAGTTAGGTTTAGGTATTGGATAAGATTAGGGATGTAGAATAAGGTCAAGCAGAATAAGGCATTAATATGTTCTTATTAAGCGCTAATACATGGCTAATAATCTAGTACTATGCATGCTAATAAGCAACTAAAATGTGTTACCTATTCTAAAGTGTTACCATAATGATAGTAATTGGTAAAAGGCAAACACGACAAAACATTTTAGCAATGAATCATTGGACACAGAACACTGCACACTAGGAAAGTGGAAAGTGAGACCAAACCAGTAAGGAAAAACGACATTTGTGTTTGATTTAGTGATATAAACAGGGGAAGTACTAAATGTTTCTCTCAGGGTTCCGCCCCTGGCAGCTCTGAAGTGCACGTTAAAGAGCATGCTTTTACTCCCTTCCTAACTTGGCTCCGCCCTGATCGTGATGTTGAGGGGAAAGTAGGCGGGATCTTTTTGTGAACTGCTCAGCATTCTTCACCAATCAGAGAGATTCCTCCTCCCTCCTCTCCAGCCCTCTTCTCCATCCCTCCACCTCCTCTCTCGCTGTCTGCACTGTATGCACGCACAGGGGCAGGAAAAAGTCCGGGGCAGGAGACAGCGAGAAGAAAAAAAAAAACAAGCAGCTTCTGGTTCTTCTTTCAAACGCATTCCCGCTGCATCAGGCATATAAAAACCTCACACACACTCTCACACTGAGGAAGAACACAACTGCTTCTTTTCCCGTGGCACCTGGCACACTTGCTCGCAGAAGGTGGACGAGAGTAGGAAGGAGGCGTGCTTGAAGATCACCTGGGAGCAGGTGGAGGAGAACCTGTCACGGCTACCGTCTGACTCCCATGAGGGGGAACTTGACCTGATGTCAAACGAGGAGTGCCGTTCGCCCATCGGCCTGGACTGCTGCAGCTGCTGTCTGGATCTGGCCAATGGCTGCGAGCCTGAGCCGGGTCGAGAGGGTCACACCAGCCTGGGGAGCCCTACGTCCGTCAACCACTTCAGACAGCTCCGAGACCAGCTTCACTTTCAGAACCTAAACACAGATAAGATCAACAACATCATGAGACAGGACTCGCTAGAGTCGGTGGTCCGGGACCCCTGTTACCTGCTCAACGAGGGCATCTGCAACAGCAACATTGACCAAACCATGTTGTCCATACTGCTGTTCTTCCACAGGTATGTGAAACTTCTCTTGTATGTCACACACCTGCTTCTGCACAATCATCTAAAACCACAGACATCTCTGCCAGAGCTGTGATTGTCAACGTTGGGATGTTCGAGTTTGATGACAACAACATGCTGTGGTTTCACTTATGTAATTCTGACCATCTCCTGGATGACGGCTCATGAATGACTTTAAGTATCTTTTTTTTAAGTGTTAACAATACCATTTCATTTGAAGCAAGCTCTTTTAATGGGTTTGGGTTGTAATTCATCATTTATTAATTGCCGACCACTAAGCCAACACCAATTAATGTTACACAATTTCAATATAAACATCAGACAATACTAGTTATTACCAATTCTTGATAAAAACATGATTAAGGACCACGCTCAACTGTGTTATTTAAGAACAGGGTGGCTTGCAGTCTCAGTAGGGTTCCAGGAATGTGTAGATTGGTATGAAGAACATGCCTTTAAGAGGATCTTGAGTCAGTCCCATTTAAAGTTCTCACTTCTTAAATACGCCCCATTCATTGCTCACCAGGTTCATGCAATGATTGTGTGCAAATATTCAAGCTCTTTTTTTTATTTCTTTTTTTTTTTTCACATAAAATGCATGCAGATTTGTTTTGCCCCAGCCAGTACGATTTGCAAAACACCCATTCATTTACAAACTATGGGGAATTTACATACCATCCTGGCATAGTCTTTCACCTCATAGCTGAAGTATGCAGCAAAACAAATTCCACTCCGGATAATATGCATGTTTATAAAATTGTATAGTCACAGGAGTTTCCAAAACAGCCCTGGATGCATTTAAATCCCATAAACCTTTAACACTTGCTGCAGTGTCATGTTTGACAGTGTGTGTGCATAATATTGAATTTTGGAACAAGCCGATGTGATGTACGACATATTAAACTCCGGACAGCCAAATCCCTAACAATCCTCAAGAAACAACCGAAAACTCATCTCTTCCACGAGCAATCATCTTTTCTTCTTTTCCAACTGACTCTTCACAAAAAAAAAAAATTAAAAAAAATTCTTATTTTCCTTTATCCCTTCCTGTTGTTCTAGCATTTATTGTTTTAAACAATCACCAAAACCAAAAGCATATTTCTCGTGCTTTTTGCCATCTTATAGCAAATGTAAAGTGTCAAAAATGAAATGCAAACCATCCACAGCAGGTATTTGGCAAAACTAGCTAATAGAGATCAAGCTCAAAGTGTATTATTTTCCACAAAACCATGCTCTCCAAACTAAAGAAACATACAGTACACCAGGATAGTTTGCTAATCTGATAGTGTTTGAAACGTTTAGTCTGCAGAAGAGTTAGAGATAAGGCCTAGTGGAGAAATAGACAGCTAAAGCCAGGTATTAAAACAAAAAGTCAGAACTATATTTAATGGACATTTGCAGCCAGATGATGAGAACGTATTCCATGTGTTGTTACTGTAAAACAACACCTTTGGATTTCACTTTAGAAATATTCCCTGTCAGCGTAGCAGAGATAAGGGTTAAATGTTTATAGGTAGCCTGTCATACTGTCTTAGTAGCTGATAATTTTTTTTCTTTGACAGCAAGACACCGCATATCTGCTCAAATTGCTATCTTAAGTTTTGACAGCAGTAGTTAAATGGAGTAAAAAGAGTCAGCAAATCATTTTTTACTTGGGTATATACAATTCATATTTGAAACTATTGTAAATGAAAAGATCTGAATGACTAATAAAAGAAGCATGGCATGATAAAGTAATAAGACGTTTCATATGAAAAAGGGAGTTCCCATAGCAACACTTGTTGTAAATGATATTGTCTCATGATATTGCATTTAAGAGAAAAAATACACATATGAAAAGTAGAGCTGTAAATTGAATTTTTTTCATACTTTAATGTGAAATAACACTTTAATGACATGATATGCAGATCATGAAATTATTTGTTAATGCATAATTATGAAATTAATTAAAAAGAATAGATAGAAAAATGCATGAAATAAATAAATAATCCCACAGCCCAGATAAATATCTAAAACAAGCATATTTAAATGTCCTTGTGGAGTCCTAAATATGATGCAATAAATATTAAAGAGCCAGTAAGATGACAATTCTAAGCTTCCTATGACTGTTTATAAGTCCTGTACATTAGGTTTAAATCCATCCAAGGTTAAAAAACATTGTCATTTTGTCAAAATATCATTTTAAAATTACCTCAGTTCTCAGAGATCCCCAAACGGTTCGCGCGAAGCTGTTCAAAAGATTCCGTTTCCTTAAACCCCACCTTTCGGTTGCATACTGTGTTCTGATTGGTCAACTAACATAGTCAGGTTTGATTGGTTGTTCCGGACACAACTTCATGGTAAACAATGCGTTAGCATCTTTTTGGGTTGAATTTTGTCTTATTCCTCTCACCGCGAAGCAAACAGTAAAATAAAAAACTTGAACAGTCTCGCTGCTTTTTCTTCTGTGTGGGTGTATTCAAGCCGCGCGCTTCAGTTTGAATATGAATAGAGCGTTCAGCGTGGGGGCCTGGTCACATTAGATATAGTGAAGGGAGACGTGAAAAACAGACGCGTTGTTTTCATATGGATTACTTTATCACAGAATATCTGTTAGCAGCACTTGTTACACTTCATTTTAATGACGTGTTTGTAAATGAAAATCAGAACAGATAAAGGCTGCAGACAGCACACATACTGATAAGACGCTACTGATAAGACGCTCGGGAGAAAACAGACACATAACTTCATAATCATACTTCGCGTTGTAATTCGGAGATGCTTGTTGGTCTAAATAAAGTTTGTAATGAACCCCTTTTTTAATGGCCAAACACTTTGAAAATCCAGCCTTGTACTCACCGAGATTAGAAAAGCAGTCATCAGTGAAATTTTGTGAACACAACAAAAGGGATTTGTTGTACTGCTCTGGTATTGTGGTAAAAATGAATTTTAGCCATTGGTTCTTCTGATTTTCATTCTTTGGCAGTGAAAATAAAACAAACTTGCCTTTACAATTAAAAACACATTGTCTCCTCGACATGATGCTATCACACCAAACAGAGCGTCTGTGTGGGGGGGTGGGGCAGGTCATAGTTTTGTTTCTCCCAAGACGGTAGGCGGAGATTATTATGCAAAGTGCTCCTAGTGACATACATAGAGATGGGCAAAAGATTTGAAATCTATAACGGCTCGTTTCAGCAATTCAGAGTCGACTCCTTACTTTAGAAGCCAATAACTTTATAAATCGTGTACTTTTTGGTTTAATTACTTTGCACATTGTTTACACTGATGGACAGCTACATCATACACTGTAATAGAGGTAATTTTTGATTTCCCATCTGTGTGGCTCTTTAATATGATATGCAATTTAAATAGAACCTTATTTATGGTTGTTCTGATTTTTAAAATGCAATAAAGTTGTTGCTTAGGATCTAATCTCACATCTGTTTTACGACAGGACAATATACCTCTTAACCTTACTAGGATGCTTTTGAGTCCAGTGTGCCAGTTAATGTTTCGTTTTCTTTATCGGGGTGTCCTCAGTTTTTTACGTGGCAGTGAAAGGTTACAGTCTACATAATTAGCTTTTCTTTATGAGCCTGGTATGGGGATATAAACAGGAGCAGTCTGCATGGGACCTCTGGCCAAAAGACTCTTCACAGTCTCAGTTACTAAACACACAGAGTTCAACAGCCCTCTGTTCTAATATCATCAAATAGCCATTGTTAGTCTGTACACCAACTCATTCTTGTATTACATGACAGGAAATGCTCTTCTTTTTCATGTTGGACGGACGTTCTATGCCAAGGGCTACTTTCCCAGTGATCCCAGCATTTTTTCTAAAATAGGCACTGTAGTGTCTGAGGATTCCTTTCTCTCGTTCTTACACTGTATAATATTTCATACTTCACACTCCTTGCAGACTTAATACTGACTTGTTTGTGTTTCACACAAAAGTTCCTGATGTCTTAAGAAAGGAACATGGTGTTATTGATGGAACAACGATAAGAAAGGTGTGGCTGTTTAATATTACGTAGAACACAGACTAACAGAGGTCCTGCTAACAATACGTCCTGTCCACTAAACCCTCAGATATATTGCTAAAATGCCTGTCTATATACTTAATATGCAAAAATGTAATCCACGTCTCCAGACACGCAGAGACATGGATCCAGACATGCCAAGCTGAACAGCTCATGATACACTATAGTGTCAGAGCCAGCATTTCTGGAAATTATCCGTGGGGATTTAAATAAAAAGGTGTGTTTCTGGTGCCCGCAGAATGGAAATTGGTGATTGCATAACACATTAAAGTGCACTATATATATATATATATATATATATATATATATATATATATATATATATATATATATATATATATATATATATATATATATATATATATATTGCATTAGTTTAAAATATATATATGTTCTAACTGCTCAAATCAACATTTAACACCAACAAACTCATATTTAAGTTCTAAATATAGTGCAATTAAAAAAAAAAAAAAATGTTATGTAATGCTCATATTGATGCAAGAAATATAAGACCGAGAAAAACATATGAACAAAGAAGAAAACGAACGAGTTTTGTTTCACCATATAAGTCAGGAATGTAAACAAAACTTTTAAAGATAACTGATAATAAGATTGTTCACCTGCACAAAGAAACTGACACATTATTGGTCAAGACTCTTGAGTGCAACATTCTACATCACAATCCAAAACCAAGTCCAAATGCAGGGTGTGCAAAATCTTGCAAAACATCATGAAAAGACAACACTGTGTGATTCTTCAAGGTCTATGCTAATGTGAGATAACATCTGAACCCTCAGCCTTGCCCAGACTGACCCCAGTATCTCTGACCAAACAGATGAACAAACACAAGTCAGAACTGCTCGTTCTCAAACCTCCCTCCAAGCCAGAACTTTTGGCTTCTTCTTGAAATTTTTTTTAACACGAATGCTGAATATGTGCTACAGAGATAGATAGATGGATGGAAGGATGGAAGGATGGATAGCTGCTCACTCATCTATCGCATACAAAGTCACATGTTTGTCTGCACACTTTGTGTCCAGCCAGAATGAAATAGGGAGCCACAACTAATAAAAGGCATCCAGCATATCACATGAGGAAAGAGAGCTAATGTTCGCCACATGAGAGCTATAGCTTTTTATTCTTTCTCAAAACGTTGAAGACTTGTTGAAGCAGAGACTAGAGCAGTCCCTATCAATATACCTAAGTAGTACTGATATGCCAAAAAATGCTAACAATGAACCTCTGTACCCCGCCAAGTCTACAGAAGAGGACAAAAACGTATCAGAAGATGAAACTATTTTCCAAGGGATCCTCCTAAACCCTGCAGGACATTTTCCGGAAAGGAACACGAAGCAGACTGTTACATAAAAGTCCAGGGGTCATGAGGGTCTGGTGGTTTTGGCTGAATGGTCTTCCTTTCAATGTTGTTTTGAGAATGTCAGGCGATTTCTTCACTATTTGCGTGAAGAAATCAAGGCTTTGAGAAACCCCAGGCCTGGAACCTCTGAGCCTTATTCCCATCCATCCCTGGCTCTCGGTGGCCTCACAGGCGTATTTATTTGACACGATCATCACTACAAAGAAGATCAGTTATACATGCATTAAACCACAATCTGAAGACACGATTAGCACTCCCAGCTGTGTCAACAGAAGCCAGAGCACTTCAGTCAGACTTCTGTTTCAAAAGAACAGCAAAACTGTAAATGCTGATTGGATCAGATTTGGAACAATCAGCGACAATGTGACAAATTAATCACAGACTGCAATGCTGTGACATAACTTTTAGTTTTTGTTCATTTATTTAGCATTTTCTGGTTTAAACACAATCAGATATTTTGGTCCCACTTTATATTAGGTGGCCTTAACTACTATGTACTTACATAAAAAAATAAGTACAATGTAGTTATTGTGTTCATATTGTATTGTAAAACACTTTTGCTGCTATTGAGGTGGGATAGGGGTAAGGTTAGGGAGAGGGTTGGAGGTATGGGTAAGTTTAAGGGTGGGTTAAGGTGTAAAGTATGGGTCAACAGTGTAATTATAAATGTAATTACAGAAATTAAATACAGATGTAATTACATGTAGGTTTTTTTAAAATATAAGTACAATGTAAAAACATGTATGTACATAATAAGTACATTGTACTAAATTATTAATTAAAATGTAAGTACATAGTAGTTAAGGCCACTTAATATAAAGTGGGTCCGATATTTTTTTATTTTATTTATTTTTTAATATTTTGACCTTGCTACTCAGGGGAACAGACCCAGTTTTTATGATTTTATGACAACAATGTCCAAACAGTACAAGTGACAAGAGTCACTGACCCATTCAATAAACTGATCCATTCAAATACATTTGCTGAATTCTTGGCATAGAAAGAAAATTATTTGCAAGTAAATAGAAAACCAAAGTACATAGTATTCCAAATTCAGCCATTTTTTATTTATTGAGGAATGATTCACCATTCACTTAACTTATTCATTCATTCAGAAACAAAATGTATTCTCTTTATGACTGAATAATTTACTTAACGAATTTGTTCAAAAACACTGATTCATATATGAACATCACTACATATACTGGCTGTAATTGATTTTGGAAATTATATTGTCAAGCTGCATACATCAGTGAGCATGTCTCATTTAAAAAAAAAATGCAAAAATTAATTGTTACCCTTGTGAGCTATAAATTATTGTAATTTCCTTTCTAATTAAATTGTTCTAATGTAATGGTTATTACTCAATATTAATGCTGTGTGATTAACTGTATGAAAGCAAAAGGGGAAAAAGAAAAAGAGTCGGTGTACATATCCAAATCACTAATTGGGCTCACTCAAAAAAAGAAAAAGAAAAAAAAGGACCAACTTTTTAACCTATGCCTGGTAAACACCTGACTAGTCGAAAATAACTGAACTGTTTTATTAATAAACTTTCTGGATTTTTCAATGTGCATATATATATATATATATATATATATATATATATATATATATATATATATATATATATATATTTTTTTTTTTTTTTTATTGTGCCTTTTGTCTGAATATCCACATGGTTGTGATTTATAACCCCCAAACAGCACTGCATCTTGTGTGATATTGCTTACGGCCTTTGCTATATTTCAAAAGAATCATTAAAGCTGCTTTAGTCAGTGAATAGCAGTACAGACATTCTGTCTGCCTTAGATCATGTGCTATCAATTTTGTCAATCATAGACATAAAGCCTAATGAATTGATAATATCCCCGCTAATTACTTGAGTGAGTGTGGCCTTTTGATGTAACACACTCAATGCATTCAGTCATGCAGCTGGTCTGAAAATGAAACCTTCACTGAACATTTGCATGATTATTCGGATTATGAGTCCACATGTGCTTCTCAATGTAGCGAGCACTACCCTTAACACAAGCTGTTTGTAATAAATGACTTGCAGACAGTAGATGAGGTGTTGTAATAAAATGCAACAGGTGGATCAAATTTCTCAGTGGCTTAACAGGTCAACTGTCTTCATGGCAGAGGCTTGTTCAGTAATTTACTTGTCATAGTCAGATAAACATGCACAGAGGTGTATAATATCCATTTAATTGGCTAACTGAATAGCAGCATTGTTGAGACTGGGCCGGTGGAGAGTTGACAGTGAGCCAGAGGCTAGGGGCCAGTCCGGGCTTTGTTGTCTGGTATAAGGTGCTCCTGTTCCCAGAATCTGGGTTCAGGGTAGTGACAGGCACTGTCTACAAGCCCACCCAGCACTGGCATTCACTGATCCAGAGCGGCCGTGCTATAGCCATAACACAAACATACTTATTGAGGGCACTGGAGTGCCTCAGAGTTCATGATCTGGGACGATGGACTAAATGCTAAGATAGGCTAATAAAGAGACATTGTGCTGTCATATAATCTAAAAGGGACCAATTAATGTCACTGACAATCATGTGCTGTCATTTTTTAAAATGGAAACAGGTGGGGTTCATTCACCAATGAAAAGGGAGTCTTAAAATATTGTCTAAAATGCTACTTTATCAGTAATTGGTGGTATTTGTAAAGAACAGGTGAAAATAAGCAATGAATATTTTATATACACGGTTAAAATGACTTTATTTCTTCTGTCAAACACAAAAGGAAACAGTTTGAAGAATATACCTGTTGCTCTTTTTAATGCAATAACAATGAAGGCTTTCAAGCTTCAAAAAGGATGCAAAAGTATCATAAAAGTAGCTCATTTGACTCATATGCTGTATTGCAAGTCTCATAAGAAAATTTGCTACTTTATTATTTTTTGGTCTTCGTCTCCTGTGAACTAATTAGGAACTCACTCAAAATAATCAACTCATGCACGAATCATACACTTTTATTTCTCTCATAAGCACGAAGAAGAGCTAAGATGGATTTGTCAGTTAATAATGACTTTAATTGTCTGTTCGTAACACAATCCTATTGTACAACTTCAGAAGACCAGAAATATGCTATCGATTAAAATGTTTTTTTTTTTTTTTTTTTTTTTTTACATGAATATGCCTACCTTTATTCAGCAAGGACACGGTGAGTTTCTCATAAGTGAAAGTCAAAACATTAGATTGTTCCAAAAAATTATCAAAGAATTAAAGAAAATTGTACTGCAGTTTCCACAAAACTTTTTTTTTAATCAAGATTTCAAAAAGCTTTTAGCATAATAATATTTGTTTTTTCATGATCACAGCTTAATTTTTTTTATTTCTACTATGTCTCAAAAATTTTTTTTTTTTTTTAAATGTATATATAATGAGCATATGTGAGACTTTTACCAACACAAACCTTGAATGGCAGTGCACCATCTTTTGTGTACCAGGTTTTGGATGACACAAGAGTAAGTAAATGATGACATAACTGTCATTTTTTGGGTTAACTATCCCTTTAAACAGTGTTCAGGGTGTCTGCTGTGGGGTAAATGTTGTTGACTCTGACAGGCCTTCAACAAAAATGTATGTCCAAAGTATTAGAAGAGAGGTCAGATCATTTGCTTGTGAAATAAAACTGCCATGGTAGCTTGTGAAACAGCCTCACGGGGTCATGGTTTGTTGATTTGACAAAACACTCTTTGGATGGCTTCAGCTGTGTTTACCTCAGGGCAAATGTGAGGTCTGATCATGTTGAAGTGGCTGCCAAGGCAGACATAATAGCATTTTAATTGCAGACATTAGGGACTGTATCCTTATTTCCCCCAAGGCCATTTTAATTGAATATACTCTACACAACACCTTCGCTGCAGTTAAAAGTGAAATGACAGTTATTCTATTGTACAGGTTTGTACTGAATATGAAAAAATGACATGCATAGGCTGAACATAGATGATCGCACAAACTCTCAAAAGATCTGCGGCTGGAGTTTGATTTCATCCAAGGCATTTGTTTTCATGACCTCAAAAGTCTCTGCTGGTAACTGTCTTGAAGTGAAATAACTTTCACCACTTCCAGTGCTTTCAAACCTTGTGTAATGTAGTAGAAAGAACAAACAATCCCTAGTCCTTTTGCCTTTATTTTAAAGATACACCAAATATTTTCTAAATTATTATTTTTTATTAATATAGATTTTTATTAAAATGTGAATATGAATAATAATTTTTATGAAATTAGACTCAATAATTTTTATTTAGACTAAATAAGAAACCAGTAGGTGTCGGTAAATGTCTTGTAATTGAGGCATTCATTCATTTGATTTGTTCAAGCAGCTGATTCATTCAGGAATTATGTAACTGTCTCTTTTAATGATTGGGCCATTGAATCATTGATACAAAAGGATTTGTTCAAACCGCGGATTAATTCAGAAATTAGGCTTGTGCGAGATGCATTCTGTGTGTTGCTCGGAGAAGCATAACAGTTCTGCTTTGACTTTAATAGGTAATATTTATGCCAGCCAAATAGCGAAAACAGACAATTTTGTGTTTAAAATATAACACAATATTAACTTCTTATTTACTGAACTGTTGAATAAAATTATATACACAAACTGACAGTTGTCATATATTATATTATATTATATTAAACTGTGCGTTTATGAAAATTAGAGACATTTATTAAAGAGAAATTTATTGATATTTCCCAGTAAATTTTGTTTTGCCTTCATTGTTTATGAGAATGGAATGACATGGAAAGCATCAGCAGGAGTTGTTTATATGATGATACAGAGGTGAGCCCTGTGAAATGTGCTTGGCCTTTATTGTCTTATCTTCTCACACCCTGCCAATGACGTCCATTGAGATAATGACAGAACCTGTCAACAGTAGTCTGCCCTCTGCAGCGTTTGCCCTTGTTATATCAGTGCCCGTCAGCCCATATGGGCCGAGCTGAATCTGTGCATGACTTAGGCCTTTCTCACACCGCATGCAAAGCTCCATGTAATTATTTTAGCACCCATATTAACAGATTATAGCATTCACAAAGTCCGCCCTAGCAGAGCAGTTCTGCATATCAGGAATGTAGCAAAAGGTGCAAGTTGGGTTTCAGTGCTAAGTCTATTTTTTTGTACACATAGTGAGCCGTACTCAGCAGAAAACTTGTTAAAATGCACTATATATCTATTAATCAAAATGATCTTTTGCAATATGGGGTTTTATGAAGGAACCTAAAATAATAGCGTGAATTACTCACCCATTGTTGAGTCAAAAGACATCTTTCTAGCTATAAGTTTCTGTATAGAACTACAAATGAATGTACATAAATGATAAGAATTAGTAATATACAACCTTAAGGATCTATATCTTAACTGGCACTTTTTGTCAGCGTAATTTAATGTATCCTGATTGTTTCAATCATTCAATGACTGAATCAAGAACACTGTACTGTTCTGCTGTGGCAGAGCAGGCCTCTATGGAAACTTCTATGTTTTTCCATTATGTTAGTCTGTAAGATTAACCGTGACAAGCCATGGGTCATCATGGTTTTGTCTTGACTGGTCTGGAACATGGTGTCCTCCGAAACACCTATAGAGTGAATGAATCAGCCTGCAATTACAGCTCATCCTGCTTGGCTGCAGTTCTGCGTAAAGCTTCTGCACAGGGTTGTTGTGTAGCATCCAGGAGATCATAGCTCTACTTATGGACTTTGTCCAGTAGTCACCAGTCACATGTTACAAACCAGCCAAGTGGTCTCTGCACTGGTGTGTAGAGCATGTGTACAGCAGGTTGCAGTAAAATATGTGTGCACATTGCTACGTAATGAACAATTTCCAGTCCAAAACAGCCCTTTCACAGTAAACAACTCTCTGTGATTTGGTTTCTTAGGTTTGGATGACTTAAGTTTGAAGGAACTTGGTTTTTCAAAACCCTAGTCAAATGCACCGGAACTTAGACTATATTTTAAGCAGTGAAAGCTGAGATTGTTTTGTGGTGCATAAAGTTGCCAAAGTTTAATGTTGGGAACTTTGAGTCAATATACAAAGCTTGTGAAATGCATATCATATACAGTGTTCAAAAATGAATAGAACTGAATTTACCTTGTTGTATTCAATCAGGATTGTGAATATGGTACGGATGCCACCCACATTAACTTAAAACATACATTGAGTGGTTGTTTCAACAACCCCAAAGCATTTCTTTCCATAAGCACGCAATTCAATACAAATACAAATGTCAAGCCTGATGAAGGAAAGGCACTGTGTCTTACCATAAACGCAGAATGCTTATCCGAAGGGATGTTGACTAATTGTTAGACATTGCTTATGCTAAACAGATATTACTTACAAGGTTTATTTATGTGGGTTTAAGGTTTGTTGCCGACAACAACACAGATTCATCACTCTGGATTTGTTCAGTTGAATCGACTTGTTTGCTTTAATAACCCAAAGTAGTTCTTAAGAAACCCTACTCTCCTTTTATCGGAAAAGTTTGGAGCCTCCTGGAAAGCCTTTGTAAACCTCTTTTGCTAAGTATCCTCCGTAACATGCCCATGCCAGTAGACCGCACTTTAATTCTTATTGACTCCAACAGACACTGTGATAAATTATAGTTCAAGTTCAGTCTTGGGTATCTTGTAAACTGGAAGTGGTTGCGCAATCCAGCAACAACAAGGATAGGTGATATTAATTACTCTTTAGCTTTTTTATTTGTAATTTTTTTACAGTCTGGTCTGTAGAAAGTTTGCATAAAAGAATAGGAAAATTGCTTAATATGAGTTTTGCTCTATATAAGACTTTTGATAGTTTTGTGAGAGGAATAGACCGAAATGTAAAACTTTATTCATTGAAAACATTGTTTATCCTCTATTAATGAGTGTTTATTACAAAAGTAACAAATGTTTTCTGAATTGGTCATTTCACAAAACTGGTCTGAATAATTTGTTGCAAATTTATCGGCCATTTTAAATTTAATTTAATTTAAGTTAATATAAATTTTTAGTCATTTTAAAGCTGGGTTCCTTATTTACCTTTATTAAATGTACAAGTATTGCAAAGTCATTCTTCAAAGAAAATCATTTATTTCATTTTTAGGTGAATGTTCTCTTGAAGTCAGAGAAGACAAAATATGGCACTGAATCAAAGCTGTGCACAAGACATACTTTGTAACCCATTGTTTACAGCATCTGCAATGTTAAACATGCATGGCTAGTGTTAGCATGTAGCTTATTTTTGCACTTTTGCGTCTTGTGTTTGCTAATTACGGTGTCATTTATTACATTTGCGGTAGCATTCTTTCTGCTGATATGTCATGAAATGGATCATCACGATGGGTTGGTCATGCAAGCAAATGCAAATAGACAAATGAGTAAACAGAACATTGAACTCTGGGACAGGCTAATGTAACTTACGAAGCTCTGCCAAGAAATCAAAGAGACTGGGATCTGGAATGTGAAACATGCTGCTCTTAGCCTTGTCCAGAGGGGAAATTGGGTTCTTGTTGGATTTAAACTAAAGAGCTGTGGTTCAAATCTGAAATCTCCCAGGGCCAGCAATTCATGATGTGTCATTTGGTGAAGAAAAAGGGCAGCTCTTATGTCCAATAACCGCAAAGAATGTTTTAGTGATCATAGACTAGAACATACTTATCCAGAGACACAACAGGGTGAGGAGATGTGAGGAAATTCTGGATACATAGAAGAATACTCTTGTGAAAGGTGCAGTGAACTTGAGTGCCTTATGACTTACGTGACATAACCATATTCGATGCTCATATTTTTAGAAAACCAGAGAGCATGGGGTTATGTAAGCTCCACACTGAGCTAATGTATGTTACTCCATATAGGTGTACCATATATAAATATATGCATGCTTTGAGAGGTTCCTGTTTCTGATTTCCTGGATCTCAGCAAGTATAGTCTTCTCAACACCAAGGTCATTTGAAGGATTATGCTCTTATGGGCTAATTTGGGCATCTTGTAACTGAATTGCATCCAGAAACTGATTTGTGGTGTCCTTTATATATATATACTGTTATAGTATTGTATATAATTTCTAACAGTCTCCGCAACAATGGGTTAGATTTTCACTTAATTGTACACTAATGCTCTATTTGAATACAATTTAAATTGAATTTTATTCCTGGTAAGGCTGAATCTGTCATTACATATTAGAAATCATTCTAATATTCTGATTTCTTAAAATTTCTTATCGTTATCATTGGTGATATAGCAAAAGAGTTGCATTGCTTTAGGTTACATTCAAAATAATAATTAGTTGTTATTTAGTAGTTAGAGATAGATGTTTTATATTGGATTATCAGAGGTTAATGTACTTATCATCAGTCCAAAGTTCTGGATGATGTTTGGACTCATAGGACATTTATATTTTCCTCTAAAACAAATTTTTTATTTCAAAGTGATATGCCAGTCCACTACAGCCCGGACACATGGAATTGATTGTAATGCTTGCAAAGATTAAAAAAAAAAAGAGAGAGAAGATTTTCAAGGCAGACATATTCATAGCTGTTCATTTTTCTCTTTGTTGCCTAAACAAGTATTATATAAGCTTTATCGTGCATATGCTTTCATGGAAATTTGTACTGTGGATGAGACACACCTTTCTATTACGTGCTAACTAACAGTTGCATTACTAGAGCAGACTGTACCTGAGGGTAAAAGACTGGACTTGTATGAGAAAAATGCCTTGTCATGTTAAAAAAATGGATAGTAACTTCAACAGTGCTTTGCACATCTGCTCTGAAGAGGAATCCATTATGTAAGCATGTGGGCAATAGGCACAAAAGGATATATATATATATATATATATATATATATATATATATATATATATATATATATATATATATTAAGAGTCCATGGGCAAATGTCTACAAGAGACATTCTTAGCACATTGACATTCTAGACAACGTTATCTTTCAGGTTTTAAGTGTTGCCATGGTCACCTGGAGAATCATGGGTGAAGGCCCATCGGGGCTTTTGTTCCCCTCAATTAGTATTCTAGAATAAGTTCCTTCCCTTCCACATCCTGGCCAAGTGCAGCTCGCAAAGGGGGTCAGTGGTGAAGAACAGATTAAAGAATTAAAGTGTGTGCCATAAGCTGATATAGATATAAGAAGCTCATGTCAGCACTGTCAGCATTTTCACTCATGTGATGGGAGACAGCTTTATAAGGATGAATGTGGAATTAATTCTTGTATATCTAAAGTATAACCACAATAATAGTCAGCATGCTTTATCCTCTAAAATATATATATATATATATAAATAAAAGTAAAATAATTCAATTATGCATATAAATTTGAAAGAAAAATGATAATATTTATTGGTGGAAATACATAATGGGTTGCTTTGCATACTTCCACCTTGTCTTTCATAAAAAAAGCATTGAAAGTAATTGTGTTTTGAATCTTTTACCTAAAGAACTGGGAGTACAGCCAAGTCCACTATCAGAGGAAACACAGCAGAACAACAGCTGTGAAAGCCCGCCCTCTTTCTCTTCCTCATTTTTATTTATTTCCCTATTTCTATGTGCACTCACCGTCTCCCTCGCTCTCTGCTTCTTCCTTTCTCTCACACACTCACAGTCATCCAGATCTTAAAGAGACACAGGACTACATGTAAGATTACATCACATGTCCATTTAGATCTTGACAAATGATATAACTGCACAAATCAGATAAGAGAACTATATTTGTGTCACCCATACTTCAAACTCTCATTTCATACACTTTTATCAGCTCTCAAAGAATAGTAGTAACAACAACTAAAGCAAAATAAAGAACACTTTTCCCATTTTTATCTAATTTTACTTCCTGAATGTGATATTCTCCACCAAAACAAGATATTGAGTGTTGGGCAACTGTAGAATAACAACTTTTATTTGATAAGTTCTTTCAAAATTACTATTACACATCAGATATAGTGCCATCACTAATACAAACACAAAAAAAAAAAAAAAAATGCTTCGCTGGTTAATTTATCACAGTATATTACGTTTAAATATTGAAATTAAGTATTATCTTATTTAACATCCAATTAAATGCTTGTGTTCCCAGTACTTCATATTTCAAAAAAACATTTTTAGAAATAAGATAATTCTGAATCCTTCAGAATACAGGAATAAAACAAAACAAAATTTTGGTGAATGAAAGTGCTACTAACTTTTAGAAGATTTTGATAAAATATATGCACTGTTTGATTGACAGAAGGACATGCACCAGTGAATCTTTCACAACAGAGTGTCTATTATAAAAAGTGAACAGGTTCAGTTTCGATTTCAAGTTGCCTCTGAACGTGAAAACTTGCAGGATAACAAATTTAGTTGCTTGATTTTGTTGGACACTATCCACTTTGTTTTCATGAGAGCAGAAAGAGTAGCTAGGGTCTTTCACTGCAAAAACCACAACTTCCATGCCAGAGTCTATCACGAAGTGCCTAATAATAGGGCCCATGTACACCAACTTCCTTGTTGTCCTCATTTGAGGTCCATGAAAAGTCTCTTCCTGTGCTCTGTTTATTTAGGCAGAGTTTCTGAGAACCTGCTGGTGAACATGTTTAGGTCACAGGGCCGTTTGAAGAGAGCCTGGCCTTAGAGGCTCCCCCACAGCCAGATGCATGCTGTCTAGAGTGCCGTGAGGACAGTGAAGAGAATTCTGTTTAGCAATGGAGAACGGCAAAGTGGTTCATAAACAACAAACAGGGTGAAGGTATCCAGGTAGAAGTGATTCACCTTGTTATAACCCTGCAGTGTCACACCAAACATTCGCTCATGCCAGAAATAACATCTGAGCCAGACACAGGCAAACATTTACAGACATGCAAAGCACGGAACAGGGAGGGGCATAAGCAAAAGTGCAGACGGGATGAGCTTAGTATGTAGACAATTGCTGAAGTGCTTGACCTTCACGATCTGGAAAAGGTGTTCAACTCCGAACATAAAGAAATGCTTTTAGGGCAACTGAAGGTGTTGGAGCACAATTCTGAAATGACCGCTATATTGCAGTCTGTTGTTTGAGCTGAGGTTCTGCTTTTGTCATGTTACAGCTGTAATTCCAGTCCTTGAACTCTCCAGATGTGTCCCATGGTTGGGGCTGTCATTGTGCACTTTTGCAAGACGATTACCAAATCATTCCATGGAAATTTTAAATGTATAGTACACCCAAAAATTTAAATTCTGACATCATTTACTCACCCTCATGATGTTACAAACCTGTAAGACTTTTGTTCATCTTTGGAACACAAATGAAGATATTTTTAATACAATCTGAGAGATCTCTGTCCCTCCATTGACAGTCTATGCAACCACCAATGTCGAAAAACTAACCCATATGAATTGAGTGGTTTAGTCCACATTTTCTGAAGAGACTCAAATGCTTTATATAATTAACAAAGTCCATATAAACATTAATCAATGCACACATCAGTTATGGCAAACCGAAGCTCAAGCATGCTAGCTTGATGTGTGAGAACCAATGCGGTTCATTCTGGTGTGTTTCGCAGCACGCTTGTGCTTCTGTAAGAACCTATGATGTTCATTCTCATCTGTCATGCAAGTACAGTTGAGCTTCTGTTTATGTTTCTCTGATCAATGTAAATATGTAAATAAAAGCCTAAATTGAATCTGATCTTCATATAAAGTGATCGAGTGTCTTCAGAAAATGTGGACTATTCATATGGATTCGTTTTACAATCTTTTTGTGAACTTTTTGAAGCCTCAAAGTTGTAGTTGCGTAGACTTTCACTGGAGCGACATACATTTCTCAGATTTCCAAGTGAAACAGAATATTCAGTGAGAAAAAAGGGATGGGACTTTTTTTTTCTCCTTTGGAAATGGCTAAATTATCTAATAGCCCACATGGAGTAAGTATGGAGCCCCTAATATTGGGAAAATGAAACAGAAGGAAGAATTATATTTCAATGCATTTGCTTTCACTTGCAAAACATACTGTATGCACTCCCTCAGAAACTTTGCATTAAGTCCCTTGAGAAAATGGTGATGGATATAATATGATGTTAGGAGAAACAACTTTATTTAAATGCTTTTGTGAGCAGTCTTCTTTGGGGAACACAAAATAATAAAGAAGCGAAGCGAACTTAAAAGTTTTGTAAGCAAATGCAAAGTTTCTCAGGGGGGCGCAAGCTTTGTGAGTGAACGTAAAACATTAATTTTTTTTTTTTCCCCATCACCATGTCCCTCGAGAGGCTCTGTAGTATTGTCAAAAGAACTGTAGTTATTCCATTGTAGTTAATGATTACAAGGACTCTTTTTATTAAGGATACTTTGCTTGGGTGAATCATTCACAATAACACTAGAAACATGGCACACATCTTATTATTTGTTGAGTATGCACTGAGGAAATAAGTCGAATGTTAAAATACATTATGTGGTAATTCCTTTAAAAAGAACTCAGAACAGAACAAATTTAGACGCAGCTGCTGTTTTAAAACGGCCTTCTGCACTTCTGCATTACTCTGGGTGTGGCAGTTGACTCAGTTCACTGTTATGTAAAACCATGTCTGTGTGCCGGCATATCTGAAAATAACAAAAGAAAGTAGTATTTTAAATATGAGTAAGGGCCATACAGAGATATCAGCTTCTGTAAACTTGGAAAGCTTCGATAGTGTAGTGACATACTGTATGAACAGGATGTCCTTCACTGATTCTGATCTTTAGCGTTCTGCAATATATTAGATCTGATCACTCCTATCCAGTCGCCTTTTTAATAATATCTAATAATATTATAGCAAATCAAATAATCAGTATAGTGGCTAAGAGAGAGAGAAAGTAAAACTCTTTGCGTGCAAATACACTGAACTTGCTTGTGCCTTTTGTATTTGCATTCAACTGAAACAGGCTTTCTAATAAATGCCTTGTTTTTACAGTGACTAAGAACTGCAAACAATGTCTCGAAAGACATTCTTGACGGCATTGATCGGTTTCAATCTCAGTATTTGGAGTTCGCTGGGTAGAGTCAAACTGTTGCACGCAGAAATGGTCTTTCAACACACACTATTGGCACATTACGGAGGAAATTAACAGTTGCGCCACGTTTGCCCACAGTATTTCAGTACAAAAATCAGAGTGTTAGTCAATAACTCCACAATTCAGTTTAGTCAAGCACACTATCTGCATTTTAAAGATCCAATTCGGTTGCCTTCATTAGTTCTGTACATTCAGCAGGTTGTGTTGGTCTGCTACATGTAAGATCAGAAATTCCACCATGCAAAATACATTCAGCACAAATTGGTGGGTGGGCATGAAACATGACTTGATTTGCATGATTCATTCCCAACGATGCACGTTAGATAAACTAAGATCATCTGAGGCCAATAGGTGACCTCACATGAGTTCAGAAAAGCCTGGTATCATGTTGTGTATGGTGTCCACCTCCCCTGACTGCTCTGAGCATTGCGTACTTCTGAAAAAGTAGCTGCATGCCAGCAAATCACCATTTTTGGACAACTTTCTCAGGTCTGACTATGCTTCTAGATTGTTCTGGAGATATGCTGACAGCTAATTGGCTCAAATGCTGCCTACGTGTAAAAAAGCCTGCACATCAGATAAAAAACATCTCTGCACCGTTCAGTTGACCTACGCATTTCTGTCCGGTTGGTTGACTTTGATCAAAGCGTTTGCGTCACTGCCTCTGCTACCTTCACATGTATCATCTTTCAGTTCATCCCTTTTAACGATTTTAACGAGATTAAGAATGCACGATGCCTCAAGATAACGCATTTTCATTCTGCAGAGGTAATTTCTTGAATGCACATGCATAACAGTAAATATGTGCACAATCACCTGTGCTCAGGAGCAGGCGGCGGTTATGGCTCAGGGTGAACAGGGTTGCCATATTTCTGGGAAATTCCTTTCTTAGCTAGGATCCATTCATGATGAAGACAGAGGAATGAGTTTGGGGATGTGAGTTTGAGGCAGCCCAGGTGTAGTAAATCTTCCCTGCCAGGCTGTCAGCTTTATTCAGACTGCAGCCAACACATGAATCTCACCCGGACTGATATAGACTGAGAGGGAGAGGACATTATTGTGTGCTGTGATGACAATATGCATGCGAGATAGCACTATTTCTTGACCTTTGCTCCTGCTCCTTAGTTATTTAGACATCTTTGTTTGCCTTAAGGTTTACGGTTTAATTGTGTCAAAGGCATTTTGTCTGGGTTGTCTTCGGAAACTGTCCGATGACAACGTCATATGATTTAGAGGACAAATTATTTCAGTGCAGATTATACAGTGCAAAAAAGTAAATAAAGAATGATTGTTCTCAGGATGAATACAGATGCTTTGGGTGATGCCCTTTTATTGCACAGATTAATGCAATTATGTTTTAAATGGATATACTTTTGTTTTCAATCCTTATTGGTCACAAAGAATACAAACAGACATGTAGGGGCTGTCTGAATAAAGCCTGGCAGGGAAGATTTACTACACCTGGGCTGCCTCAAACTCACAGCCCCAAACTCATTCCTCTGTCTTCATCATGAATGGATCCTAGCTTAGAAAGGAATTTCCCAGAAATATGGCAACCCTGTTCACCCTGAGCCATAACCGCCGCCTGCTCCTGAGCACAGGTGATTGTGCACTTATTTACTGTTATGCACACACACACACACACACACACACACACACACACACACACACAAACACACACACGCACCTTATGCTCCACCTTCCTCCTGGCATGTCCACTTATCTTCTGAGGCCAGAACACTCAGGCTTTGCTTGTATTGCTGCAAATACAAGTAATTGCTTGCCTCACACACTAGTAGATTTTAGAGTCCTTCCGATCACAAACTTACTGGTGCTCTTCCTAGCCAAGCCGGGCCAGTGAGAGGTATCGAATAATATGACCCGTGAGCAGACATGCACGAGTAAGAGCTCTGATGCCTCTCTGCAAAAAACAATAAATTATTATTTAAGGGTGTGTGCAGCCGTACAGCCACATCTGGATTGATCTCTTTTCATGTCTGCACAGCAGTGGCTGCTTGAACACACAGATCATTGGTACTGTACACACCACACAGAGCCGAGGACCGAACCATTCACTTTCACCCCTCATATTATGTGAGAAATTAGGATAATCACTTTTATAGCAGGAGACTGGTCATATTTATACATCTCACTATACCAATTTGTTAATGCATAAATAAAAGTTTTATTCATCATAACCTTATGACCAATCTTCTGAGGTTATGCTTATATTAATAATTATAATGATGACAGTTACATCATCAGTGCTGTATCTCTATGGATATCTATGGCAGACTAATTACTACTAATAACTGTGCAGAACGGTCATTTTTTGTTGGAGCGTGGGTTGTCCCACTGGAACCCATTATTTTGATTTAAGTTCACATCTTGGTGCACATTTTCTGAAAAGGACACAATCTTCTTTAATGTTATGTCAGTCAGTGTTAAATTTTCTCTTCTACCTAGTTTATTGCCAAGACAATAATATTCGTAGATTTACGCCAAGAAGCATTTTTTGGAAACAGTTTGTTCCTCCAGTGATGCATCATACTATGCTAGCTAAACAGCAAGTTACCTTGTTGTAGGGGAAACAAACCCCAGGCTGACACAAAATCACTGGCTCATTCAATTGCATGACTTTAGGGCAGGACTATCTGTTTGACTGATCATCGAAAGATGAGGGAGTGTTCAGGATTTTAGGAATTCCATTTAGTGACTTTACCTTTAACACCACTTAAAGTGTTAAACTCATTGACACTCCCATTTGGAGAACGCCTGACATAACTGAAACTTTCTCTACCCTACTTCATGTGTTACTCTGGCATTTCAGACTTTAATATGCATTAGTCAGACTGATGCAACTGGTTATGTAACTGAAAATAGAGACAGTGAACAGAAATCATTTTCAGAACATTTTGCATGCGCATTAATAAGACTGCAATGTGCATTGAAGAGAGTCAAAACATATTTGTATCTAAAAAAGATACGTTACATAATATTTAATTGATCCTATTAACAAATAAATATATAAATCAGCATATTAGAATGATTTCTGGAGCATCATGTGACACTGAAAACTGGAGTAATGATGCTGAAAATTCAGCTTTGCGCCACAGGAAATAAATAAATAAATACTAAATCACAAAGCCCACATTTTTAACTCTATTTTGTTTTATTTTAGCAATCCTGGATGATCCCATAATTGTTGTTCGTGAATTGGAAAATAAATACATAAAAAAAAACTTGTATAAGACCAGATAACAGGAGATGTTATTGGGTAAAGACAGATGAGTGCATTTGCTGAGACGACACAGAACTGAAGCTGGTGTAAATATCTAGCTGGAATAGTGGCTGTGAATGTCCGCAACAGCCTCAAGTGGCTGACTCAATGTATAACAGACTCTGGCTTTCTGTCATGAACAAACTGGGTCTCTAGTGGAGACTGTGCAGAATTTCCATGAAGCCAACAGAGTAACCACAGAGATGTTAATATAACCCATAGGCACTGTGTCCAGACTGAGTCTTGTCTAGACAGATAACAAAGCAACAAAGAAGGTTGGATATGTGACCCACCTGGGCCGTAAAGGTACAAACATGATAATACTTGCTATATGAGTAGAGGGGGTTTTATAACTGTTCAAATGAAGTCTTACATAAGCAGCTCCTCAATGCACTATGATAATAGTGCCATTGACATTCTGACCATTCATAATTTCTCAGTCAGCCAATACACGAAACTGAGTGCCTGAGTGATATAATAACTTGTTTTGCACCTAATTTCATACAATGTCAATGTGAACGTGCATTGATGAGCAGATTATCATTATTTTAAAATAACTATGTGCTTTTATTCAGCAATGATGCATTCAATTAATTAAAAGTGTCAGTTAAAACATGTATAATGCTACAAATGGTTTCTATTAAAAAAGTAGAAGTCTTTTTAACTTTTATTCATCCAAGAATCTTGGGGGAAAAGTATCATGATTTCCACAAATATTTTAAGCAGTAAAACTGATAATAATAAGAAATGTTTCTTGAGCAGCAAACCTTAATGATTTCTGAAGAATCATGTGACACTGAAGACTGTTTATTAATACTTAGAATATACAAATATTAGGAAAACAGTTATTTTAGTTAGTTTTTTTTTTTTTGTACATTATTTTTATTTTATTTTATTATTTTATTTTTATTATTAAATGCAGCATTGGTGAACAAAAGTAGCATTCTTAAAAAAAAAGATAATAATTTAAAAAAAATTATGAATTAGAATAAATCTTACAATCCCAAACTTCTGAGCGCTAAAAGTCCTACAAAAGTTCTTCATTTATCTGACCTAAATTCCCAACCTATTGGCTGTTTAGGGCAGGACCTGGCAGTATTAACACTCAAGTAAATCAAGTCAAGGGTTCCTGTGAAAGTGCAATACATGGGAAGCCATCCTAAGGAGAGAAAAAACAAGCATTAAAAAAATGGAAGGGCTTACTTCTGAAACATGAACATTATTTAGCTTATAGATGCCAACAATCAAACGTCTTATTTAGCCACAGGCTGACCTGAATTATGTCTGTAAGAATTATTCATGTGCTCTTGAATCAGGCAATTTAATGAATAAAAGGAATTAAAGTAATGGATGCCTAATCTCATTTTACATAACATATATAATCCACATCTCCTGTACCAACATGTCTTATGCAGGCAAACAAACACCCAGCCATACACTGAACGTACAGCATAACTGCTTTTCTGCAGTCATGCATGAGTCCTTTCAGACACACAAAACAAAACTGTCTGCTGAGAAACGAGCACGCTACATACATAAAAGCTGAGACATGTCTTTTCTCTTCCAACAAAAGGGAACTTAAACTATAAAAACACACACCTTAAATAGATATGGAAAATTCTAGATGGAAATGTAACGTCATCTGAGATATTCCTGGAAATTCTTAGATCGGAACAGTGAGACTTCATTTGTATAGTGTTATTATTTTGTTGACTTTAATAATTTAGCATCCTCTGATTATTCTGCTCTCAATCATGTTGCAATGAGATTCACTAATCAATCTTGCCAATTGCAAAATAGAAATTCGGGTTATTTTTCTCTTGAGATCAGTCAGACAGAGAACAGAGGGGGGGAAAGACACAATATCATTGTATTTCCACCTCCCTCCCATCCAGCGGAGAGAATGGGACATTTTTACTTTATCCACACTGCTGGAGTCGCAAAGTTGCATCTCGGGTTGTATCTGCAGTTAAGTGACTTTCTCATAGAGCAACAACCATGAGTTTGCCACCTCTCTACTCACCTAGTCTATTTAAGAAGATGGACAGGCGGTAAGTGTAAGAATTTTGGATAGTGCGAGTGTATCATTACTACTGAGAGCTGACAGATTAGTTGTAAAAGGTGTGAACGTTAGCAAGGAAAGTTCATCTCGTCTAACCATTTAAACGGCTAATACTGCACGTCTTTTTCTACAAGATGCAAAAATTATTAAGTTTCAGTGAAGTGCGTGACAGCAGTGGATCATGTTAGAAAGCAATTACAGATGGGTTATGCACATCTTGTTTTTTCATTTCTCATGAGAAAAAGTCAAAAGTTTACACTGTAGATGGTGTTATTTATACAATTGATTCATGAGTTTAGTGAGGCTCTCTCTCACTAGCTGTCCTCCCAAGAAAACTAGATGACATTTTTTGACTTCATAAGCAGCAGCTATTCAAAGAATTCAAACTTGACAGACTGAAAATATGTCATTCCACACATTCCTTTGTCGTAATTATTGGTGTGTCCCTACGTATGCAAAGGCTAACCAAGTATGGTTAGATGTGTTTTGAAAACTTTTGTTGTCTGGTTAGTAAATTAAGTTTTGTTGCATAAGGGATAAGTGTAAATGATTAGTTTTTCTGTATTGAACATAATATATACACTACAAGTCCAGCCTTAAAGTTTCAAACCTTGTTTTAAACTGCTAAGTAGCAGTGTAAAGGATTTGTTTACCGGAGCGAGGCTGGGACATCACCACCCTGGCCATAGTGACAGATGGAGACATACTGTACCATGGCACATCTGTGTTTACTGTGATGTGCAAGGTTTTTTTTTTTTTTTTGGAGTGGCAGCTGAATGAAGCGTCTGTTTGCTCATCTCGCTGCATCACAACAATGCATTATTCCATTATTAATGCTTTATTTATCCAATCCCAGACAAGTTTTGAGTACATTACATCCTTGTTCCATTGTAAGCAGTTTGCTCTTTGCTCGAGAGGCTAATTGTCCTGGTTTTGACACATCAAGCCACTAAAATGAATACTATTACCTTACACTAAATCTGCATGGGGTGATCCCTTTTGGGTGGGTTGTTGATTTTGTGTGGGTGGATGGAGCTTGGTGGAAGTTGAACTTATGCCCCTTTAAAAACGTGAGGACATCTCTTTACTCCCGTTTTCCTCTCTGTCATGGATGACAGGTTGCAGTTTTCCTCTTACATGTGTTAAGCATCGAGCTCATATTAATCGGCGTGGATCGGGACAAGGCTGAAATTTCCTAATTTTGTGCATGTGCCTCAGGGGGTTATATCAACAGATCTTGGTTGTGATCCAGGCAGTATTTGTGGATTGTTCCCTATTAACACCAGTCAGTTGTGCTGCAGAAATCTGTCCATTTCTGTTTAGCTGTTGTGTGGCGATTCGTCAGTGGGTATCCTGGTGCCGGGCTACAGAGAGATCCACGGGCTTCCCTCAAGCGCACAAGAGTGTGTGTTTAAGTTGTACACTACCATCACTGTGATTCAAAAGTTGTGTCGTTGTGTATGTGTTGGGATTGTATTAATTATTTTGTTTGTTTATTAAATGGCATTCGTTTTGTTCGTTCACTGAACATAGTGAGTTGTTTATTTTGTGCGTGGGTTATTTGGTATAATTCACAGATTTGGTCAGAATGAGTGTATTTTGCGATTTTTGTTTGAACTTAAGTGTTTTGGGTTTTCTTTCTTTTGTATTTTCCTTTTTCTTTGTTATATTTCTCTCTGTTTTGTTTTGTTATTGATATTGATGGTCTAAGGTATGATGTGATATTGGCCATGGATATTGGTGATTTGTGTTTTTTTAGAAGTGTTGTGTATGTCTTTTGTACATATTTATTTTTAAAGTGTCCAAAAAGTTAAGGAAGTGTCCAATAATGATCGTTCTTGCACACAACTCCGCTGGTTTCTTCTATTTGCTTGGAAGACCTGTTGGGGAGAATTTACAACATATTCTCTAAATGAATTTGAATTATCCCCTGTTCTTATGCAGAACAGGAATGTTCTGTTGACACCTCAGACCTTCAGTATGATGCATAACTCTTTAAATTGAGAGGGCACTTCATGGTCTTTCCCCCTTCATATGAGGCATGATTATCATTTCATACAGTACAAACTGTACAAGTGCTTGCCAATTATCCTGACTTCTGCTCACCAGGAGTTCAGAATCTGTCAAAAGAGAAGGCAGCATTGCTAACTCTGCATGAAATGGAAAGTGACAGCACGGTCTCTAATTTGTGCTTTAAAACTCATTAGGAGGATCAGCTTTGAGCCGTCAACCTTCAAAGGTCTTCACTGGGATCTAGACACATTTTTGCTTCACTCAGAAAAGATAGACGATAGAGCGAAAACTGTAGTAAAGAGTTGATAATGTGCTTAAGATGTAATTTTGTAAATTAATAAATGCATTTTCATTTTCAACATTGCAATGTTGCTTGCACATCCCATCCTTATATTTACCAATAATGTGCAATAATATTAACAAGAGAAAGAAAAAGGGATAGAAAACAAAGTTGAGACTCCAGATTTCATTTTATAATTCTTCATAATAATTATGAATTTAATCAATGTCATATGCTAGTAGATTATATATATATATATATGGAACATTGTTAAAGGTGTGTTAAATTATGTTGAGGACATAATTGCTGTTGCAATGCTTTTGGTATGAGCTTTCATGTTAATTGAAATATGTTATGTTAATTGAAATATTGCTCACTCAGTATGTCAATAAACTATGTACCATTGTCCGTTAGTTCAGTTTTTAGGCTGAACTAATCTTAGTGACCTCAACCTTCAGACAGTGGTTGATCAGTGGTTGTTTGTGTCTGTTATACACAGTTTGCCCACTAGAGGCACTAAAGGCTGAAGTTAAACACTTTGGAAAGTACTGTGATAAACTTCATCCTATTCCCAACCCGTCTTGTGTCAGAGCTGTCAACTGCAAAACTGTACACTTCCGAAGACCTGCAGGCATAGACCGAAATACCAAAATGTACTCTAATAAACTTTTCAGATACTGATTTCCACCATGTAACTAATTACTGAGGTTTACAGGAACATGTTGTTCCTCACCCAGTCAAGACAAATGCATTCTCGTGGAGTAACTATATCGCGAGGCTTGTCATAACTCAACAAAGCGAATAAGTTATCAAAACATAATGCTGCAACAGGTATCGGCCACTTGGTAATAGCGTGTGTTGCTCGTGTTGATGTGTTTTGAGGGTTATCCTGCGGCTTGCTGCTGATGCATGCTGTGTGTTCTTTGAGCAAGTTCAGTGAGAGGGCAGATAGAAAGTCTATGCCACAAGCCTCATTTGAATAATATATGCATGCGTCACACGCCGTCACGCGCCTCGACTATAAAATCCCCGCTGCGGCAGAAATAGCATCACTAGCCGACAGTGTTTCTCTGAAACCGCTCCTAGTTCACTCGTAGCGCCCGGCTTCTCTGTGCCTATCGCAAGAGCAACGAAAGCAAAATCAACCAGGATCATACCGTCGTGTTCAAACAAGTCGCAAACGTGGCGAGAAGTATTATTCAGACGGGTCTTGTCCTCAACATGAGCACGGAGATGTTCAAAACGCCAATGGAGCTCGCTGTCTATCAGCTGCACAATTTCTCTATCTCCTTCTTCTCATCCTTCCTAGGAGGGGATGATGTAGTATCGGTCAAACTAGACAACAGGTATGCTGAAATTATGGGATATAAAATATATATATATATATATATATATTTTGACAGTCTAGGGGTTGCATCTCGGACATGAATCTCCCTTCGCTTCGTTCACTGCGCTTCGACTAAAAGAGCTTGTTTACTACTGCGGCGCATGGACTGCCTTCTAATACTTTGTTTCTTTGTCTTTTGCAGTGCCTCTGGCGCAAGCGTTGTGGCAATTGACAACAAGATCGAACAGGCAATGGTAAGTTCTTTTAACACCACTTTTAAGTTCTTTTAAGTCCCTTTCAAGGGTATATTTCTAGAGTCTTTGCCTAACGTTACTAGAATGAGCTCACGACTGTAGAAGTACAGACTGTAGAAGTCCAGCGGAAAGTATCGAGTTTCTGTGTAGGTTGTATAAGCAGAGCTGTGGCACGCTATAGAGCTGCTGCATCTACCTTCATTGCAGTAAAATCAAAGGTCACCATACAACAACACATGCACCTTTTTGTTTAAAGTTCTTAATGTTGTATTTACTAAAATATGTATTAAGTATCACTTTGTAGGTGACACAACCAGATCCATAACTACCATATTTGGTACAAATAATCTTTAAATGGGAATTTATTAATGTATTTAAGAGTTCTGTCTTTAGATGTAAAGATTTGTTAATCTTAAAACACGTTTAAAGAAAGCGGTTATAGATAAGTGTATTGCTAAATTTAACTAAAATAAAGAAAAGCATGCATTTCATTTTTGAGAATTTTGAGAACATTTTTTTCAAGTGCAGATCCATAACTACCATATCTTGTAGAAATAATCTTACTTTTTTTTTTTTTTTTTTATGAATGTATTAAGATTTCTTTATTGCAATAGATGTAAATGTTTATCCAGAGCCCATTAGAATAATTAACTTGATTCCCATTTAAAAAGCATACAAAACCAAAAGTACAATATAATGTACAGTTAGCTGGTCAATATTTCAAAACCGACCCTGATGGTGAGATCAGGACACCTAATAAATAACATGTAGTTTATATCATTGGGCTATCCAAGGAGTAAAATACATGCTTTATTAGCTGGGAAAATTTTGAATTTATGTTCTGAGCCTCATTCTACTCCATTCATGAATTACATTGCAAATAGGTCAGTTGCATTGTACTTAATAGTCAGGTGTTTTGGTGCCGTCATTAAAACTCAATTCCTTGTTCTTTTCTCATAGGATCTTGTGAAGAATCACTTAATGTATGCAGTCAGGGAGGAAGTTGAGATCTTGAAAGAGCAGATCAAGGAACTTGCAGAAAAGAACAACCAGTTGGAGCGTGAGAACAGCCTGCTGAAGAACCTGGCGAGCCCAGAGCAGCTGGTGAAGTTTCAGTCACGCCTGCCCTCAGACTCCAGCCTCCCCCTGGACCCTCAGGAGATGGGGTCACCTGAGGACGGCGAGCACCTGTATAACAGCACGGGGTCTGCTGTATAAGTGGCTCTGCCATGGGGCGGGCAGAGCCACAGCTCTCACCAGAAATTGACCTCCAGATATGCAACTTCAAGATGAAGCTGGCTGTACAGTTGAAAACCTGACCTGAAATGAAAGCGACTTACGAGTGGCCTAGTTCAGTAATATCTGACAATCTCTTCGGACTAACGTGTGAAAGAGAGAGTGATGTAGACATCCGACCGAGGTTACTGTACAACGGGACTGACGTTCCCCTTGCTAGGAAGGGGGACCAGCCTTGCTTTCCCTTGGTCCCTCTCACAAAGAGACGGAGAGAGATTTGCCTCATGGAGCTGGCCGAGAGTGCATCTTCGGCCTATCCAAGTCAAGCCAAGGAAATGTACGTCCCTATAAGATGCCCCCACAGCCCCACCTGATGCAAGCTATACGGGACTCGTGTTCACGGATGCCTAGTACTGTGGGCATTTCGTGGCTTCTGTAGTTAAGGATGTTCTAGACGGACCCGTACGGAGCACTGGTCCACAGCGGTGACTCCAGCCATTTGATTTGTATAGCATCGCTTGTATCTCTGCAGATGGGGCCTGCTGCTTATGGGAATTATTGCTTGTTTGTGTTTTTGAAATGGAACCGAAATCAACTTGTTTAAATGGGCTACGTGTAAAAGTGTTTTTTTTTATTTTATTATTGTGGGAATGGAAATCTGTATACATTTGCAAAGTTCTGTAAATTAACAACTGATGTAAAGCAATGTCCTGAAATGGACGGAGATGAGGGGTGGATATTGTTACTGTGGATGTTCTGCTGACATGTCGAACATTTGTTCTGTTGACCTTCTATGCCAACCAACTAACAGGCACGACGGTGTCTGAAAAGGGCCACATGTTTTCAGATTAACTGTGTTTTCTAACTACCAAAGACTGGCCTGATACTTACAAGCCAACAGGACCATGTGGAACTTTTCACAGGGAGAAGTTTTTTTTGACCGCAGTCTTATTGAAACATGGGTATTGTTGCTTTATTGTGTCCATGGTATTTTTGAACAATTTATGGATGCAAAATGCACACTGCAATAAACCTTGTTTACACTAAATACTACGCTTGGGCCTTTTTTTTCTCTTAATGTAGGAAAAAGACATTTTAGTATAGAAAAAATGGTTAATGCAACCCCATGCATATAACATTTTTAGATAAGTTGCCTTCAGATTATTATCCATAAAAATTCCAACTTTATATGTCGACATAACATTGGCACAATCTTCACTGGCTTTAATATAGAATTGAGATAATTGGTTTGATACCAGGAGTAAAGTCCATGAAGCTAAGCGCTTCATAATGCAATTATTGAGGCCAATATTGTCCCCTTTGCATACATGGTAGTTTATGATTGACATTTACTATTCAAATGCACAGAGGCATCTCTCACTGCTCACATTTTATTACATGCAATGAAATCTCTTTATAGGAATAATCAAATTCTTTCCAGTAATTACATATGTATAAAGATACAGTAAATGTCACTGACCGCAGTGTCTGCATCATCACGTGATTAAAAACTATACATCGTTTCAGCTTTCCACTGTAAAAATGGCTATTTAAAAACTATAGATGTGGAAAAGAGGTAAAAGTAAATTTATAATGGCTTACGAGGCAAAGCATAGAGAAAAAAAACACTGAACCGTGCTGTCGTGTGAAATCCTCATCTTTCTCTTCTTAGGAAGGGCATGCTCAGTGTAACTCGAGCCTCTTGAGAGGTCCCTGGGGTAAGACATCTACGTAAGACCCAGATTTCAGTATTTCTGCAGTAGTTCCGATAAGGTAAACTGAAATGAAGTAGATTCAAAGGTCATGCAGATCCAGTGAGTTGCGTCCACTGGGTCCTATAGCGAATGGGTGGAGGCTTAAAGGAAATGACTTCTAGAAATATCAGAATCCAAACGCACTCTGATCTACAGTAAGGTTTCATTAACGTTTTATTACCGCTATTAACAGCCAGCTATATATGCAATTAAACTAAAATCCACTAAACTGAGCTGGACATCCATAACCCAAAAAGGCAGACAATTTAAAACTGCATTTCAACAAGCAGTAATATGATTACAAACAGATCAGACTAGCCATACATTGAAAATTAATGAAAAATATTTGTGAATATGAAGATTCATACTTAAATACTGTTACTTCATCAGGTAATAGACACTACATCTTCATTTTGGCAAATAACTAAGCAACACATTGACTACACTACAACTATAATGGCAAAAAAAAAAAAAAAATTCTATATACTGTGTGTATATATATATATAATTCTTTTTTTGACTGGGCAAAACAACCATAGACAATGTTCATGGTGAACTTGCTGGTTATTTGGCATAAATAAACTAATAGATATTTGTGACACTTATGTTAATATAAACATTCATCTGATGTCATTTCATTCAGTTACAGACAAGAAAACTGTCTTTTGGTAAATAACTAAGTCACCAAATTTATATATATATATTTTTTTTATAAATAGTTTTTATAAATATAAATAGTTTTTTTTGCTATCTATCTATTATAGCTGTAATATAAAAAAAAAAAACAATAATGAAGTTTAAAGCTAAAGTGTTTTTCATTGTATTGTTGCCTGGTGTAAACTGTTCAGTGGTTCAATCTTCAGACTGAATTTGCTGGTGATTTGGCATTTGCTCTGCTTCCAAAAAAAGCTGCAAGACCTCTGCTGTTATGCAACTCCCAAACATCTGTTTCAGTTCGGTGTAGTGGGCGGCTTTCTATATGTCAAGGCCTGGTGAAGTGTGGCCGGCTTTGCATGTGAGCGAGAACTGTACTAGTTTGTCCTCTCATGTAAATATAGGCTCATAGTAGGCTGTTTGTGCTATTTTTCAGCAGAGTGACATTATTTCCTAAACCTCAGATCTAATACCCTGTTGTGGAAACTTATTGAGTGTGATCCGCCGTGTAAACGTTGTTACCTCATTCTCACGTTACACAAACAGCCTCCCTCTCGCTGCCAGGTGCATCCTGTAGAGACAGAATCCAATGAGACAGATGTTTACTTCGGGATTTTTCACTTCTTTAGAAGAAAGTTGATAGTATAAATAGACAAAGTCATAATGAGCTGAAAGTGTTTTTTACTTTTAATGGAATGCATCGACTGGTGAATACATATGAGTTACTTAACGTATAAATACACAAGTCTTTATAAGAATATATAAATTATATAATATATGTAAGGCTATAAAAATACATTTGAAAATCATTTATCCTCCCCTGGAACATAAGAATAATTGTATAAGGTTTCTAGCGAAGTATCGGCATATAGTCATAGAGCCAAACAATACATTATCCATTGTTCAATTAGAGTTGCATGTAAGACATAACCACAGACAAATTTGCATTCTACAAACCACATTTTCAGATTCTTTGTTATGTAAGAGCATGTTTTGCCAAACTCAAGTTACTGTATGTACTGGCTGCAGTCAGTATGCATGTGTCAATCTCACCTATTGAATCTCTCTCAAATTATTTGTGGTGTTTTATCTCAGTATCTACTCTATCCAGCCTGACCCAAATAATTAAGTGTCTCGTGATTTAATATTGACATATGACATACTGAATATTGGTCTAACTGTTTTACAGCAGTAAACAGTGAATAGTTGGAGACTAATTAATTTAATTTGTGTCCAAGAATATTCTACAACAAACTTCTGTTTATTCCCATAAACACACACAGCTATCTATGACAGAGCATTTATATTCACAAGGCCAGTAGTCAGTTTATTTTAGGTAACCCACTACAATCTTGTTTTTAGACGGGTGGGTGAATGTGATACATTTACTGCACTCCACCTATAGAAAGAGGATTCGGAAAGCAACCATAAAAGGATGTTGCCTCACAAACATATCTGGGTAGTGGTTCCACCCTGAACTGCAATCGGTCAGATATACAAAGGTGAAGTTGCCCAATGACTCTTACCCTTCATGGGTGATTTGCTTGCACACACACAACTTATGTTTTTTAGTTCCTCAGCTCGATAAGTTGTAAAGAAAGATGCCGCCGTGCAACTTTATCTAAGTTGCTTTTATTTAGCTCTCCTCAAAAAGAGACTCTTTGTAGGAGGCCAAAGTGAAGGTGCTCTTATTTAACAGTGCTGGAATTCTTCCTACATGCATGAGACCGGAAAACAATGGTGTCCATCTTTCCCTAGGGGTTTGGAAAACACTGTGAATCGCTGCCTGTGTGAGAGGTTTGCTCCTCTGTGGTACCAGCCTCGCATGGAATGTGCCTGGAACATCTTATTCTAACCAAGTGGGGAAGAACAAAGGCCACCAGCATGAGGCTGCGGATTTGAGAAGAAAGCTTCGAATTCAGAGTCCTCCCACGGGACAAGCACAGCTTGTTTTCTAGCACTGACGTGTCACGGGGGAAAGTGAGGTGCCCTTATTACATAACCTGATTTTTTGTGATGAGACCATGAGTACTGGGTTTCTGAGACTTCCTTTTCTAAATGTGATTGAAGATATTATGTAATATGCAAAAGTATTATGCCATGAAAACTTTTAAATAACTGCTCTGCTTAGAATTTGTTTTGACCCTGTCATGCATATGCATCGCTTTACCATTTCTGTCATACACATCATTAAATAGCTAAGCTAACAAAATCTCACTGGTTTCACAATTTTAAATATTACAACATAATGGACTCTAATAAACAGATTGATAATGAATTATACAACCACTTTAAGTATTTTACTATGCATTTACAATGCAATACTTAGTATATTACTAAGAATATACTATATTGCAAATATTAACTGTTTGATTGCTAAAAAGTCGCAAACCTCTACTTTTTTTTTCACAAAATGTAACTATATATCATCTGGTTCTTTATATGAAGTTCAATATATACTTGTGTAGGGAACTGTAAACAATATTGATTGCTTATATTGTTTATTTCAACTTACCTGCATAATTACAGCATAAAGAAATGTATACAATTATACAAATGCCATCTGTGTGATCGCTTATATCACATCTAAATGTAAACTATTATTAAACAGCTCTATATCTAAGTTAAACATGTATTATATCCAACTTTATCTGCATATAAACATTGTACTCTAGTATACTGATGTATACTGTATAGCAAATCTTAACAGTTTTATTGCTTATATCATTGCAAAAAATGTTAATTATTATTGGACAGATTTAATTATTATTGGACAGATTCAGATCTGCTGAATACAACTATAAGGACTGAAGATATTGAAATATTATAAACATTAACATCAGATTTTTTTTGGTAAAACTGCATTGAAACAATACACCTGTTAATGATGTGTCCCAGACAGATCAATGTGTTTTCTGCATTTAATGACTGAAAGGATATGGTATTCTGAGTAGCATGGTTTTGTGAACAGTACAGCCGCTGGAGTATTGTTGTTGTTGTATAAGTTTATGTGCGGTGAATGCGTGCGAGTACAGAGATAGGTCGACTCCGGGTCAGATGTCTCACCTGGGATGTGTTGTAAAACCAGTTGAACTGAACTCTTTGACCTGGTTTGGTCCCCTAGCGAAAGTTCAAACGGTTTTAATTTCACGTGAGTGGAACAGTTTAAGTAGATATGCAAAGGGCAGAAAAACAGACAATTGTAAGACTCGATAATTATTGTTGGATGTGAAATTATTCTTGTTATAAATGTCTCTCTTTTAAGAGACTCATATAGCAAAGTGCTGTTGAGACCATCAAATAAAAACTTACTTCAAGAGAAACATTTGTATTACATTAAATGGAATGCATAGAATTTAGTGTTTCATTACCAAAAAATTAAAAATAAAGATAAAAAAAGATTAAAGAAATTTGCTGCAAAACACTTCAAAACAATAATAACTCAAGCAGATACCATAGTCGTGTCAGATTTTTTTTGTTTTTTGAACTGAACGCATTTGTCTACAGGACACCTCATGGTTGACAAGGCGGCATTTAACCTTTAACCTAGTCAATAAAAAACAAAGGGGTACCTTTTATTGCATGCCGAATGTCAACATTTCAATTACGGAATTTGAAACTCCTACTTGACTTGCATGCTGAGAACTGTAAGGTGCTTTCCTTGCACTCACATGCAGCAGCATGACTGAACACCAGTGTGCCTGTTTGAGATGAGTGTGACTCTCAGCCAATCAGCACTGGGATTCCCTGGGAGTGAAATCAGCAACCAGCATGTCTCTTCTATGAGCTATTGTTTGGTTTGGTTTGCATTGATGTGATGGCCCAAAAACAATCTTATAAATGGTAATTAAGACAATTTATGGCCATCTGCCACTGAAGTATATCTCTCCTTAAGATTCAACATTTCATAATCTTGCATGTTAACAGCAGTTTTTCAGGAATCATCATCTAAAATCTAATTCTGCAGATCTCAGATGTTGAAGAACTGAAAGAAAGAAAGAAAAAAAAATTCCTTGAGTTCCTTGAGGCTCATTTTTCTTGGAAGACATTCGGGTTTGGAAGATTAGTTTCTGAGACACGCAGCTGCTTGATTACATTCCAAAACGACAGAATAGCAGCTTTGAAGATGCTGGAAAAAAATCTGGAAACTGGGCTTACCTCACTTATTTACACTGCATTAATGATGCGTGCAGCATAATTGTAAAATTGTGTATTTTTCTGAATTATGTTTGGAGCCTGTCACGACTATGGAAAAATCAAAGCGTGGATCTGCTTGGTTTGGCAATGCTTAGTTCTACAGGAAACTAAATGCAGTAAACAACACTGCATATTACCTCAAGGGTGGGTATTGTTAAAAGTGGGTGTTTTCAAACACAACCCGGATGTTCATCTCTTCCTTATGACGCCGGTTCAATCCAATAACAGAGGCCTTGGAGCGCAGTTAGCCTGATCTCTGCACAGGTGAACTATCCTTGCCATTGTCTGTATAATTGCTTCTAAAGTAGAAAAGAAAGACAGCTTGGCCGTTGTTGTTGCTCTTTAGTCCATCAACACTTGCATTTACAGTAGGATCATGACTTCACCTGGTCAATGCTTGCGTGTTATAATTTGTGTCCTATATTAAATATTTTGATCTGGTTGCTAGGTGTGGAGGCTAATGAGTGCTGTACTCACCAATCTCTCATGATATTCCCACCATGAGTGAGGGAATGTTAATTTAGCAGGCATTGAGAAAGTACAAGTTATTTCTGACCACAAAAAACATTCCTATTTTCCTGCCCCAGGAAACGTAGGATTCATAAGCTTCCAGGCTAGATACTATTTAAGGAACTTTTGCCCCGTGACGTGGAAAGAAGTTGACAAAAATGCTTCTAAACAATGGTGTGACATAAGGGAAAATTAAGGCTTAAACCACCAATACAATAACAAGGGTATATAGTAATCCCTCATACTTCGCCTAATTTTGGTAAAAAACACACACGATTAGCCTCTTTGACACTTAAGCCCCAGTCCTAAATTGTTTTTTTAATTATATTGAAAAAAGAGACCAAAATTCTTCGGAAAATCTTCTTGTGTGTTACACAAAAGAAAGTCATATGGTTTCCAACAACACGAGGATAAGTCATTTAATGTGTTAGTCCTGAGGGCAAGGCCTGCGCTCATTTCCAGAGGACTAAATAAATCTTCTTGGATCTGTTTGCCTTAGTGTGGAAAGTGAAAAAAATATATAATAATTATGTAAGAGAGGATTAGAAGCTAGTTCTATAATATTCAATAAAAGACAAAAAGATGCAACCTTGTTTATCCATCTAAGACATTTGGGATCTGAGACATATGGACATGCTAATCAGATGTTGATGTTCCAGACAGTTATATAACCCAGCTTCTTTTTCACCAATGTCTACTGTAGTTAAGATGGGATTAGTGTAATGAACACAATTAAGCCTACCTTGACATCAGCTTTCAAATTTAGATCACTGTCATGACAAAGGTCGTGACAGATCACAGTTCAAGCGGCACAAAAACTGATCATCTTCACTTATCACCTTTACTAGTTATAGCACAGAATAAACATGAGTGTACATCAGAAGGTATCTTATTTCAAATGCAAAAATACATCAATAGACACTGTTTCTCAAGTTCAAGTCCACCAACATACATCTTCTCTTGTGTCTGTTTTGTTTGTCAGACGACATGGCAGATTTGGTGTTATGATTGGTCAGATCACTTGTCAATCAAACTCCTGACGAAGGGTCAATTGAGAGTGAGTTTACGTGTAGTAATGTGTTTGTGAATTTTATTAATGAACGTCTTTAGACGATGTTAAGATGTGTGAGATTGTTATCTAGTCTGAGCTCTGCCAAATACTAGCCTATCAGTTTCTCTTCCTGTTTACACCTTCAGGGGACGAAAAGGCACTAACAGACCAGCGGTGGAAAATCTACAGCATTCCTTATGTCAAGCAAAGACAAACTTTTGCAATTCGAATCATTAAAATCACTATAGCAAAGTGGGGTAATCTAAGATGAACGTGACAATGCAGATTAATTACCATGAAAACAAGGTTATGATTATTACATCTGGGTCTTTAAAAGCCATGAAATAAGCTGATTTTCAAGTGTTTCAATGCAAACACATACATATCCAACTAGGTTTTGCTTTTGTTTTGATGCCTCAAGTACTGTTAAAGATGAAATATGGGAAGTGATAAAACTGAAGTCATGGTGTAAGAACAACTAAGAGCAAGACTAACTGCATGGTGCTTACAGTGCAATGCAGGATGAAGTCGAGCCGTTATGGCTCCCTGAACATTTGTTTCTTCATATAATTTGACACAGTAATTATTACCCCCCTGTCCCATATGCTCAACATACAGCATTTTTCAACCGAATGAGGCGGAGCAGTGTTCCCTAGAGAGTTTTACAACACTGCTGTGGTTTGGGAAAGGCAGTGCTTCACAGAAGCATGCTAGACATTATTAGTGTGCTGCAACCCTTGGTCACACAAGACTACAATCCTACACAAACACATGCACACTTCATATTTAGGATGCAACACTCTTGGGCCTGGGCTTTGTACAGAAAAGGACATGCACATTGGTTTATTTACTTTTTCATATAATGTATTCATTCCCTTGTTTACTGACTGTAGATGGGGAGATAGGTCCTAGTTTACAACCAGTTCAACACACGCCTTTCTCATATGCATGATACATATATCCATATCTCATCAACACAGATGAAAACAGTTAAACTGCAAACTGTGTGAGACTCAAACTGCAAGGAAGACACTTAAAAACAATCCAAGCATGAGAGATGTGTGTGAGAGGCAGTTTTATGTGAAATGCCACAGGGCAGATATGTGGTATTAAAGAAAGCACTATATAATAGCCAACTCTTCTCTGCTTTGACACAGCAAGTGAACGAAGCTTTCAGGTTCACTTAACGTTCTGGCTAACCTGGATGAAACTCTTATTAAAAGACTAAAACGGCAATAAATGCAAACTAAAATAGCGTTAAAATGAATTCAGTGGTTGAAGGAAATAAACACCATTTCTGAAGTATTCATCTGTTGCCTGCATGTTTGACAGGTAGAAATGTCCCAACATTTAAGTCACACTTTAGCTCGCTGTTTAATGTTTGATGGATTTAACAGGCTACTTTATTTTACTGAAACACTGACTTAACTGAATTCAGGAAGCCGCTGGCAGTACACCTGCACATAATAAAATTAAAGCCTCACTCCTTCCCAGACTTTCCACACTTGAGCAACAACATGAGTGATGACATATAAGCCGAAAATAAACAAACTATATAAATATTAGTACCATGCCTGACGTAAATGACATTTAGCAATAGGATTTTTGTTTTTTTAACCAAATAAAATAAAATAATAAATAAAATAAAAAATTGGTAATGTGTATTATATTAAAAATACCAAATTAAAAACTATGAAAAACCATGACATGATGGTAAAGGGGTTGGATAAGTGAATTTCATCAACCAAAAACATAAATACATAAATAAATAAATATTTTCAAAACAAATGATTGGTCAGACACACCAATGCAGAAAAAATTAACAAAGCCCATATTTCATCATATATTGAACACTTGTTTTTATATTTAAGTAGACATTTTGTTTGAACAAATTAGTGCACAGGCTTCTGATCCAAGTACAATCCTCCACCCCACATGCATTATCACTGTGTTTTGCCATGCCATCCACAGTCTAAATCATTAAATAGGAACTTCTGACACTGTGTAACCCAAACAACTCTAATGTTTCCAAGCGGATGCTCTGTTTGGCACTCTCGCCTGCTAAGACATTCTGATCTCTTGGATTTAATGGGGTAGTTTTATTTATACAATCAAAGATTTATCTCTCTGTCCACAAATAAAAAATGACCGGATGCAGCAGTGATGCAGCAGTCTAATTATTAACCACATTTGTTTAGTTTTTTTGCTCATCATTCACGTTTACTCTAGTTGGAGGGGTTCCAGTGCTGGCGCATTGAAAATGCTGCACACTCCTAATTTAAACCAGCATTTTGGCAGCCAATGCTGAAGTAATGCATTCAGATAAAATTAGAAAACAAACAAGGCTCGGGCCCACTGAGGATTCACACTCTCCTTTAAGAAGAAGACACATTTCAGCTTTCACCATGCTAGACGTGCAGAGGAAGCTTTACAATTGGTTCTTATTAAAAAGATAGAAGACAGTGTAAATGTGAGCATAATGTTCTAGCAAAAATCACCAGCTAGGTCGAAGGAAAGGGGTGGAATGCTGAGAAGACAGGACATTTAGATAGAGGGTCTATACCCATTCAAAAGTGAAAAAAAAAAAAAAAAAGAAAGAGCTGTGCACAAGTGTTCAAGTGATGCACAAGTGCTCTTGCGTGGGGAACACATTAAAATGCTTTTCAAAGTTTTCAATCCATGGGCCTCCGCTCTCATGAGATCCCCCTGATCCCCACAAGATTTAAGGAGACGGTGGGGGTCTGTTTTTTAAAGGTCTCCTGTTTTATTTTCTTCTTTAGAAATATATTTTACAGGCAATATTTTAAATTGTTATTGTCAGCAATATTATTATTATTATTATTATATAATATGTTTATGTATGAATGTATAAAATATTTATAAATTGATTTAAATATTATTTTATATTATACTTCATATTGAATAATTGTTTTAAATGTATTATTATTATTATTATTATTGAAAGTAACAAATGTTAATCATGTCCAATAGCTAATACCCAATTAGTCATTTTAATAATTATTAATAATTTTCTTAATAGTCCGTTTATTTATATATACCCTATATTACTATTTTGGTGTGTGTGTGTACTTTTTATACATTCACATATGCTAAAATTTTCCCACTTGTTGTGGGTAACTGAGACTAATAAAGCCACATCAGACGACCTGTTCCATGTACACAAAAAAACTATTTTATGATGCTATTGATACTCTAGATTATTTTAACGTGAGTCTAAATAAATTAGTGTTTAAATACACATGACATACTGTATATAGTTTTGTTTAGGAAAAAATGCTGAGTAAGACATTTAGATGTTTGTTTGTTCCTTTGAAGTTCTACTAAAAACATTTCAAAACATTTTTGAAGTTTCAGTTAATCTCTTTTAACTGGTGCTTTGTGCATTCCTTTGTGCATTCAAAGTTCTTTGCATAAGAGCCACTCAGTGAACATGAGAGCACATGATATTAGAGAGGAGGTGTAAACACACGCATGCAGCACAGGATTAGAGTATCAGCCCTCCCTCTCTCCCCAGCACTGAAAGCCTAGTTTGTCCAAGAGAAGGTGCAAAACATTAAGTCTGGCCATCAACAGTTACTGCACACAGCTGACACCAAAGCCAATGACAAACTCAAACGCTGCATTGATTCATGAGCAGTGCGAAATGACAGCTGCATGCACATAAATGCATGCGAGCGGACTGGTGCGGTACATTCTGTCCTAGTTGGAGAGACGCCCGCGCTCCCTTTCCAAATCCGCTTTGTGTCCAAGGAACTCTATCACACAGGTCATGTGCGGAGAACTCCCACTGTTTTAAATGAGTGGTCAAGTTCAAGCAACTTCTAAACTAAGCAAACCAAATCAGCTTTATAGCATCAATAATTTCCCAGAAACTCATGGACAAAAGTCCCTCAATCCATCACTCTTTAAACACCATCCCAAGGACTGTTTCCATTGGCAGTCGGTGGAGTATTTGTCAAAAGGGGCAGATTTTGTTTATCTTGTTCCTCGTCCCTTAGAGAGAGGAAATGTATATTGACTTTTTTAAAGCGCAGTCCAGAACATTTAGCTGACTTTGTCTCCCTGCTACTTTTACCTCAGGGCTTCGATTTCAGTGTCGAATGCAGAAAATTATTGTTATGCTGTATCTTTAGTGGTTTACGATCCTTTCAAAGCTTAAGTGAGACATTTGTAATGTACACAAAGAATAACCATAATCAAAGCAGAACAAAAGTGTGACAGCCTTCTAAGTCTCGGAAATGAAACAGAAAGGACATTGCAAGGTTTCCTTTGAGTAAAATGACTGCAGGGAAAAGAGCCCACAAAGAAAACAGGCCAGACAAATCAACCTACCCTGTAAAACACATTTGTTACAGTGGAGCTGCTGGCAGAGCTGGAGCACCCGGTCACATCCCTGTAACAAGCAGCTTTCATCTACCTTCCAGAGAGGTTTGTTTCAAAAGATTGGAGTAGTTGTGGAAATGCATCAAACTGCACCTAGCTAAAATTACCATAAAAAAAAACTAAGGTTAATTTTACTTAAAATCTGGACTGGAGTACATTAAAATACAGATTAAGCTGCTTATAGTGTGTATGGCGCTCGGCAAGACAAAATGGCAACAGTTGAACAGAATTCTGTAACGGTCACAGAAATACAACCATTTCATTGCTATTTAGTGTTTTTTTTTTTCATGTAAATGTCTCTATGGGATCTTTCTGAAATAATCTATTGTTAATCACATACAGCATTTTATTTCAAAATGAATTATAATATAAAATACAATATTATTTTTCACATTATAATTTTAATATTATTATATTTATTATATGACCGGGGATCAGTTGGGGGTTCTGAGATGCCCGAGATTCGAACCCACAACCTTAGGGATGCAGTTCATTTGGTTAATTAATTGCATATCACATAACTAATTTTGATTTCAGTTTCATTGATGGTTCAGTCTTGACGCAAATACTTCAAAAACTGACCCAATTCTTCCTGCTCTGAGGCTTTTCATGCATTTGACTATGACATCATCCTAATTATTGTCGGTATGTTGTGTGTGTGTGTGTGTGTGTGTGTGTATTTACAATTACAGTAATTGCGATTCTGTCTGGTCAGCTGATTTGACCTGAAATGACATTAACCAAGGCTTCTGTGAGAATATAGAGCATGTCCTGACCAACGACTACGTCAGACTTAAGATAAGAGAAAGATACAGGACAGGCTACAGAACTGAAAGGGATTCATTTCAGCCATGTCTCTTTATAATCTTTTTTATTATTATTTCCTCTTGGAAAAAAAGCAGTGTATGATATCAGAACCTTTAAAACATCAGCACATGGGCTAGCTGCACAGTTGGCAGAACGGCGCTAGTGTGATATTTGATTTCTTTTAGTATGTGATTTTATAACTACAAACCTATAATGTGGTTATCCAGAAGGGCATCTAAATGTTTCTAATTTGATTTCAAAGCTCAATATCCTTGCGAGATTAAAAATGTTTACCATCCATCTTTGGTGGTCTATAGGATTTATTGAAACCAAGTGCACTTACAGTCAAACTAAATTCAAGAGGCTGCAAACTCTAATCTCTCCACGTTTAGACTTACTGTGGTCTATATACGGGTAAAATACCTTTCCCACGATTTGATTAAATGCATCTTGAGCCCCGTACATTGCATAACAGGACAATTTTGTTGTGGAAACCCTTTTGCATAAGCCAGCATGAATACATAATATGATACCCACAAACAGAAACCTGAGCAGTCTTCGATTTATTGACACAAGGTCCTTCTCACAGGATCATTCGCCTGTATTTCAGGCAAAAACAAGCTGCATTCTGGGCCCCTGTGATCCAGTTTATCCTCCTATAATGCAATCAAGTAGACTGTAATAATGTGGTTAAGCTTTCTAAAGCTTAATGCAAGTGAAAGACAACAGTAGAAGTAAATCAGTAAAACATTCAAGAGCTCACTCTCAAACACCCAGTTTGGAAAGTATATGTAAATTCAAGGTTTTTCTGGGCCAATCAGCAACAGGAAGAGAGAACGGGGTTAGGTGGTGAGTTACATAACAGCTGAAGCAGACATGAGAAGAGGGCGCTGTCTGGGACTGCAGACACTCGACCAGCTCGAATCGACAAACACTTCACACTGTGGTCCCTGAGACCACCTGTCCTCGTGATTCCTAGACCGTCCTTTACTCTCTTAAAAAATATATATTTAATGAGAGCTAAAAGAGTACAAACAATTTCCATTATCTGCATCAGAACTAGACACATTCCATTATGGAAAATGATTAAACTGACATTCAACTTGACAAAATACAAAATCAAAAAACGTTGAAACAGTCACCATATGTAAATGCAAGATTCATTGCATTGGTGTGGAATTAAGGGAATAAAATGTACTATCACTCTGTTCATCAACATCTCAGACTGGGGGAAGTCATCAAGCCGGAGCCTGTGAGTGGGAGGTGAACAATAACTGGCACGCACTGCTTGTCTGTGTGGTCTATCGTTCAACAAGGTCAAGCTTTGTGTGTGACTTTTCCAATGGCTCTAAATGTTTGGAGCATTTCTCTTGCAAATTATACCTCATGCAGATGCCTTCCATGCGGAACGGCGGGACAATACTAGCATTTTCCCACTGGAAAATAAACAGAAAATGATTTCACATGCTGTGAAACAAAATAAAAATCATCTATCCATCATAAATAGATTATTATAGTTTAAAATGATCATAATATTAAATATTGTGAACTATCCATCCAGTAATCCGTCCCTCCCTCCATCATCTACCTGTCTGTTCCTCTATATATCCATTCACCCATCCATCAGTCCATCCATCCACCTATCTAGTTCCTTACAACAGAGTTTCCTGTTATATTGGCAAACACTGCTTCCGTATGAAAGTCTGCGGTACGTGCAGAATGAGAAACACAGTTATGTGTGTGTGACCAGAATGACTTCAAAAGGGCAAAACCTATTGGATTGGATTCTGACCTCTGAGCCCAGCACTAGTTCTGTTTGTCATACATTCATATTTGTGTTGGCAGTCGTAGCAAGCCTGATAGACACTTTAGACGTACTTGCACAGTCACATGTTATGGCTTTATTACATAAGCTTGGCCTGCTCGTATGGAGTTTATCAAAAGACCAAGAATGCCCTAATTCTGACTCAGCCGTCGTGCCCTGAAGCACGGAAACACTGCAATCAAAATCCACTGGTGCACCTGGGTTACACTAACACATGCAGATAACAGACAGATATAGCAGCTATATCTCACATTAGCAGAGTTATAGTTCAAGATAATGAATTAGCAGCCTAATTACTGAGCTGGATAATTATTTAGCTGCAGATCTTCACAGAGGCTGCAGAGTGACACCTTGACCGTTGACCTAGACAGCGATAAGACGAGGAATACCAGCCAGCTAAGCCACACTACTGGAAACACACATAATAGGCCAGTACATATTGTTATTATTATTATATTTTAAACATTTGCAATTTTTGTTACTTTATTTTTGGTAACACTTTAATGTAGATACCAATTCTCACTATTAATTGTTAGCACGCATATTACTAGCATGTTTATTATTAGTTATAAAGCACATGTTAATGCATTGTTCTGCACGACCATATTCTAGTCGAAAGTCAAAGTTAAAAGTTAGCTAATATTGAAGATCAATCCTAAAGTATGACAAGTACGATTTAATCATTTATAACTTTTGATCAGTGAATATGCAAGAAAAACTGAATAACAGTTGTTGTCATGTCCATTCCTATAAGAATCACATAGTTGTGTTTATCTGTAATTACAGTTTTGCGTAAATATGCCTTGTTTTCCAAAATAGACATCAGAAAATAAGCAATCTCACACTATTGGAAAGCACAGATGTCTACATGACAGCGGGGGATGTTTTCATTTGTTTTTCTTATCAGTTTGATAGGGCAGTGGGAACTCACCAGCAATCATGTTTCTCCCTAAAGGTTCATGGGAGAGGTTACTGAACCGGTTTTACTTTATTTCAAATGGCCTCATTGCATCTGGATATTGGTGTTCGCACCGTGTTGCCTGGAGCTGTCACAGAAGGAGGTGTCTCCTACTGCCTTGGTGCCCGTTGTGTATTATTTCAGCTGCTTAGGACTCCGCTCAAAGCTTTACTACAGGTTACTATTGGATTAAGGAATAATATATTTTATTGCATAACCCACATCTGTAGGCGTTCCATCTGTACTTGGATTTACAGTCTTTTAAAGGGGTCATGTGGTGCAATTTCAATTTTTCCTTTCTTTTCTAAGTGTTACAAGCTCTTGGTGCATAAAAAAAGAAAAAGATCTGTAAAGTTGCAAAGACTAAAGTCTCAAATCTAAAGAGATATTCTTAGAAAAGTTAAGGCTTGTCCAACGGCTCATTGTAACACGCCCCCACGTCGCTATGTGGGAGGATTTGCATAACACCACCCAGATGTTCATGCAAAGAAAGAAGGTATAGCTTTTATTCTCGTTGCAGTTTTGTTGTTGCCGCCACCGCCATGTCGTACAGCCGCTGTGTGTTTCACTGTGAAAGCGAAACTACTTTGACCTTCCGAATGAGGATGATATCTGCTTTGTCATGCCTGGAGCTGATCCATTCTGGTCGCTGAGCAAAGATATCAACTTCGCACTGTGGATCGCCTGATCGGCTTTCACCGTAGACAAATCAGAGTCCAGTCTGGGGTCGTCACATGTGGTTGTCACAAGCGCATGGGACGCTCCTTCATAGAATCCACCATCCGTGTCGTTCTCAAGCCAGCCTCCGCTCACTGAAGACTGTGGTGTTTGATGCAGTTTGTTGAGAAAGCGAAATTACTTTGTTTTGCCTTCCAAAAGAGGACATGACTAGAAATCATGTTTATATCATGTTTATAATGGGTTTTATGTTTATGTCTCATCGCTCTGGCTGGACAGGGCATCACAATATGTTAAGAGGCGTAACATTTCCAGCACAAACTTGATGTATTCGGCCAATCACAATGCAATGGATAGATGGCCAATCAGAGCACACCTCACTTTTTCAGACCGATGAGTTTTGTAAAAATCGATGCGTTTCAGAAGGCTGGGCATAGAGGAGAAACAATAATGTACAGCATGTGGAAAATAATGTGTTTTTTTTACCTTAAACCACATAAACACATTCCATTACACCAAATAATGTTATTTTTAGCAGAATCATCTGACCCCTTTAAAAACATTCTATAAAGTAACGCACAAAAGGTAAAGTTTATGCACAAAGACTGACCATGCATTTTCTCATGACTTGCTGGGGCAATCTATAATTCAGTGTTAAATCCCAGGGACAGTATACCTCCTGTGACACACATCTGTGCTTAGCAGGAATGCCCTTTGTGGCCAGGACCTGACCCACTTCGCTCTGGGAGTGAAGCTGGGAAAAGCTCATTCAGCCTGGCTGGAGGCGAAACACAAGCAGCCTCAACTAGCACTTTATAGCTTCGCCAGCACCACTCATCAACTCTATTTTCATCATTCTCCAACTTCAACAGATCGACCGTCTGTTTATTTGAATGCAGGCAGTATCACCATGGCAACAATAGTGTGACAGTCCATAACTGAGGGTGAGACAGAGAGAGGGAAATTAAAAGTCATCAGTACAGTGAGTCACGCTGGCCGTCCCAGAAACCTCTTCACTATAAAAGGTTGCATTTGTGTACTGAGTGTTTATATAATACTAAAGACTGACACACATTTGTTGAAAGAAAGTAGAAAGTTCTGATTCATTATTTGCATTGCCATTTCTTAGTGAACAAAACCACACTGCACACATACAGATTTTTTAATTCAATTTATTATACAAATATAGTTTACATTAAATGTTATGTTAAAGGGAGAATGCATAATAATTATCTTTTGTACTATAACCATAACTATTAAAATTCAACATACAGTAAATGTATCTATATATAGGCTTTTTAGGTTTGTCTAAATAAAGACTACAACAGGCTGTGAGACCACTCATATCCTTGAGATTTTTTCCCTAGTAGTTTTTACCAGTCTGAGTCAGAAACTAAAAGAAGACCTTTAAATAGCTAGGCCAGAACTTGGCATGCTACTTGTACTCAAGAGTAAGGAACATCTAGTGACAGATGATATTAATTCCTGTTGGGAAGAACAGCCTCCCAGCTTCTTAGCATGGGCATGAATACATAACTCCCTATGGAGTCTAGAGGAACTGAAAGTACTAATTTGCTGCCAGTGCTAACAGAGTGATCCAAGGCCATGAAGAGAGCCACCGTTATGACGCCAGAGAATCAGGCACGTTTGCTTAGCAAGTTGCTATATAGCTGTTATTTTGATATCTTTCTCCTTCAGAAGTTCACCTATTATTGCTGGAAACAATAACAGTGCATCCTTACTGAAAGAAAATTGTGGGCTATTGTGTCAATGCTAAGAACAGAACGGATCACTGTATTTCAACGAGGAAAATATTGTTGTATTTGGTTTAGAGCTGTGCACCTGAGTTAAACAACAAATTAATTAGAAATCATAAATACATTCATTGTAGAAAATACAAATGAATTTATTTATGAATGAATGAATGAATGAATGAATGAATAAAGCACACACACACACACACACACACACACAAGCACAAAGACAGAACACATCTCGAGAGATGAAACAGAGCTGCTCGTGCGCGAGCAAATAGGTTGCCTGATTCTGATACAGCAATGGCTATCCATTATTACATGTAGGAATTTTTATATTCATGTAGCCTACACCATAATGATCTTATTTTAATATTTTATTGTTTCTTATTTAAAAAAAAAAAATGTGTGTGCTGCTGCCCACATCTGGGCACAAATCCATTTGCTATTTAAACAACACAGCACAGGATGGAAAAATAAGACATGCGTTGGGCTGAAACTAGCAGAAACACTTGCGTTGCGCCTTGCATCGGTTGTATGAGAGAGCCCAAGCAGCACGTAAAGGAATCTGATAGAAAGTGATTTTTCTTCCTGTCTCTGCTTGGAACTTTCTTTAATGGCTGAGTAATTCACTCCAGTACTTTAAGTTGTTTCATTAAAGCCCAAATCGCACAATATAATGCTTTTTCTGCCGAGTGCAGCTCTCTTCATGCAGCAAAACTGGCTCAGCATTGAACGTCGTCACTCCAGCTGATCAGCATTTCTCCGCTCATGCATATTGTGAACGCTGTAACCTGTTAAAATGGGCAGCAATATAAAGACAGCAATCACATGTGGTGTGAAACAGGCCTTAGAGACCACCAAGTCCACGAGCTTATAGTGAGACAGTGCTATCTTGAAAAGCCTGTCTATTTTGTCTGGTTATAGAGCGTGAACAGACGTATGGGGTTTCTTGTTGCATATGCGCCTTAGGTCTTTAGTCTCAGGGTTTAGGTTTCTGCCTCATTTTGACAGCTTAGAACAGCAAGTCAAGGGTAATGACTTGAAAAAAATACTGTTTTGCAAGGCTTTATACAACAAAGCGGCAGACGAGACAGGAGTGATGTCAGTGATCTGCAATCTGGTGCAATGCAAACAAAAGAATACATACAAACTGACAGGGAGTGGAACACTTACTATATAAAACTCACAGACACAGGTACAGTACACCTGGATGTCACTGTACGGTAGATGATACAATGCTTCCAAGAATCACATTTATTAACCTCAGATCTTCTCTGCTGATGTCTTGATTCTGGGAGTTTTGGTTATATTGTCTTGGGTGACTCATTTGATCATTTTGATGCTGTTTCTTCAGTAAAAACATTGGAGATCTCCTGCTGGAATGAAAGAAAGTTCCTCGACACAGCAATTCTCTTGAAGAGGGATTTGACCACACTGGAATGCTTATGCACTTTTTTGACAAACATAGTCATATTCTGTCTTTGTCTACATACTATGATATCTGTAGGTCAAACATGTGTGGTTTTAAAGAAGGCAGATAGGAATGTTTGAAACATGTCCATTATTTGTAATTTATAAGTGAAATAAAGCCATCTCTTTTGAAAAAGAAAGTGTGCTTAAGTGTATTGAATGTGCACTTGTAGTAATTTTATTTTATGTTATACCTGCAGATAGCATAATAGTAATGAAATAAGACTTAAAAGTGCACTTTGCAATAACGTCAAATTAAAAGTTTTACTTGTAGTACATTTGAAATCATGTTTTGATATTCTGTTATTTTGTGGTTAATAGAAGTGCACTCATTTTGATGTGCTTGACTAACATACAAGCAAATAAATTACAAATGTATAATCACAAATAAATTCATTAAATATACTGATACATTTTTTTTTTGTAGACATTAAATTATAATAGTTTATGTCATTTTAGTTACCAGAAATGCTTGTCAGTACATCTGAAAAATATCTCAGACAATAACAAATCAATACAACTATGAAATTACATATAAAGATATATTTTACTTAAGTGGGTCAAAAAAGCACTTTAAAGTTTAGCTGAATCAAAAACATTACATTAAGCTGACATTTAAGAATATCCTATATTTTATTATACATATTATTAAGTATATAGTATTAAACTCTCTCTTTTTAGAAGGAAGGTCTGCAAAGTCTAAATAAATAGCCAGAGTGTGAAAGCCTCAAAGTATTCTGATTGACTAAACAAAATTTGCTGTTATTGTTGGCCAAGAGCTCACAGACTGAACCAATATCTCTGAACACCTATTTTAAAGATATCTGCAGGAAATATTGACTTTTCCTTGCTAGCTATTGCTAAAAAACATCCCCTTTAATTAAATAACATTTATTTACTGGGGTCATGTGATTGATTGTAACAGGGCCAGAGAGCCACCCCAGAAAATCCTGTAGCATTTGGCCTTGCACTTCAAGCTGGAAGTTGTATTTAATGCTAATTGTAATCTGTGTCAAAGGAGGTTTGTGTTTCCGATTCACACAGTAGCAAATGCTGCCGCACACAGATACTCGAAGACATGTGCGAGTTGTTTAGATCAAATGGAGTTTGGCATGTTCAGCCATCCGTGCAAGTGTTGTGTTAAAGGTCTTATAACAGTCAATTTAAACCAGTCACTGCATACAGTTCGTCAGTCTTAACGCAAATATAGACAGAAGTGCTATTTTTAAAACAATTAGAACAATATAAAACAGAAATACAAACTTGTATCAGCATGAGAATGAACTTGTTTGTGCATTCAACAGATTTCATCATGTTGATTTGCATCATTTCCTCAAAGCATAGTGTCTATTGTGATGTACTTTGAGTCACAACACTAGCAAAATGAGATGGCGATGTGTTACCAGGCAACCGAAGACAACAGTGACCTGTGCTTTATACACACAGCGGTGTAGTTTACACCCTGGCAACCAGCGGTGTGGTGAAACAATATTGTCTCCTTGTGTACAGTACTTCATGTTTTTAGGCTGACTGGCTCTGGAGGAATTCAGTACTTAATTTGACAAAACTCTGAAGGTGGAAACCATGTTTAGTGAGTTGAAACTCCCTTAAAAAGCAGGGCAAATGAGATGAAGTTAAGACCAAAGAATTGTGGGTATTCAGTTGTTTTGATCAGCAACTGATTCTCATTAAGCTCACAGCTCACAACCTCATAATCAATGCATAATCTATGCTAAAATAAATACAGGTGACTCAGATTTGGTGCATTAAATCTTAAAAATGCCTTGAAAAGTTTTTAATTATATTTTATTATTATTTTTATCCATTAACACTGGCAAAGGCAAAGTTTAAAATATCGGAAATTGGGGGCAAAGACATCTGGCACGTTTCATTTCATTCCTTTGAAATACGGAAATGGACTTTACACATTGTCACAGCAGCTATGTAACATTAACAAGCCTGCAAACTGCAAATAAAGAGCGAGGATACATTCTCACGTCCTTGAAAGGGCAAAGTCATCCATTTGTCAACCAAGGGACATGACAAAGAAAATAAACATGCCAGCTACGGTTGGTGGACTTCCTGTGTGAGAGCAGAGATTAATAATTAATCAAGCAGTCCTGAAGAACACATGCCAGCATTTCTTACACTCTGAGAACACAGATACTCTTCAGGTGAAGAGGATGCCGTTCTCAAATGATCCCATGTGAGGTCATGTGACAACATCGCCCGGCAGAATTCCTGGAATAATTAATGCTCATGATTTACCACTTCCTGTGTAAGCCACATGTGGTCAAACAGCTTGGAAAAGTAACATGACTGGGTTTTTTTTTAACCACGTAAAATATGATTGCAATAATCAGTACTGTGAATTCCACACATCATGTGAAATTGAGGAAATATAAACCATTTACAGGAAAAATGGGTAGTTTTCTGAAAGAAAAAGTCTTCACAATGTCTCTTTCAGTTTTGGATGCCGTTTAAAAACAAAGAAAACAGCTTGGAGATTGTTTTAAACAAGTCTTTTCTATGCTATATTAAAAAAGAAAGCCACACAGGTTTGAACAGTCATAGAGTTTGATCATGAATGTGAGTAGGCCTAAATGATAACAATTGTTTTTTATTTTTTTTTTATTATTATTATTTTAATCTACTATCCCTTATTGCAACATTAGCCTGCATATTTTATCATGTCTGGTAAAAGTCCCACCAAACACAAAGCAAGCTTTGGTTTGAGGCTGTAATTAACCAAACAGATGTTTCTAATGTCAGTATATCAAAGTCCTGAGGATGCGATGGGTAAACAGGACTATGATTTCTAAACTCAGAGTTTGTCATGCAATAGTTTCTTTCCATATACAGCATAAGATGTGGGTGGACAACACTAATGACACTGGCTATAAACATCCACATGAATGAAGATGTGTTGCGTCACTGCGTTTCATAGCTCACATTAGATTGTATGGGATAAGCTGTCTACAATTAGCCGGTCATGTGCCAACAGCTCCCATCCTCGCCAACACAACACACCCCCAGATGAGACATCAAGCCTTTATGGGCGTCCAATGGTCTTAGATCTGAAAAGGATATTGACCATGGGTGGAAAATTCTCACTTAGCCCAGGAAGAGCGTTAGACATCAATAAAGATGCTTTTATTATCTTAAAACGGACAACCGAAATCTGTCATTTAAAGTGAGTGCAAAGTCTGTGGAACATTTCATGGTCTGGTTTCACTGAAAGCGGCAGGAATTCAGATCTGCATTCAGTACAGCTCGACAGGGAAGACTAACGTGAATAAGAGTTTCCTAAATGGTGCAATTATGTCAGATTTTTCTTTGTAATCTCTGTAGACAAGGGGACAGTTTCCATGGTAATACAAAGTAGCTGTAAACACAGATGGGGGAAGTGAAGCAGGAAGTGGCTGGCCCTGATGACGCAGTTGCTGTCTTTCGAGAGGACGGGCATGCAAATTTGACACGTTTTCACCATGTGCTTTTCAATGCTGCATGTACATTTCACAAGCACACAACACAAAACAGTGTGAGACGGCACTATTATTAAGTATTTCATTGGATTTTAGAAATACACATTTTATTTTAGTAGTTGTATTAAAGTTAAAGTCATTAACACTGAATATAAAATTAAAGATGGTGCTCAAAATCTGTATTTTCCCTATATCAAAAGCACATGCATGGTAATGTGTTTCAAATAGGCCACTCCACCCTCAGCTCAGTTTCCTCTGTCAAAACCACAGAAAGACACTTTTTGCATCAGCCGTTACTATTGCAGTCATTGGCTGCTATGGTAACACAAGTCACAAAGATCGGCAAAGATGATTGGCTGCCTAAGATGTCATACCACCACTCCCCACACCCACCTTACCACGGCAAACTAAAAGTAAAACATTATGTCATACTTCTGCGTGAGATATTTTAGCCTTGCCTGATGTGTTTCAGTGGGATGCTTGTACAGCAAATTCATTCATTTTTTCACACCAGCCGCTCACACTGCCCCATTTAATGGCCTTCTTGGGAAGGGCTCCCGGAGATTCCGGCTAAATAAACAAGTGAGGCGTATGATTACTAAATTTGGTCAATCTATTTTACACTTCTACCCATGAGTCACTTTTCTACATTTCTTAACTTAGCCCTCACAGTTAATGAACCTTACATTTAGATAAGAGGCTATGTAAACAAACCTGTTTGTCAACAAGGAAGGCTGCTTGTTTTTCAGTAGGAACTATTTATCTTTTTAAATATATTTTAACTTTTTCCGACATTTAACAACAACAAAAACAATAATAATAATAATAATAATAATATTTAATTAAATTTTTTTTATTTAATAATAATAATATCATTTTTTTTTCAAAATCCATAATTTATAATATTGCTATTATTTTTATTTTTATTATTATTATTATAATAACAATATATTATTTAAATACAATGATAATACTGTTAATAATATAGTATTTTTATATACACCCCTTATTTATATATAAAATATATATATATATATATATATATATATATATATATATATATATATATATATTATTAATAATATTATTAGTGTAATTAGAAAAGGTAAGAAAAGACATAAAACACACAAAAACAACAACAATGATAAAAAATAACTTATTTGCAAATTAAATATACAATTCTCGACACATTTATATACATGATATAAAGGCATCAATAATAATAAAATAAATAATAATAATCTTAGCATGGTATTTGAAAGTATTTCTAAATACCACTTAATATTCATAATACATGGTGAATACATGGTTTAATAATCATATGGGATTATTGTGCTGGTATAGATCATATACTGTACTCCTTCCAAGTCCCCTTTCACAGTTACAAAACAGTTGAAAACCAGTTGTGTCTGGTTCTCCCCTGTTCCCTCTAGTACTCTCAAAGGAAACCAAAATCTGCAAATCAAGTCGAGATGAGTCAGAGCTCTGCTTCCAAGGTCTTTGTTTCCCAAAGAGAAAAACATACAGGGCGAAGAACTCAGCACAGCCTGTTTTTGTAGACAGGGAACCCCTCGTTAAATGTGGAAAGGGCCACGTCACATTTTTTTTTTTATTTTTTGCTTTCCTCTGAAGCTTGGCTCTCATCCCACAAGATTGTTTAAGAACCTCAAAACAAACAGAAAACACTTAACCTCTGTAGAAATTTCCATGAGATCCAGCAGAATGTAAGAATAGCACAGCCTGTGATTAGGCAATACGTAAAGTTTTCCCCTAACAAATGCTTTTCTAGAAAGAGGTGGGAAAAACTGCACTGAAACCGAAACTTCTGGACCTAAAGTTGTGAGCAGCCTTCTGCTTATGAATGAGCATTATTTTGTCACCTGAGTTTACACATTCATTGAAAGCACTAGTCAATCCCTTTAACCGGCAAGTACAAAAACATGATTTCCAATGAGTTTACAGATTAAATGCAAAAGTCTTTTGGGTTTTCGGTCACACAAACAATTTTAATGATTAATGTTGTCACTGACGTCACACTCGGCATTCCAAGAAACCTGACGGGGCACTCTGCATATTAAATTAGGTAAGGCATCATAGTAAGCTAAATAAATCTGTCAGGAAAACATTTGCAATATGTGCAATAGCCTGCTCTGGAACAATAGACTGTCTAACACTCAGAGTCAGAAGTTCAAAATCTAGCCAAGGCTGTCTGAGTAGCTCTCTCCAGAAGCTGCTGACCCTGACTGTGACCTGTGTTTGGACACTGAACACTACTCTTCAGTAAAGAGGATAACAGGAGATTACTGGTACACAGTAAGCCAATTAAGGACCTCAATGAAAAGCAGTGGATTGCAGGGGCAGTGTGGTTTTATTTAGAAACTCAGTAGCTAGAGGTCAGAGAACTCACATCTTGCAGACATATTAACCTTTCAGGAGCATGTATGTCCTGATTTGAGCAGTAACCTATTTTCAGACGTCTGGCTTTTCCTGTGTAAACACACTGCTAGTCATATGGCGCTCCATGACCTACATCTCCAGTGGAACAGCCATCCAGCCGGACACACCCAGTCCTACATGAATGAACACTTTTACCTCCTTCAAATTAGGCCTTTCAGATCCGCAATACAGCTTAAGCTAAACTTAGAGCAGTAAATGAATACACACAGGGGACGTCGACCCCGTAAGAGTATTTTCATCTCGGTTCGCATTTGTTTTTGAATATTTTACTGGGAATGAGGGGAGTGGATCAGTAAAAGTGCAAACAACAACAACAAAAAATTCTCAGGTGTACAGGAAGTACACAAATATCCAAGAAACGATGACTCAAGCCAGTGAAGAGATGGAACATTAACCCAATGGCATCCTGTTCCTCCAGACACATTTAACCAGCAGAAACCACCTCTAAGCTCACAGGCTGATAACATTTTAACTTAAACGCCTCTCGGGCTGTTGAATGTCAATCCATTTGGATGAAGACAACGTCACTCTAGTAAAACTTTTGTGTAAATATAATGCATCAGTGCACATTTAGTTGAAAAACATATTTTCCTTTCCCCTCATCTAAGCTCTGGTGGCACTTCATAACCTATTTAATGTGATGTGTTTTTCCATTTAACTGTCCTAGTTATGGCATTAAGACCTGGCAATGCCATAGACTTGACTTGTGTTGAAGCTGTATCCTATTTGCTGCTTTTAAGAAAGAGCTCTATATTTAGCAAGGAAATACTGAGCAGAATGTACACTGTGACAACAACTCAAACCAATAAATCAGGGAATAAAAAAAAACACCCATAAATGAGTGCATAAAATAAATTATTCTAAATATGCTCCATCCCATTCATCTTAAAGTGACAGTTATTCTGAGTTAGAGTATTCTGGATTTCTTTAAGCTTAGTTTCTCTGAAGGCTTATATGGAAAAAGCCTGTGACTCCCTGTAATATTAAGAATATGTGTTTATGAAGAACTTTGTTATTAAATATAAAATACACTGTTATTGTTATTTGGGATATAAATGGAAGGACAGGGAAATTTGCTTGGCAAGTAGTGAAGTACAGACTTTTGGCGTAAAGGAGGCCAAAAACTTGGCATAAAGAAACGAAGCGCTTCTGGTTTCTTTGGCTACTCTTCCCGCCAGATGCAAGTTCGAAGTACAGTCATTGGCATATGCCTGTGCTGTGAAAATTTAAAAAGGAAATGTCATTGCTAATTTCAAAATAATGTAAACTGAAGTTGTTATTACTGTTGGTTTCTAAAATAGCTGGATGTTTGAAGCTGTGTTTCATGTTAATTAAAGCCAAGTCAATCTTCTTTTTCACAATACACAGTTTCAAAGCACAGCGACAATGCCTGGGATTTCATTTTACTGATACTGAGCATTGCACACACTATTGTGAACAAATCAAAGTAGTGAAAGAGAAGTCTCTTCTCAGACCTAAAGTAGTGACTTGAAAATATTTAATAAATAGTGTCATTCCAGTTAAGAAATAACTTTAAAACTCTAACCCAGTCAAACTAACAGTTAAAGCCTTTAGCTTCTTTATCTCTATTTCCTGTGAGCTGATCACAGCATCCTGAAAGTCTGTGCTGTCCCACCCTCTCCATCCGGACCACTGCTCCAGCACAATCACCCTGCCTCTGAACTAGCTTCAAAAGATATCACTCTGCATCTGTTTCTATCTATACCAAAAAGTGATATGAGTCATAATGTGATTCCTGTGCAAAGATTTTTCCTTTATATCTTTTTTTTTTTTTTTTTGGTCAGGTGTACTCACCTTCATGTCATTCTGTATGACTTCCATTGAAAAGGAGATATTTTTAGACAACATTAAACAAAGTTGGTGATATGACCACACATAACTGAAGAGTTAACCCTTTGATGGAGAGATCGTTCAAAGTGATGAAGTGGGGTAATTTGAAGCAGTGGCTTATCCCTTCTTATGATTATAAAGTATAATTTTACTGTAATTCTACTTGATATTTCATTCATTTGAGACATTCATTTTGTTCTTAGTTTTGAACTTGATTTTGTTCTGAATTTTTTTAAATGAACCTGTTCAGTTTTCCTTCAGCATAATCAATGGCACAGTGTAATTCCATGTGGCTCAACTTACCCCTCAGTGTGGGCAAGTTGAGCCAAGAGACCGCTTAAACACACCATAAGTAAAAACTGGCTTAAATCAATTCAGAATGGACTGAAATACATACTTTTAGGGTGTTTTTTCAACAAGTCTTAACTTTTTTAAGGGAATGAACAGTGTGAATATCTTGCCTAACATATGCTTTTGTGTTCGGCAGAAGAAAGAAAATGTGTTCAATAAATTAGATTTAACTGTCCCTTTAAACAAACAAGGAGTGGGTGGTTTTGGGGGGTCGCTGTCTGGTCACGATGTTTAGACGGGACTGGGCACAGTGTCTGGGAATGGAGAACTCAAGACAGCTGCTGTCTGGTATTACACTGTCAAGCAAATCAGCTAATGAGTGCCTAAAGCGTCTCATTACCAAGCTCACAGCGAAGTCTGACGTTGCAACCTCAGAATCAACCTAATCTAATGGGCATGATACATAGAGGATGACGTCCAGAATTCACTTCTGGTAAAATGTGGGAGTGTGTTTGGGACAGTGACCAGGACATTTTCCATGACAGCATCACAAAAGTGCTTGCAAACAATTTGGCCCCATCGTGATGTCGTAGAAAGGAGTATTTACGTGTTTTGATCGATTGGTGTAACAAACGGCGGGGTACAGCAATCAGGGTTTTGAAATTTGCTCTCTGGCATCATGCCTGGATCTCTAATGGGATCCTGGACTGGGGCGGCTTTGAGTGCCAAGACTCATGCTCCTATCTCGCTCTGACTGTAAAAAAAAAAAATAAGAGGACTGTTGAGTCATTCCATTCAAGTCACGCCACTGCAGGTGAGGCCCCATTATGTGCGAACTGAAAAATGCCAAGGCACACAAACAAGATCGGTAGCCAAATCTAAAAACTCAAAACACCCTTGTACACAACTCATCAGTGTCCTTTTATGGAGATTCAGAGGTGAGAGTTCACCAGACACAATGCTGACAATGCTATAACTGAGAGCCAATGCTGCCCAAGTGCCATCTAATATGATGAGTCATAATGAGATAAAGTTTTCTTGTCTGATTTGAGAGATGGTGGTTCCTGTCTTTATTTTTCTTTAGTCATATCTGAGTTTAGAAAGACAGCTGGTGTGTAGTTGCTATGCATATTTTGATATAGGTGTGTATGTGTACACGTATAAAAAAACACTAGAGATACCTAGAGATATATCGGGGTGTTCCCAAATAAAACAAGGGTTTCTATATTGGACTCTGAAATAAAACAAAGGGTTATAATCTGTTGGAATTGTGCCATATCAGGTAAATAAACAAGAATGTGTATCAGTTAGTATTTTGGTATTCTCATAATGCTGATTTCTCTGAATTCAACTAGAAATGAAAATTATATTGTTATTTACTCACCCTCAAGTAGCTCCAAACCAGTATGACTGACTTTCTTCCATGTAACAGAAGGAAAGTTCTGGTCGCTCTTTTACAGGTAATTACGATGAATTTAGACCAAGGCTTTAAAGCTACAAAAAGCAGCAAAATAATCATTAAAGGGACAAAAAAGTGTCTACATATGACCCATGCATTATATTCAGTAGTTTTATAATTTCTAAATTCTAGCTTTGTGCGGACAACAGACTGACCTTTATATTGTTATTCACTAAATATCTGTTCTAGCATTAGATATTTCTGATTCATTTGAGTGAATCGGTTGGTGTAACTCATAAATCTTTGTGAATAAGACTGATCAATTTCTCAAGTTTAAATGACTGAATCAATGATCCAGCCTACCTCAGGCTGAAGATTATCAGTGAACAATGACTTAAATGTGTGTCTATTCTTCACGCAGAACTATAGTGCACAAAACTGCCTTTAAGACAAATACTTCTACTTTTTTAATTAACTATTTAAATGTATGTATCTGGAAAGACATACAAAAACAACAGAACTTGAGGGAACAATCTTTTGATCATCTAGCCAAAAAACATCTCATGAATTCAAAAACAAAATCAATGTTTCCAAGTTATTTCGAATATTTATCTACCCATATATTTTATGGGAAAGGTAATTATCTCTATGATCTGAACACTGACACTAAACCTTTAGTGTCCCCGTTAATTGCAATTGCACAGAAAACAGTGACCACCGACCAGCTTTCAAAATGACTCATGTTGTGTTTCATGGAGATACAAAGCCATACAGCATTTTTTTTGAGGATGCAAATATAGATTCACAGAGAATTAACATTCACATTTTAATAAATCCACATTCCAAGGCTTCATGATATTTGACACAATGAACCTTCAGAGGTCGACTGACAACCTTGTTTAGCACATGCGAAAGTGCTTAAAGCAGACACTTCAGAACTTCAGCGCTAACTGATGATTGACATACGCCACTGAACGCACCAGCACCTGTCACATACAGATTCATTGCACAGCTCAATCTAGAGAGATAAATGTTAAATGGCACGTTATATAACCTCTACATGGTAGTGTTAACCAAACTTGTCTGTGAAGGCCTGCTTTGTCAGGCTTTACTCTGCAGACCTGCTGATCTGGCAAGAGCATGTGAAATGATAGGGAGGCAGGAAGGAAACCTCTTTTACCAGTTTTACCCATTTGTGAGATATTTAGCAAGCAGATGATTAAAGTGCTGCATGCAATGCCTCATAGAGTTCCACACATCCTGCTGCACAAGTGTGCCATGTGGACCAGAGTTCCACAAGAGTCAAGAGCTCCTCTACTGGTGAGAGTGAGGTACTGCGCTGAACTCTTCAGTGCTGGCACATGTCCTATCGGTGTCAAAGCTCACAGGCAGATGAGCCTCTGTTTTCTCGAAAAATCTATTAAGGCCTTATTGTACAAGGCCTCACCAGGCAAACAGCCAATATCATACACAATCTGTCCGTGGGTTATATTTTTAGCAGTTGTTTTTAAAGGAGTAACACTAACGATAGACAAGAAGTAAAGACAGATGCATATAGGTAGTTAACAACAATCGCTCAAAACTAAAACTAAAACTAAATAAATAAATGTTCGTAATGAACAAGAATAACTAGAATAAAATGTAAAAAAGTAATAAATAAATATTCAGTAGTTAACAGGAATCGAACAAGCAAACAAATATCCAGTAGTGAACAATAATGGCATAAATTAATAGTGGTGAACAAAAATTACTAAAGAAAAACAGATATATAAATATTAACCTTTTCAGTTTTACTTATATTATTGCAGGAACGTTACTACGGAGAAAAAAAGAGAGAAAAAAAAGCATAATACATTTTTTGGACAGCCATATACAGTAATACTGTGCTGATCTCATTACAGCATCTTGTTACTCAAAGCAAAATAATACTATAGTAAAATAGTTAACTTTTCTCTACAGAGGAAACACTGTCTGACATCCTTTCCACTTCCTGGAATAGGGCACAACCTTTACAGATGGTCAGAGTACATTGGCATGGTTACTGAATATACTGGCATAGTTAATGCAAGCTAGCACAATAGCAATAAAACAAAACAAAACAAAAAAACAAAAATAAATAAAAAAACTTCATTTCCAGTCAGAAACAAATTCAACTTCATAAATTTCACTCATAAAGTTTACAAAAGTAAAAAAAAAAAAAAAAAGGGTTAAAGAAGGGTGTCCCAAAAGGGGGTTTGTGAGTATATTAAAAGTTAATAATTGATTAAATCGAATGTAAATGTTTTTTAATAACTCTGAAATGCACAGCGCAACAGACTGCATGCTAATTTATTTAAACTACAACCTTTGGTTTAATAAACTTTATCATGATTTCAGTTTTATTTCAATTCAAGGGCAGCGAGTTAAAATGCATTTGGGAACACAATATGTGCTTGGATTACTTTATTCATTTGCATAACATCCAACTTTGTGAACACAAGTTCAGGCCTTGATTTGACAGATTTGATCAAAGAGGGAGAGTTTGAATGTTTATAAAGAACAATCCAGACAATCATTTTTATTGTAATTTGTCGTGTTAGCATGTATAAACACCCTTAAAACTATTTCCATTGACAGAAGAGTCATTGTTCTTTGTGTCCGACTGTCTCAGCTGTAGCAACATGAAAACTTTTTCATAAGAAGAAGAAATGACACATCACAACTGAAACAACTAACCTCATGATGTATGACCAAATAACTTTGAGGCCACATCGTGCAGCCATATACATTTTAAAGTATAAGCCATGAACATAAAACACTTACTTAAAATACATACAAATAAATCAATAATAATAATTATTATTAAAAAATTATTTCACAAATGTACTAGGATGTCATGTGACCATTAACTGACATCAGTGAATTGTGAACATGAAAATGTGTCATTAAATTATTGAAATATTAACTTTAAGTCTGAGTGGGTATTTCATATAAATATGTTAAGTCTGCTTATTGCCAAAAAGGTTTCGGAAACCCCTGGGTTAGAGTAAGAAGAAGAAAAAAAATTAAATAAACTAACTAATAACTTTATCCTTTAGGAATATTATTGTACCCCTGAACAGATTTACATTAGAAATGTATAAAAAAGTATATACAAATATGAATAATATAAAATATTTATTTTGTAATTAGCTGGTTCAGGTGTGTTTGACTGGGGTTGGAGCTAAAAATCTGCAGGACAGTAGCTCTCCAGGAGCAGGGTTAGAGACCCTGATCTAGTATGACTGTATTTTGATGGCTGTGTCTGGACTGCACGCTGTACCCAGGCAGGTTTCCATGCATGTGCAGCAGTTAAGCTGGCAGGATGCAATCGTTCCAGAGGTGGGACGACTGCTGATAAGATTAGTGGGGCTTCATGCTGGCACGGCAGTAAGGAGACGGGGGGCAGGAAGGACCTTTTCCAGACTGCTGACCAGACCTTATCCGCTGACGGCAGCCGCTTGGTGGGGACGGTGTGGCTCTTCCTTCCCCCTCTGATGGGAAACACAGAGCACGAACGGGAAACACCCACGGGGGTAACAGGTGCTCTTGAAAGTGTACGCTACTGCCTCACAGGCACGCAGAATGATGAGTAGTGAGGTTTATAATGGCTCAGCATGTCATCGAAGCAGTACCACGGAGTTTCACTGAACCCCTCCTTCAGTGTGGAAGATCCCAGGCCTTAAACTTAATTGACCTTACTGCAGGATTAAGACCCCAGGCCAGACAGCAGGACTGGTGTGTCTGGAACAAACCGTTCATCCATTCACAATCCCCTTTGACAGCGGCCCACTCAGGTCTCCACTCCTCTTATGGGAAAATGTGCAAAACAAGCGCTTAGCTCAGGAAAGCAGCAGGTAACAGTGCACATTGTACCAGCTCTCACGTGTTGACCGGCGTGGACCCGCACATGAGCGAAAATGTACATCTTTCCAAAAATGAAAGCTTGCATGTACAGCAATTTAATAATAACCAGATTTAAGTTACATTTAATTACCCATTCTAAAGACTGGCCCAGTCTTGGTCTTCACCATATTGGACTGAACCATTTGAAACAGTTGACGGATCACCTCTGTTACTCAATCAAAACTCACTTTCAGACGTGCCTGAAAGTCACTCTGACTCGAAATGAGCCAATATCCAGGAGTGCATGATGGTTTTTGCCAACTCATTCAGTGCTTTAGTTACTGAACTGAAAACAGTACAGACATGTCCAACATCCTGATAACTGTCTGTTTCAGAAAGGGAACACAATGTATGCTTCTGATGTATTTGCTGAAAAGCATAAAGTAAAAAAAAAAAAAAAAAATGTAACAGTGATGCAGTGTAGTAGTAGTTTTTTTAATGGTTTCTAATGTAAAAAGTTTCCCTTCTCTAAGAGCTGAGATAAATTTGTGGGCATTTGAGTGTACCTGTATTATATTCACTAACTACCCACAAACAAGGGCCTTAATGTTTTCAGTTCAATCATGTCTATGTAAATTAGGATTGTCATAGACTGCACCATATTCAGTCAACTCAGAATTATTAGCATGCCGCTATTATCACCAATGGAAACTCGGTTGTACATAAAATGATCTAAAAAGAGATTTATTTACTTTTTTAACTGATAGCAATCATTCAGCAAATGAGGATCAAATAAAGGAGTAGGAGAAGGAGGTTAAAGTTTTGGGAAAGTGTGAACTTTGAGCCCAAAACTGAATGCAAGCCTGCCATTGATTGTGAAGGGACGGGTTTAAAGATGACTAAATTATTAAAGAATACTAGCATATGTCACCAGAGAGAGAAGTATGACATTTTGACAAAAATAAATAAATAATAATAATAATGTAAATGAATAATAATAAAAAAACGGTAAAAACTAAACACATTCTGTACACAAGTGAGTAGTTCACAATACAATCTATAACATTCATTTACAAAAGTGATAAAGTGGATTTTTCATTTAATTTAATTTCATTTATTTGTGGGTTTATACAGTACTTAATATAATCATACTATAAATAAATATATATTATATATCATACTACATGGCTAATATGACATATTTTACATATTATATTTTTGTAGATAACATTACATAATGTCTGACAAGAGGACAAAATTAAGCAATCAATCCTTGCTCTACAAACGGAGACATGTAACACTTTGCTTTTGTCTACTGCTTGCTCTCTCTCTTTCTCTTTACAGCAGATTGACACCCAGGTAAAGCCACGGATAAACCACAGTGATGACATTTTATGTCTCAACAGGTCTTAGCTTCATTCCTGCTGCTAAAAGGAGGCTGTGGAGCATTTAACAGGCAATTAAACAGTCACTCATATTATTAGTGCTCCGGGCACTTGTACACAAACTCCAGCATAAGCATGTGTGACAAGTACAAAGTGGAGACTTAGAAATGTATAGGTGATGAATAGCTACAGTCGAAGCCCCTTTGGCATGTTACAATGTCTCTGCAGATATTATCTTCACATTACAGTGCATACAATATATGTATATTCACTTTCTCTAGTTTCCACAGATCATTGCAGTATTTTATGTGTACTGTATATCTCGTGGACGTCATGTTAATGCATTAAAAACAATGTTACACAATGTCTGGCCACACTTAGAGGTGTTTGATAATTAGAAGATTTTTGGATTTCCCGTTTTATGCTGTCATGTAGACATTTATTACTAAGATCAACAATTCAAATAAATTTCCTTGACTTTTAGGTGGCACAAAACCCACTGCATGCACCAAACACACACACATTTTTATAAACATCTGAGACTTGCATTTCTGTCAAAAACTGAGTTCAATCCACTCTTTGTGTTGTGGGGGTTGTGGGAATTCTTGCCTTTTGCATTACTCTAGGCCGCTGTCTTCAGTGTTGGACATCTTCTGGAACATTCCAGACTTGCCTAGAAGTTTACTACTCTCCGATTTCTCTCTGTGGCTTGGCATAACTGTTCGTAAATTACTATGGGGAGTCTGCACGCTTGTTTTGCTTTGAGAGTTCAAGGAACATTGTGTACCCAATTAAAATGTAAATACTAAAAGTGGTAACATTTTAATGTCCACCCTTTTGACTTCTGCTGGTTTTATAAGAGGTTTTGTTTTTGTTTTCAAATGAGGTGGAAGGCCCTGACATTGTGGAAACCTCTTATTATATGTGTTATGTAACAAACCCTAAATATAACAGCGTTTAAACCCTAAATTGAGCAATTACTTTAAATGAATTGCCCATTATTTCATGAAATGTAGAGGATTCACATAAATTATATATATATATATATATATATATTACTATATTACTATATATAACTTTTTTTTTTTTATAATTTGTTTTTAATGAAATATCGTGAACACATACATCACACTGTCATTTTCACCACTCTATGATTATGTCTTGTGTTCTGTTATGGACTCCTTTCTCTTGAAAAGTCTTGCTAATTTAATTTGTAGAATTGGATGTATTCAAAATGAGAATCTATACATTCGCAGACCAATTAACACACACACTCAAACACACACATGTTTGTTTTTGTGAAAAGTGGGTTCATCCCATAGGCGTAATGGTTTTTATACTGTACAGACTGTATATTATATGGCCCTACACCAACCCTACACCTAACCCTAACCCTCACAGGAAACTTTGTGCATTTTTACTTTCTCAAAAAACTAATTCTGTATGATTTATAAGTGTTTTGAAAAATGGGGACATGGGTTATGTCCTCATAAGTCACCCTCTCCTTGTAATACCTGTGTCATACCCATGCCATTATACAGAGTTGTGTCCTGATATGTCAAAAAAAACAAGAGCACACACACACACACACACACACACACACACACACACACACACACACTGACTCTGTTGTCTCCTTGATAATCAAGTACATGCCACAAACAGATAACAACATAAGGGTTGTTGTGATGGAAACTGTAGTACACAGTTTTTCACAATACATTTCCGAATGGTTTACAAGTATTACATCAGTTGAGAAACAGGCGTCACATAAAGCTGTTTCACATTTGGCACACAACAGGATGCGAGCAACATCACAGCGCGCGTCAGTATTGGCAGTTTAATTTGATCGCATTTGCTTTTATACCTCTGCAGAAAGCAGAAGTACATCACGTGACCATTGTACGATTTTCCCACCCCGCCTAAGATGTGACAGAGAACTCTGAAACCCTTGAGGTAACTACTTTGTGACCACAACTTCCCCAATCTGCGATGGACCCCCACAGATGTCCTCAACTCAGCTGGGTGATGGCATTTCCGGTAAAACTACATTTATAATCATGGCGGACAATATTTAGGCCTATTTGTAGTCATGTTACAGTCAGCACTGTCAAGCGTCCAACAACAACAACAACAACAAAAATACTCACAGTGACTCTTAATACACTTACATGAATGAGTGTCTTGTTTGAAGTACTGTAGGGTAGTCTGAGGTGAAAAAAAAAACATGCCTCAGGACTATATGTATGATTCAGTCTTCTCCTTAACTGTAAATCTGTGAGAAATGAGGACTATAAGAGTGTTTTCCACAAAGTCACGGGGTGGTCCATTCGTCTCCTTAAATACTCCATAAACAAGTCTTTGGTGTGATTCTTTTCTTTGCGAACGGCTAACAACAAATCCCTATACTGTGGACATCTATAAAATAATGCAGATAAATTATTCTCTCAATATTTTCAAAACATGACTGGCTTTTTTGCTTTTGTCATTGTCTGGGTTTAGCATTGGCTTTGTCTTGCTTTGGTTTTTATTCAGTGGGGAAGTGTGTGCATTGTTAGACTAAGCCACTCTATTTCGAAAGATGGGAAAGCTCTATGAAAAATGTCAAGTATTGGCACACGCAATAAGAGTGATTCTGATTCTTAAGAAGTTCTAAGTGTTTGAGGATTATTTTTGTTGGGTATTATATTTGGATTATGCACTGTTCCATTGGCTGCTGTTTATGTTCAAACCCTTGTATACTGCTTTTGCTTAACTTTGTTTTCCCGTAAAGTGATGATGAATTGTGGGAGAGTTGAGTTCCCAGTCAGAGAGTCCGTTTAGTTGGAGCTGGAGGACAATAGACTACACACATGGGTCAAAATATACACGCAGAGCCCCCTAGGAATCACTTGTGGTACTGCAGTTCCAGCCAAACAGCCTCACATGACTTTGCTGCTCAAAGTTTTGTCTGTCTTAAATATATAAAATCAGATCATACAAACAGATGCATTCACAGGACATCCTTTGATATCAATATTTTCCCCCTTTCCCTTGGTGCTGGAAAGTTTGGCAGTGGCTATTAAAAGCATTCTCCTGCGGACTTCAATGAGTCCAGATTCTTGTAAACAAAAGATTAGCATGCTGTTTATATCTCTAATAATATTAAACACTTAACCTTCCCAGCAGCCAACGAAAGCTTGTGCCCAAATGTTTAAAACCGCAAATACCGCTGTAATAAAAATGGATTTGTGTGTCGTACCGGCACTGTTTTTGACTGTAACAATGGCTCGCTGCCAGTTAAGGTTGCGTGCTGTTTCTGTCATAGAGATTCAAATCGTTGTTGATGGTAAATACAGATATTAGAGTACTATGGCTGTGTATACGTGCTATACTGTACGTACGTGGCAATGACAAACCGGAGCTCTCACCTGAGGTGCACAGCATAATGTGTGATCACAATGCATACGCAATAAACAGACATGAATTTAAGCATTTTATTTAAAATCCAAAAAAGATCCCATCGTCTTGTTTTTCTTTCTTATCTCTTGCAGAAGAAAAATAAATTAATAAACCATCAGGTTTGGAATGACATGAGTAAATGATGACACAATTCTCATTTTTGGATGAACTCTTAATGTACAAGAAATGTTCAGAAACTTGCTATGTTAACATTTCTTTTTAGGGTTTTCACTGGAGCAAGCTAAAATTTGTTTTTCGTGGAAATGTGACAGACGTGATTTGGTAAAATGGTCAGGAAATTACCATTAACCCTTAAAAAACATCCTTTGCAACGCATGCAATGGGGAAAAAATGACTTTTATAGTGATATTAATGCTTCAGTCATGGAATTACGGTCAGGAAAAGGATTGTGCTGGGCGGCCACTGGAAAAGTTAAAGAGGAAGCTTTTTGAACGCGTACAACTCATTTTTCCCACCCTCATTTATTAAATAAACAAAATATTACACATTTATTTAATTTTTTGTCTAATATTGCACTTAATGTGGTCACAAAAGCATGCACAGTTTTTGAAAAACAGTTTGTTCTTGTACAGAGAGAAGACTTCTCTTGTGCAACAGTGCATGGTAAATAAACACTGATGTAAACGTCTGATAAATTTAAAAGCGTCATAACAAATGTACCGTTCATTCTTGGCACAGATAATCAAACAAAACTGCGTGAAGCATCAAATGCTGCCCTTTTCCCTCCGACTCAAGGCAGCAGAAGAGGTTAGCAAAAGGTTCCTGCCATTACACAACTTTTCATACCGTCTAGATCACATGACCTGGCTTAAAGAGCACTGTGTACTTTGGAGATGCATAAGCGTGTCTGTCAAAAATCACACTGCAAAAACCAGCCCGTCTGTCCACAAAAACAACTCTCTTGCATCCTTGCATTTGTTGCACCAGGCTGGAGGTGATTTCAGGAACAGATACACGTCTTACACTTAAGCACAGCTTCCAAAGCTTACCGTGTTTATGGGGTTTAATTATAAGTTAGGAAACATATCTCTGACTCCATTACAAAGTATTTTCCACTCATTTAACTTCATTAAGTCCTAAAGAACAAATTGTACAAATTGCTCTTTGCAAACTTAAGCTGAGTGTGCAATAATAATGAGCACATTCAAATGCATTTATGCAAAATTAACACAACATATCTGTCCTGGACATGACAACATGCAAAAGTCTCAATAAACAAACAAGAATTATAATGTTATTGTAAATAGTGACTGTGAGATTAGCCTCAGGGAACGTTTAGATCTCTCTTATCATGTTCTTGTTGAATATGTAAAGCCAGGGGACACAAATAATGTGGCTTATTTTATTAAAGAACATTTTTGCAAAGCACTGAAGGTTTGCAGCAAATAGCTCTGATAAGAGAAAGTTCTCTGCATGTGACATTAGCATGCTATTTTACAGATTACCTGCAGAACAGACAGACAGACAGACAGACAGGTTCACATAAACTTTTGAGCTGTCTGTGGCAAATTGTAGTCTGGTTGTGTTTGTTTGGGCTCAAAAAGTAGAATAATGTGTATGTGTACATGCTACCTTTGACCAGACTAGCCTGCTAATCTGAAATAAACATTGTAATCTGTACTTTTGATAACAACAGCAATGTCAACCTTCCCTTTGGGCTTTTTTTGCTGACTTTATAAAACTAGTATTGAGTGTTGTTCGCAATGGAAGACTGTTAACACTTCATAATAAAGTACAGTTATGAGTTAATGCATTAGGTATCACTTGGTGCAGAATCGTCCTCATCTCAAATAAATAAAATACTAGCAATTCACATCTACCTGATAATGCACTCACATTCACATAAAGAAGCCTTGTTGAAAAGTTTCGGTGAGGAAGGGCAAAATGCACATCTAATGCCCTATAGATGGTAATATTGCTTCTTTTGTAGCAGAAATAAACTGCTGCAGAAAAAGTTAGGTGCCATGCAAAATGTAAGAAGTATTTGCATGACTCATTACAAATGTTGTGGAGTAAAAAATATGCATACCTTTCCAAAAAATGTATTGAAGTAGAGAGTAAAAGTTGCTAATACCTTTGATACTTAATAAAACTAAAAAGTAAGCAAAACAATACTCAAGTCCAGTAACTAATTACATTTACACCACTGCTGCACTGTCAAAGCTGAACACGAATTGTAAATCTTGGCTTGGCTAAAAATTTATTTTCAGAACTCAATGTCCAGACTGAACACACCTCACACTGCTTATATGAAAATGACCACCCCCCCCATACTTTATGATTCCCTTTAACTCAAATGCATACATGCACAGTATATATAACAGCAAATATCACTTGAATTCTCATTACAATCATGTGACTGCATCACATAACATAAAAGTCAGTTGATGTTTTAGTGGTACAGATTGTGACAACAACACAAATGCATGCATGTACAGTACACATAACATCAAATCTCAGACTAGATATCAAATAACAATCATATGACTGTGTCTCCTTACATGAGGAGCATGGAAGATGATGTTTTAGTCACACAAAGAGTGTGACCGCTGCACACACTTACAGTATTGATACATCATGATACAAAGGTTCCTAACTCAGCCATAAATAATATAATTTTTCTATGGTTCTCTCATCTCACAAGCATGCAACAGATAAGCAACATTCATATATGAATGAATAAATAAATTAAATGAATAAATGAGGGCGACATGTTGTGCTGCTTGTTCTGTCATGCAGAGAGCAACAGATAATTGATGCATTTATCTTTTACAACACTACACTTTTTCCCCCTGTGAATGCAATGAAAATAAATTTTTATTGCTTGACAAATCATAAATAAACTATGTCATTAGCCTCTTGACAATGGCAGTGTTTCGACGGCTGTCTGACACATTTGGTTTCTGTAAAATGGCACAGAAAACTTTGAGCACATGACACGCAATGTTATTTTGATGGTGGTGAGCTACTTCCCTGATTGACACAAAGCGGGGGACAAAATGTTCAGAACACTGGTAGTTTCGGTTTTAAAAGCTGCACGCAAAGTGGCAAGCACATATGTGGGCGAGCATAATACTACTGCTGCATACTGACATATAGACTCTGTGTCACTCTTCAGAAACATCGCTGAATGCCTGATGGAAGTATACTTGTTAACCTTTAACTTATGTAGTGCATTTGTTTGTATGTTACACAATGAGTACAAACTCAGCAGCAGTCGTCTAAGTAAATAATCCAAAACTCGACTAGTTCAAACTAGTTCTTAGGTTTGATAATCTGACCTATATGATACCATATGTCCATACAGTGAGACGTCTGAAAGCATCAGTGCATCTCTCATGCAGACTAAACTGTACGGGATGCCGGTGTGGCAGCATATCACCAGATCAAGGTTTTGTTCCCAGATGATTTTCATCTGCATTTCAGGGTGTTATACGCTGGACCGACCAAAGCATATTCTAAAAGATAAGATGGCAGCATGATTGCTGTACGAATTGAGTTTGCAGCCACATCCCTCTGTCCAACCACAACCTTCTCAAGATAGATGGAGTTACGCACGTAAACAGACAGTTTACATGCCTCCAACAGCTCAAACACGCCAGTGAACATCTAAGTTCATCAACAGAACACAGTTTACAAGCCATCTATCAAAACTGAACATTCACCGCAACAACACTTGTAACCACGTGACTCCAAGGTATAGTACTAAACGTTTTGTGCAATTTCACAAGGTCATGTACCAGACACTGTTCCAACAAGCAACTCTATGCCCCCAACACCAAAAAAAAAAAAAAAAAAAAAAAAGCTTAAACACTTGTCTCAGCAGTTGACTGTGAACTCAGTTTATTGTCTGAGCTCATGTGAGGGAACACTGTGTTCCAGACAATAATGTAGGTCACACTTCGTTAAACAAAGTCCTCTATCTCCCCCTACTGGATGCTTTACATCTGCCACTCACAGAACAATAAAACAAAAAGAACAGGAATAATAAAACCGAAAATTAATACTACTACTGCTACTACTACTACTACTACTAATCATTAATATAAATGTATACTAACCTGTTTTTATTGTTGGATAAAAAAATGTAAAACTTATGTGATTTAGTTTATGTTGTTAGTTTTGTTGAGATTATGTGATTAAATCATATAAATTATTTAATTACATTAGCTGCTAACTATGTATCATTTGTATCCATGTACAATGGGTTTATTTTTGAAAACCAATTTCTTTATAGATACATTCATTAAAAGCCTGGCTACAAAGCAGCCGTTTTACACTACAAACTGCATAAACCATTTATAAAACATTTGTGCAACTGGACTTTCGCTCATAATTATTTTTAAATGTTGGGAAAATAAATTGGTACTTTGTATCATAAAGCACTGAAATGATCCAAAATACAGCAAATTAGCTTTTTTTTTTTTTTAGCTATTATTCCAGTCTACTGTTACTCAGTGTATTACACAATCCTTAGGAAATCAATCAAATGTGCAAACTGACACTTTAGAAAGAATAGTCATGCTACATTATTACATGTGAAAAATCATAATACAGTGTTTTGCTCATGCATTGGACATGTATGCCACTTGCCACAATGGAATGGAAAAGAAAAAAATGCAAAATCTTTCAAACTCGTTATTCTGTTATTATTTGGAGAGATCATTATGCACTACTGTGTTGATAGAAGAAAACAAACCAGGTCAGAAAGAGAAGTGGAACAGACTAGATGCACAACAACAAGAGGACAAGTGCATCTCACAGTCCTTTACTTTAGCTCAGCTGATGTGGAAGATATTCATTAATATTGATTCAGTATAAACATACAGTAGAATTATGCACATTCCTAAGAAAAAAACGTATTCTTCTTTTATGTAATTGACTGTGTGCTTAAAACATAGTGAACTATATAAAGCTTGAAAAACACTTAGAAGAAAAAGGACCTTGTCCAGGAGCTAAGAATTAACATTTGACGAGTTATTGATCACCCTTCAGGAGCTCATATATGGTGAAGATTCTTTGTCTGAAAATAAAGAAAGACATGTATGGAGCTTCAGAATGTAAACCGGATCCGAGAGAGGTGTTTTCAAACATAACTCAGCTTTGTTACCATGCTAATAAAGTCTTTTCTGGCTTCAAAACCTCCAAGACTTCAGAGCAATTTATTCTAACCAAAAAAATTCTACAACACCGGCAGCTTTATTCATCCGTACAAACAGTACAGCTTCATCTCCAACAGTGAAGAGGAGACTACTGAAAACACTGAGTGTCAATGAAAGAGCCACATCTGACACTGACAAGCTCCAAAGGACACCTAAAGATCGAATGCAAATGATTGCAGACGGATGATGAATCCTGAGGGTTTACGAGTAGTTCCTAAGAAGTCAATCACACCTATGAGAAGTGCTGCAGAAAGCACAAAATGAAACAAATATCTGAATACAATAGCCAAAAAGCTTCTGGACTGAATAGCTGTCACTGCTGCAAGCGGCTTCGTTGATAAACAGAAAGCTTGAAGAATACAGCATTCATATGATATAGAAACTTATTTATAAACTTATATATATATATATATATATATATATATTAGTGCTGTCAATCGATTAAAAAAAATTAACTAATTAATCGCAAAATTTTTTAAAATTAATCGCGATTAATCGCGATTAATTGCAATTAAAAGACTGAAACTTTTTGGATATGTAAATGTAAAATGTAAATAATTAATGTAAACTCAAGACAAATAAACTATTTAAATTCAAAATATGATTGTTTATTGGAATTTTTGTTTAACTTGTAACACAGATTTTCTCATGTAAACAACATACCTGCAATAAACCCTCAATATCCTCCAAATTAACTGTTGGCTTGAAAGCCATATTTATTACAGAAATAAAAACACAGGCATGTAAGTACCATTTGAATTTCAAAACAATCAATGCCAATAAAAAACAAAAATGATTTCCATGTTGAATTCTAAGTGGACTGCAAAAAAATTCCAAAGTATAGTCATTGCCAGTGCTTTAAGTGGGCCGGTATGCACTCAGTACCGCCACTTCCAAATATAGCTCTTGAGCCTACCGCCACCTCTCCGTGCGCCCAGAACGTGCTTGTAGCGTACCGGTACGCTCATTTGGACATCTGTTTTAATAGAGGTTTTAATCTTTTACCTGCACTGCCGATTTTCAGAGCGCCCTTCACAATGCAAGCTTCCTAATTCATCCCACCCAGAGCAGAAACTACATTACCCATTCACCCTTAAGTTATACAAGTGAATAGCGCATGTGTCGCTTTTCCCACTGTTAAGTGTCAACAACTCAACGTGGCCGGAGAAGGTGTGTGAAACTCGTTGTGAGTTATACTAAAGCAAAATCTTGAGTATTTATTGTCTGATAAACATTACAAACTGTCTGCGGAGGTTGAGTCGTCCTGCAGCTCCCGCTGGCTGTTCATTGGCTGCAGCATCTTTTTTCTAAGTTCTAAAAAAAAAACGTAGACGGCAAGGCACAAATTTAGATATTCATTTATCTAATTAATCTATAGCCTATGCACAAAGACAATATGATCTTTTTGTCCCCTTTTTGTGTTAAAGCTTGATGAAGAGAGAGAGCGCAAGTTGCTGCAGCTGAGGAGGACTGTGATGCACGCGTACAGGAGTGATTGACAGTTCGCGGGACTGTGTACAAAAAATACTCCGCTACACAATTATTCCGTTATTTTCGTTTAAGCTTATTAACGTTAGCGTTACAGAAAGGTCTGATTTACGCACTGTTACAGTCATTGTTTTTATTTTTTTAAACAATGACATTTGAGTTCATGATTTTAATGTTGCTGTTTCTTGTGGCAGACTAAATGAAGAGTAATGTTTCTTGTGGCAGACTAAATGAAGAGTAATGTTTCTTGTGGCAGACTGAAGAGTAATTTATATGAAGAGTAATTTATATGAAGAGTTTTATACTGAAACTTTCCGTCTAAAAGTCCTTCCTTGGTCTTATCCATATTTCTTTGCACGTTGAACACACATAGGCCACAACTGGAAATAAAAAAAAACTGCAACCGCGTTAATTGCGTAATTTTTTTTTAACGCGTTAAATATTTCAAATTAATCGAATGCGTTAACGTGCTAATTTTGACAGCACTAATATATATATATATATATATATATATATATATATATATATATATATATATATATATATATATATATATATATATATATATATATATATCAAAATATATATATATAGTTTGAATCACTTTAACTGCTCCGTCTGAATACAAAGGCACAAAGACAAACAAAGCAAAAACATTTCTAGGGCTGTCGAATTGAACAGACACTCGATTAATCTGGCCTGAAGAGAGTGCTCCCAAAAATGACCTGCACGGGCCAAAATGCATAAGGTTTCATAAAAAAATCTTAGACATTTGGCACAGTTTATTTATTTATTTTATTTACATTTTTTGTAAAAATGTGGATTTCATTACAAACTTAGACTGTATGAAGCCCTGGCATTAGCCATTAAAAAAAATATACATTTGTGCTTTAAATCTATTGTATGAAATTATTGCTTTACAGGATATATGTGTGTTTAGGAAAATTTGTGAACATTGTGAGCAAGTAACTAACTAGATAATACAGTATGTTGGATTTAATGTAATGTAATTAGCCTATAGATTCACCTCACTTTATCAGTGAGCATAATAAACAGTTTAGATGTTCCAATAAGAGTCCCTTGGCACTGTTACAAAGTACTAACATATGAATAATTAAACAAATCTCTAGGTGTGAGCTTAAGTGTTTGCATATTTGCAGTTATCTGTCACATACTGTACTACTATTATAAAACCTATTGATTTTAATGAAACTCTTATTAATATCAAGTGAACTCAGTGGTCAAATTTGCAGCATTTACAAAATGCCATAATGAACACAAACAGCTGTTAAAAATAAAATCTAAACTACAATGACAAGTATTCAGTTTGCAGTTTTTCTCCTTTAAAATGATGCTACTTCTTTCTTTGATTATCACTTAAATAAATGAGCCAACCAGACTAGCAAACGTGCAACTGTAAAGCAAGCAATTATGCAATGTATTATTTATCTGTAACATATTATTGCAACTAAGGATAGAACTAAAAACTAAGGAAGAATAATTGTTCTAATAACATAATATAATCATAATGTATGGGTTTGTTTGCATATGCTTATTGCATCGGTTTACTTTATTTTGTGTCCATGGGGAACACAATGTTGTTAAAGGAGCACTGCGTGTACGGTGAGCGTGATTTCAAGTACAACATGTTCCTGGATCAACATCCTTGTCGATCCTGGAACAACATTCCAATCAACCAATCAGAATTCAGATATGGCTTTTCAGGAAATATCTGTTTTAGGCTTAAAATCAGGGTTAGGTGCTTCTACACCCTTGTTAATCAGCTATATTTTCCCACGGATTTTAGGAATAAATTATGGGGAAGGTTAGGTTTAGGGGTAGGGATTGGGTTAATTTTTTAATAATAATGTTGATCCAGGGTCAACAAAAGATGTTGATCCAGGAACATGTCGTACTTGGCAAAATGACATCGACCCTGTGTGTACAATATACATGATGCAACAAATACACTGTAAACAAATGTAGTTGATATTATAGATCAGAATTACTATCTGTTACCGGGCAGATGTTCTCATACAGACTAATCAACCAACCCACTTGCTTAAATTCAGTCGGCAGAACGCTGTCTACATGTATAGGCAACAGGTTTACAGAGCTCTCGTTTTCTATTTAGACAGTGATTCAGTGCTATTTTTTGCATCTCAGTGTTCCACACTGCAGAAAATGAATGAGATCCAGTTTCATCTATTAGCAAATCTTCAGCTGTTACATGTCCTACATGTTAACGGAGCAACTGATCACCAATTCAAGCACACACTGACATTAATCCGCCAAGCCAGCAGTGCTAATTCAACACAAAGGCAGAGGCTATTTACATCCCCAAACAGTGAGCGGAATGATCCATGGTGGATACATGAATTCCCATAACGTGATTAATGCGACCACCAGAAGACAGAGTGGGAGAATAAAGGGGCGAGATCAATACTGCCTTTAATGATAAGCTTTGCTGAATCAACTTGACAGTTATCTGCTTAACAGATCTTTCAATATATCACACTCCGAAAAACATATTTCCACACTAACGCTATTACACTTTGAAAAGGTCAAGGGGAAGAGGGGGGAAAAAAAGCTAACTTTTGAAATCTCTGTCAAATTACAGAGCGTATAGAGCTCTCTATTGTGCCGTTCCATTTACCGTCTCGAAAAGTGCTCTGAATCAGGTTTGTGCAACAGAAAGCCTAGATTTTTTTTTCTTCTTCTTTTGAGGACAACATTGAGCCATCAAATCAGTGGCAGTTTGGCGTTTTGTTGAGAGAGTGCATGCAGCGGCCGGCAATTTGGCCTTGGACTAACATAGTACGACTGCGGCTCTCAGCTTTCAGCTTGATGGAAAAGGAAGCTTTCACCTCTGGTTGCAATCATTTCATCTCTCATAAGGCAGATAATGCTCCTTTACCCTCAGCTCCAATCTTCCTCCCCAATCAAGCGCCCTTGCCCGTACCCCCGAGTGGGCCCGCTGAGCGCAACCACGCTGCGATTCGAACATCTTTCCGTGGAGGATGCGTTCTGGTGAGGAGGATCAATAAGAGGATTCCACGTGCAAAGCTACAGTGACAGGCCAGACTGTGAGAAAAGAGAGCGTGACCTTTGAGAATACAGTTTGAAACGTCTCCCAAGTACGCCGAGTTAACTTTGACACCACGCTGTGCCTGCACTCGTGGATCATTTATTTTCCCGGACAGTACCAATTTGGGGAAGGGAGTTGATCCTGGCAAGGAGTCAGATGCATCAATATCAACACAACCTGCACCCGTGCCAAAGCATGTGCTTGTTTTCCTTTGGTCTTTACCCGTCAGCATTTGACCGAGGGTTATTCGTAAAACACTTGTATGTCTCTACGTCTTCCAGTCTCATCCAAAATCACTTTTCCAGAGTGCTTTCTGGCTCCTTGCATTATCTCTCTTTCAATTACAGCCGAAGACTCATCTACATAGTGCACATTGTAGGATTCACTCTCTTAGTCTGTGCTATTACACCACAACCCTGACAGGAAATCCATAGCCGTCCAGCGAGACGATTTAGCTTCCACTTTCCTAATGCAGCAGGAACTTGCGTGTCATTTCTTTTGTGAGAGCCCTGATAAATATTTTAAGAGCTAAGGCCTTGTGTCTGGAGGGAAGGTTACTGTCAAATAGATCAAAATTGTTACCACATATTTGAGACAGATCAATTTTTTTATTTTATTTTTTATTTTTTCCCCTATCTTGTTGCCCGACCCTCACCCATTGGTGAGATTTGTTGCTTATGTCCAACACCTGTTATCTATCATTAAATCTCCATGTTTCAAGATGGCTAGAGTTGCTTTCTGAAATCATGTCATTTCATGAATTTGGCATTTTGCACAAAGCCTGCAGGCGCGCTTCACAGTCGACAGGGGGCAGTGTGACCTGCCAAATCAGCAATCCAGCAGTCTGTGTCCCCCAATTGGTGCAGTCTTGTTTGAAGAGAAAAATACTGCATTGCATTCGGGACAGTTGTGTAGCAACAGCAAGATGAAATGTCTGTGGATTTCACACAGCGGCAGTCTGTGTTGTTAGCCTCAATTTTGTTTGGACAACCTCCTCTCCATGTATAATTAACATCGATACAATTACTATTCTTTATGTCGGGAGACATGCATAAATATAAACTAGGGTGCAACAAGTTTAGATTGCATTTGTGCAGGAGGTCTGCATTAATACTACACTGTAATGAACAGCTCTCATTGTGCACTTCAAGGACAATCACATTTACATTCATGCTTATTTTTGCTTCCTAAAATTGCCTACTTGAGACAGCACATAATTAGCACTCTGAAGAGTTCTGGTTGGCTGCTCAGTTTCCACACGCTCATGTGCTGAATTATCAGTATGAGCAACACAAAGAGGATTTAACAGATTATCACTTGCCATTACTTGGGAAAGTAACACTTTTACTGTGGGTTTCAACCTAAAAGAATGATTATTTTTGCAGTGATAATGCTATAATATGATGGTGTTATATATAATTTTTGTATTTTGTAAAATAATTGAATTGAATTTTTTTTTTTTATTATTATTGTTATCATTGATTATATTTTATTATTATTTTTATTGTATTTTTTGCATGTGATGTTGTCCACTTTTATAGACATCCTGACAATCTTAGTGAAAGACTTCGGTGACCTGAATTGGCTAGACGTAACAAATCTTGAGCTTTTATATAAACTTTTCTTCTTATTTTTTTAACACATTAAATCTTTATTTCTGTTTATTTAACAAGTATCTCTCTCTCTCTCTCTCTCTCTCTCTATCTATCTATATCAGATCTATCATCTGATGTCTGCTTTTATAGATATCCAGACAGTCTCAATGTAAAGCATTTTTTCTCACCTGAAAACGTGACCTGAATCAGCAAGACCTAACCAAACCTTGAGCTTTTCCCAGAAAGAGACCATCGCTCATGTAAAATCATAGAGGCCTTGAGCTTCCATCTCATAAAAGCCATGTCACAGTGTCGACAGCCACACAAAAAGACACTTCCTGCAGAGATCTTACATTCTCGCGGACGCAGCCCGAATTACAAAAGAACTCCATCTGATCTGCTACGAGGCAAGATGCAATTAGCTCTAGATTTTTACATACAAATCGAATTACTTGTTTCCATTGGACCTTAAGACCTCAAAGACATATTCCCTCTTGTCCCTGAAGCAATGTGGGTCTGGCAGCATTAACATTTGATAAGAAGGGTCGTTTACAACTCCCAGCAGCCTGCGAGATGCAGACAGTGACCTTTCAAACCACGGTGAATTTCAGACCTTTAAGATTTGTGCTGCTCTTGTCTGGACAATCGGAAAATTCCGTTCTTCCAATGCAGAATGCAACCCTTTATTCTTTAAATAACTCACATAATAGCATTAATTCTTCAACTTGCCATGGCTGCTATTCATGAGCTACACGATACATTTGGTAGAATGCTATTACTGTAGGTTACAGCTTGGGCCAACGCTCGGTTCCTAGTTTCTTATTTGCCAGGGAATCCATCTTTTGCATGCAAAGCATCACCTGGCATCTACAAAGCAACATTAGCGAGGATATTGTGGTGATTGATTTCATAACAATACAGTTGTATATCATCCTCTGGTGAAATCTACTTAATCTAATTTGAGTGCATTGTAAAATGCTCTGCCCAGAGAGAGCAAGTGACAGGGAATAACAATCAGCTTCTTCCCAGGAGTGGGAGGCATCCAGGGAATTTGTTCTGAACAAGGCAAAAATCTGAGTAATATAATGTTAGCATATACATATTCATCATTGCTTTACATTATGTTTGACTTGCAAAGACTACAACTGCTTGAATATTGCCAGTGGGCTCTGGGACAGTGATAGACTCAAACACCAAGATAACACAATTTGTAGGGTGAGGTGTTTGTTGCCATAGGAAGAAAGATAGATAAATCATATCAAATAAATAAATGCTGCAGGCGGCTGACAATGTCGTTGGATATACTTCCTATCGGTTTGATAGGGAAATCACTGACGCTGAACCGCTTTGCCTTATGTACTCAGAAACCAGAATGACATTTCTTTTCCGGTGAAACCAGATGTTAAGAGTACTGTATACATATACTTAAAGTAGTGCATCTGCAGCTTCTTCACTCAAAGGATCAATTGCGATTCATCATCATGTTGCTTCCAAAGAAAACTTTGATTCTACTTGCTCTGTTCTCTGGCATGACCTCTAAACAGAATCAATGTTAAAAGAGTGGAACGTCTCGAAGCTGATCGTCTGAATTTCACACGCATACAGAGCATCAAAACCAGAAAATCCTGCTCATGGCATCTTGTCTGCTTCTCTCTAAGTTGAGAGTCTGACTTTATTTTCACACCTTCATCTATTGAGAATCTCTACCAATATTCTTCTCTGGTCTCATTAAACCACACTTACAGCTTGAATTTCACTTCTTGCTCTGCAGCTTTCATTTGTACTTGACTTCTACAAATGAAGACCTTTATGTTTTCAGAAACTTCATTCTGTCCTTATGTTCTTTTACCTTCTTCATTCTTTTCATCCCTTGCTCTTTCCTTTTTCCTTTCTCCATTTCTTCCTTTTTATCCTTCCAATCATACTTTCGTAATTTCTTCCTTCCCTCATTACTTTACTTTCCTTGCATCCTTTATTTTATCCTTCTTGCTGTCCTTCCTTCCTTCATTCCCACTTTCCTTTTTCCATTCCTTTCTTTTTTCCTGCTGTTCACTCCATTGATCACGTCATTTGTTTTTTTCAACCTACTCTCTTTTAAACTTTTAAACTCCTTTTTATTTCCCTTCCATTCTTTTTTCATTTATTTCCTTAATTTCATCCTTCCTTCCCTTTATCAATCTTTCATTTTTTCCATTTAATCTATTTAAGATCTTTTCCTCTTCCATAATTCATCAATGTTTTCATTTTTGTTTCTTTTTCACTTTTTATGTTTAATTTCTCCTTTCTTCTTTCATCCTGTCATTCTCTCCAGTCTTCGCTTCATTCCTTTTTTCTTCCTCCATTCATGCTTTTCTTTTTGGTCCTTCATTCATCTCATTTTTTTTCCTTGCCATATTCCAGTCAATTTTTCCATTCCATTCTTCTCATCTTTCTTGCAATCTCTCCTTCCTTCAATATTTACCTTATTTTGTCCTCCCTTTCCTTCCTTTCGGTCTCCCTTACCTTTCCCTTCCTTATTTAATTCCTGCATTTCTTATTTCCTTCTTTTTTTCTTCTTTTTGTGTCCTTTCTTCACATTTATTTCTTACTTTTCTACCCTTTCATTACTTCCTTTCTTTGTATTTAAATTTTTATCATTCTTGTGGCATGGTGGTTTTTACCTTGTTTGATGCCAGACTCACTCATTAGAGTGTACTCCTAGAGGAACGACACAGGTTTGCTGCTAAGCAAATGACTGTTCCCACAGCACACAGAATTTGCTTGCTCCCTCTCTCTTGCTTGTGGTGGTGTTATTGGAGAAGGTACCACAAGGAAACAGTAAAAAATCAAAGGATTGGTCCAATATGCTTCAAAAGTAAATTCTAGACCTATATTCCACAAAAAACATGAACATTTATGTCCAAATCCAAATAAATAAATGAATAAATAAATAAATAAGGATGGCATGGGGACCTAAAGTCCAAATACTAAATTGGACATTGATATGCAGTACATCACTAAGGGCCAGCAAAACAATAAAGTTAAATGGTAAAACATGTCTACTTTGTATTTGATGCTTTAAATCAATAGTCCTTGTATAAAACAGGAAATCCCTAGTTTAAAATGCTCCAAAAATCATTTTGGCACAACCAGGAAATGAGCAGCCTTCAAAAGCAATGGAGATAAGACTAATGGGAATTGTATGATTTATGAGAGTTGAAAGGTGTGATGAAGGGGATTTGAAAAGGATATGGCTAGATAGCGATCCTACATAATCTGTTTCCCTTCATATCGACCATTTAGCCCAGCGTGATGGACATGGTGCTCAGGGACCAGTGCACGCTGAAGATCAGAGACTGTCGTACACTGCAGGCCTGTCTGATTTCAACATTCTGACATAGTGTAATCAGCGTTTCGTCAGGCAGTAAAAAGGAGGAGTGAGACAGTCTTCAGTTGAGCGCTCAGCCCGCTGTAGCCTACACTAATAAGCTTTGTGCATCCTGTTTGCTGCAAGGCAAATTACATATAACAGGATGGCGAGAATGGAGGTGGAAAAAAAGTTTTTAGTGTCAACGCAGGGTTTGAAGGTTCAAGGAATCTCGGCAAATTTACCAAGCATACACTCTTACTTAAGGCTGTCGGAACCTCCCCATCTTATGACACCACTTTAATGAAGGTTGATTTCTCCCTGGCTGCTCACCGCTGGGGGGAGTGACTGAGCTTGGAAAGAAGAGAGCCATAGCCAGGGAGACTGGAACTGGCTCTCTGAAATATCCCCTGACGGAGGGGGAACGGATGTTCAGATACAGCTCCCTGGGCAACGGCGCTAGAGCCGCATCTCGGTTCTACAAGCTGTGTGTGCCAGCCCTCTCCGACTTGGAGTCTCTCCGACCACAGCGAGGCCAATTAGGGGTGCGCTGTTGAAAGAGCAGCAATTATTCTTTCGCACGACATGCATGGATCCTGCATTCCACCCATTATTATCTCTTGGCTCCCCTCTGTGAAAAGCTGGCAAACTCTTCACGCATCCCCACTCCTATGAGCTTCAGAGTCGAGCTGTCCAAAGCTGGAGACCGGCAATGACAGCGCTGAGGTGTCTGGGCTAAAATAGGGCATGAAATAAAAGCAAGCAAGGGAGAGATTAGGAGAAGACTAGGGAAACGACAGTGGTGGTTTCAGTCGTTGCCTCCTACTTGCAGAACATGCCTCATTCAGATTCACAATAGTTGCTTACTCTGTGTCAAGGCAAAATGCAGGTTGAGGCATCTGTAATGCAAACGATTAAAGATAAGAGTAGTGTTTTCAGCCATTAGCCCAGTGTTATGCTAGTGGATTCAAAAACCACCTTAAAAGCTGTCCTTCAGATGAAGAGTGAACAAAGAGTGCATTTAAAGAACTCATGATATGTCTCATCCAAGACGGCACATTTCACTGTGGTGATTTTAAGTCACCGTAGGAGCTTCTGCACTCTTGCGCTGGGAGATACATCTGCCGTTGGCACCGACTCCCTGTAGTCACCCTATCTTCAACTGAGTCATATAAGTCGACAGCTGAGGGGCTGGAATCAGAGGCCTCCTGTGAGGAGGTTGCTTGGGGAAATGTAAAATAGCTTGTTAATACAAGACGAATCCCTGCGAATCAATCATACACATTACATAGATATAACTTGATGGTAAGTAGCGAACAGAGTCACGGCGAGCAATTAGTTTGTGGCTTAGTACTCGGATCCTGAGAGATTTCACCGTGGCCTCCTCTGAAGAACTCCTGTAGCTTCTTTCATATGTTCGCTTCAAAACAAAATTCATGTTTCTCCTTTAGATAGAGGTATTGATGAAAAATAAAGCCAGTCTCCTTGAGAGGGTTTCCAACAGTGGTGCAGAATAAGATACTCCTCAATTCACAGTGACCTTTGAGCTTTCAAGTCTTTGATTTTTTTTTCTCTTTTCAGACAGTCAAGGATCCACTTTGTTGGTGATATTACTAGGAAGGCTAGACGATGATAAAGGAAATGTTGATGGGGCGCACAGCCTGCTTTCTTCCCTCTTGTGACACCAAAACAACAACAAAAAAAAGTTCAGTGACTGAGCAATTCACTCCTTTCATCTTGGTCTGGCACATCTTGCTAGCTTTTAGTTTATTCACTCAGGAATCATCTTCTGGCCGCCGAGAGGCGTAGCTGGACTCCACCGCTCCATGGAAGCAAACCGCGCTCTCTTGTGTCTTTGACCTGTCTGAGCCGTTATTCTTTTGAAATACTTTTCCAAATAGCGTGGCACTCTGTCCACTGACTCAAACCCTGAAACCCAATCACTGACTGCAGAGAACAACAAAACATTCCCAGGGCTGTCATTTACAATGGACACACAACCACATGAGCTTGTTTTACAGCTCTGTTGAGATAATCAATGAGTGACTTGGCGGCACCGAGGTCCTATCGAGGCACATTTCCTTTTCTCTTTCTCCTTTTCTCTGCCTCAGTCCTGTCCTCACTCCGTCTCTCGTGAGATTGTTCTCAAATAAATTGATTTGACGGTATTGCAGTGTTTGATAACATGAGAAAGCCAATGGAATCTGTCAACACAAGCTCCATCATACAGCGTGCCTTTGCCACATTGATTCACAACCCAGACTGCCCTGCTTAAATGACTGTTTATTGCTAAGACTTATTCAGTTCAACAGGCAACCACACATGCTTTAACAGTTCTCGCTGATTCCAGGAGATGGAAGACAGTCTAGCCAAGATCGTGCCGGAAGACGGATAGCTTTAAGATAAGAGAGACATGATGAAATAAGTTGCAGCCATATAGCAGACATGAAATTGAGTGGCACTGTCCAGTCCTGTCACACAGCGACTCAGGATAAATTGATGCGTGGCCTGTCCACTGGGGCTTCTAATTGTATTTTTTTTACGTGGTAGGTTTTGTCAGGGTGCATCTGTCATGTATGACATCCGTAAAATGACAGCCTTTTTTTGGAGTGCGGAAAGGAGGCTGCTGTGTCTGGGAGATCATGATACCTGCAATTTTTTTTGCTCAGATATCACTTCAGTAGTTTTTAACCATGATGAAAAATCTCAGGGATGTTTTTTTCTTTCTTTTTGGCCATCTACTTCCTTGCCACTGGAGTTTCTAAAGGCATTTGAGTGCTGTTTCTAATGCATTTGCTTTTATTTTTCATTGTCACGACACAAACGTCAAGTAATTTTGACATGCTTTTGAATGAACATCCTACATTCCGAAGTAGCCTTTTAAAATACTATCAATTTTCTACAGTGACATTTGATGACAAGTTACATATTTAACGTCAATAGAAAACCGAGGCTTACGTCGGTTACAACGGATGTAAATTATAGAATATTACCAACACCAAAGATATGAAATTACATACTTTCACAGCCATTACAGTACCTAGCACTTTTCTGGGATCTTTATTTTTTCTACATTCATATTTTACTGAAACGGCAAGCCACACACACACATATATATATATATATATCTCCTTACAACCAGCTAGCTGTGACTGGAACGTAAATGCAATCTTTTCAACCAAAGGTCTTATACAACAAGTGTCTTGTGCAGTTTTTAGAGGTTCAGCTGTACAATAGAGACAATAATTCAATACAAAGTTATCTACATCTCTTAGTGCCCCACCAACCATCTGAAGTAGCACTCTTCCAATAGTCCAAACTCAGAGCCCTAAACCTCTGAACTACTTCTGAATACATCTGACTTTCATCTCTGGGGTGCATGAGCAACACCACACTTTCAAGAAACATGCCACAAAGAGAAGCATAAGACTTTTAGAAGAAAAGAACAAGCAGAATTTTATGCTGTCTGCAACACCGTCACAGCTTGAGAGCTGTCTGGTGTTCGCTTTTCATTTTTACATGTTTTCTTTTATTTAATCATTTGTGGATTTAAAAATTACAGCATAGTGTAAACTTTCATGCATGCCTAATTCTGTAGATTCAGTTTTTTTTCCTTCTTTAAATCCAATTCAAAGATGTGATCAGTTCCAGATGAGATATATTGATGGAATGTATTTTACCCTTGGTCATTTTTATTCTGTACTTCTTTTAATAACAAAATGTTTGCATAATTTATTTATTATTTGGATGATTTGAAATGCAGTAAAAACAGCAGTCACTATATTCATAGTATAGAGAGAGTTGTTTTCACATTATTTAGGACACTTTTAATTTGATGATCATAATTGGCATAATTCTAACTGACATGTTAGGAAAAATGTAGTTACAGTAATATTAAACTGCAAAAAAAAAAAAACAGATGACACTTGGAGAGGAAGGAAGGAAGGAAGAAGGGGAAAAAACAACCCCAAATCCCATTTAAATAGCAATATTTGAATGAATAACTCAGTGTCCAGTAATGGCCTGTGGACTTGCTATAATTATAAAAGATCAATGTCATTATAACTAAATTATTACATGGCCCTCTGGAATACTTCATTGTTATTGGTCAGTCTCATAAATTATTTTTCTGAACACTGACCACTAAACTGTGTGTCCCAAGCAACCGATTTCCTGCATATCTGTCACATTTCACATATCACCCGCAGTCTCTTTCTCCTCACATAATAAAATAATTTCAACTCAAATCAATATTTAATGTCCAATTATTTATTTGTTTGACAGGTAGCCATGTAATAAGCAGAAAAATATAGAGCCAGCTGGTCATTTCAGCAAAATAAACCCTATTTATTATCAATGTGATACAAGACCCCTGTTTATCTTACAATAATGACATTCACAGGAAAAGCACATAAGTGCATGCCAAAAGCACTACAGTTTAGGGACTGAGAGCTTTGCAAACATCGACAAGCTTCTGGCAGAAATAGAAGGGGACAAGGAGAGATAGAGAGGTTAAAAGAGAGGGAGGGAAGGAGAGAGAGAGAGAGAGAGAGAGAGAGAGAGAGAGAGAGAGAGAGAGATTTATGTAGGAAGAAAAATTACCTTTGTCGCACAGAAAAACAGTGGTAAATGGTGCGTCCTTCTGCAGTAATTTACAAATCGCGGAGTGGAAACAAAATTAGATTAAGAGGGTATGTTGAAATGGACCTGCTAAACATCACTATTAATTACACTGTTGTCAAGGGGGAAAATTATTTATTTTCATGGCAGAGGGGAAAACAAAGGCTGATGGTGGGTTTAAATGGGTTTACAGGCATTTATCACTTGAGCAACAAAGAAAAAAAAAAACACAGATTTTCAATTAAAGTACACCAATGTCTACATTACTACTGAAGCAATAAACTTTCTGACTTATGGTGAACAGCAAGAACAACAAAGACACCGCAGCTTTACGACTCATTGCAGACATTAATGAGCAAGAAAATGTAGGTTTTTGTGGCTCCAAAGATCAACCATTTTGGATGTTTCCCATTAAATTAGTTTATTAAGATGTTTTGATTCTATCATGCATAGCAAAAGACAAAGATCCCACCCTCACTCAAAGAAAAAAAGTCATATCTGTAAAAAAATAAAAAAAAAATAAAAACGCCTCTCAGGCTTGGTGTCATCTCCACATTCTTTTGTTTTCTAATTGCAAATGCAGAAAAGAAACTCTGGGAGGCTGTCAAAGCGATGAAGATCTCATGCTGACAGTGCGGTGAACTTCTTTGCGGTTGCAGAGGAGGTGAGCCGGTCTGAGGTGAGCTGAATTCCAGTCTGAGCGCCGCTCATTAGGGCATGTCTGCGCAGGCAGCCGGGGGGATGCTGCAGCACCCGGTCCACCTCGACTCAGGCATCTAGCGGGGCATCTGGCAGGGCTATACTTCAGGTCAGTCTATCTGAGAAGGGAGCGCATCAGCGGCCGCTTCATGGATGGCACACTGTCTGCGGCTGACAGCTTGTCATTTATCACAGCTGAGCAGTGGCATCAGGTGGGATCATGATTAATTTCACTTTACCACTTTCAGAAATAAGCCCTATAAATCATCTTAAGCTCTGTGTGCAAGTTTTGTTGTAGCCACATGACAAATCTTTACAACATCCCGCTCCGCCTCAGCGGTCTACAATGGGTCCTGCCACACGGCTCACAAAAACCAGCCAGCGATGGCCAAGAACGAGTGACATTCCATAAATACCCAAAAGGATTATTAAAGCAAGACGGCTCTGTTTAGATCCCACGGCGAGGACAAACCACATCGTCCATTTGTAAAGATAAATGCCTAAAAGTTTTTCTCCACTGTCCATCTGTTTGTCGCTTAGATTTAGCTTTATTTGGCATCCTTACACATGCTAATGATATAGACGTGTCATTGAGATGTAAAACAGACTTTAATCAAATGTGGGTGGAGAAAAAAACACTCTTCATAAGTCAAGAGGTAATGCAACGTCTTCTGTAATGCAGGTGGCAGTGTGCCAATCCGTCAGTATGTTTATTAACAGTTTTTATATCACTTTAATCAGATGTCTTGGACTATAAGCTAAAATTGTGCTCTGCTTTCACAGGGTGAGTGCTCTAGCCATTTTAAAAGCTTGTAATTGATGCCCGTGTCACATCCGAAGTTATCATCTTCTGCTGAGATGCTGTTTTTCTTTGGATCCAGCTTTGGATGCCAGGCTACTAATTAAGTGATGACTTCCAAATTTCAGATAAATTCCAAAATAAATCAGATCGTTTGAAATGCATTGCACTTTTTTTCCCCTTTAGAAGTGCCTTGTCAAGGAAACCGATTCACTCAGGAATGTATTCAGTAGCCAAGCGTGATGCTATCCCTTAATCTATTGTCCACTGCCTCCATATCTCTTTTCTGGATGGCGGGTATACTTCAGGACGGATGTCCTAAATGCTAGAGTAATGTGACACTTAAACGGTTTCCTCATAAGGCAGAGTGACAGATAGCGGTAGGTAAACAGCTGCTGCATGTACTTTTTCTCTCCACTCTGTCTGCATTTCAATGGCTTCACTTTGCTCCAATTTATTCCCATCTCGGAGATATAGACTGTTTCCAGCTGTGCCTAAATCCATATTCCCCAATAACATAGGATGCACTTCGCTGGTGAACTCGACAAATGCCACACAATCAGGGCTGCCCAGCTGCTAAGCTCTGCCCCACAACACTTTTCTCAGGCACAGAGGCAAGTGAAACTAATCGATTCCAAGGCTGTGCCTCTCAGCCAAATGTAGTCCTGTTTCTAGGACGTAGTCCCTGAAAAGGAACTCGAAAACTCAAAATTACATTCATCGCATGAAAGGAAGGGGAATAAGCAATGCTAGTTGCTAGTGCTATCATGACACTGGAATTTCTAACTTGCAGTACCTTGAAAAATCTATGTATTATACCATTTTCAATACCATAAAAAATTAAAAAAGAATAATAATAATAAAAAATGGCACAACATAAAATAGGGCATAAAAATGAAATTGATAACATGTTCTCATCAACTTCTTATCCAAGATTCCTCAAGCATGATATTCCCCAATAATAATAATAATAATAATAATAATAATAATCGTTTTCAAAGACTACTTTTTATTTTTTAAATAACCTTACAACAGCAAAAAAAAAAAAAAAAAAAAAAAAAAAAAATATATATATATATATATATATATATATATATATATATATATATATTACTTAAAACAATGAAACCCTTAGTCTTTTGTTGACAAAAAACTTAAAGCATGTTGCATTCCCAAATACATGCTAAACTCACAGCACATACAGAAATAGAGTTGCATTTAATGTGAACCGAGTTGTACTGAGATACTGAAAACACTATCATGAGCTGTGAGTATGCAAATGAGCGCAGTGATGCGCTTTGCTCTGAAAAATCCAGAACAACAGACCATATACTTCATTAAAATACACACTTTGGTATATGAAAATTCATGGAGAGATGAGAGAGAGTGTACCAGTGTATCGATACCGCAGAAATGTTTTTTATAAATACTGAAACCATTACAAATATTCAAAATAAACCGTCTTCATTAGTTTTTTTTGACTTCAGTAATGGTTTCTATAGGATATTTATATTCTCATTGAAGTATTCTTGTTCTGAAGTTTTAATTAACTGGCTTCAATAAATAAACCATTTGCGCTCCACCTCAGCAGATGTGCACTAGTGTTGCATAATATTTACCGTGCAGGTATATGGTGGGTGTCAGTGATGGTGCTTCTCAAAGTCTCCCTGAAAGAAGTAAACAAACACCCAATGAAAAAAAATAAAATAAAAAATCAGAACTTCATCATTGTGACCTGTTTTCTATATTGCACAAACTCCTTTCCTCACAGAAGCTCCAGAGTCACCATCATTTTAGCTTTGAGCTACAGTAACTGCCTGATATGAATGCTTTGAGCACATCTCATGAACATAACTTTCAGCAGGTGCAAATGAAACTAATTCGACTTGGGAAAGAGCGTGTTAATGTGTTTTAAGCGCTTTTTGCAGGCTCTGCATTTGTATGGGTGTTTCGCACACCCACATGTTACCACTGTTTGTTCGGGAGGGTCAGGTTCGGATAGCCATTGCCAAAGGCAGAGGGCCAACTGTGGCATCAGGGGTCTGGAAGGGTATCCCATAAAAATGCATGGCCACATGCTGCTTCCAAAAGGCGTTTCATCTTCCCTCTGTCTGTAGAGCCCCAAACACCTGGAGCACAAGGGGAGTCCAGAGTGTGTGTGCACAAGGAGGGATTTGCACACACATAGGGATGCGTGGGCTTTGTCCGCCCGTCTGCTGGTCAGCTCTCTGACTGCTTATTAATTTAGAAGCGTTTGCAGTCTCTGGGGACAGAGAGATAAATGCCAGCAGCAGAGGCAGGCCGGCAGTGAACTCATAAAACCTATTAAAGGAAGCTGTTCATCACCTCCATCAGGAGGCCTGATTATGGCCTGGGCCAGCTGTAAACCTCCACAGCCCTCAGCAGAGCCCCAGACACACAACTCACTCTGCTAGCAGCCCTCCGAAGCTGCGCTGGCCACCCAGAGGCTCCCATTACGCTATCCAGAATACATATGGGATTTATCGACAGACGCAAACACCGTGGCATAGCTTTAAATGCCAGTGACTGCGATATTAGCGTTTTGCCTCAAAGCTGGATGTTGTGCATGTGTCGACAGTGTTGTATTATCATACAAATACTTGCATGATGAACATTTATAAAAAAAAAAATAAAAAAAAAAGATGTTTGTTGCCTCATGTGATTGCCACAAATACTAGATAAAGATATACTCCTCACCCTCCATGAGATTTCCCCTTGGTTTTGCTTGTATCAGCAAGTGAGAGCACCAGCTCAATACAGTCACTCCTACTGTATTTTGTTCTATAAGGAGGTTATATTCAAAGTGCATGTGATGTATTTCGCTAATTTGTGTCTTTACACATAACAACTGCTGTTTAGCAGCTCTTGCCTGCAGAGAGCGGGGAAAAGACGTACCAAGACATCAGTCAAAGACCGAATCAAACATTATGAACTGCTGTTGGAATTAGGACAGCTTCCAGGGAACTAGGGGACACAAAATTATCCAAATCCCATTAATCTTTTTTGAGAGAGATGCAGAAATTTTGTAGTCTAATTAAAAATGCCACACAATGAATTTTCGAATGGTAAAAATAATTAGAAATTGTCTAGGGATGAAAAAGGGGGACACAAATGCAATGGCTATGTCGTATCCGTGCTTGGCTTTTTGCTTATCACACTCAGATGGGGGAAATGGGTGGAAAAGGGTTTTTTGATGCATTGTAGTCCTGCATGTTATTATGGTCACACTTCAATTAATTAAGTAGCGCAAAATGCCACAGCATGCTGCGGATAGCATAGATGAATACATCCATTAAATTATCTGTTGTTATCATAATCAGCCATTTCCAAGGAAAATTACTATTATATCATATTTATTATAATATACGTGACCTTGACATTGACAGCACCACCCAGTACTGTTTATATAACATGCTGAATGCATAAATGTCCAGTTGCAAACATAATGTAACATAACTTTATAAACCCAGTTCAAATAATACTTGTTTGGAATAGGGCTTATATATGTATTAGTGGTGGGCCGATATCGGCATTAACGTGCTGCGTTAACGAGAGACTCTTATTGGGCGATAAAAAAAAATATTGCTGTTAATCTATTCTAAAAGTTGGGTTGAGAGTTGAGTCTATACTACGCGAGCTTTGATGACTTTCACCTTGATATTTTAGTGCGGATGTATACCTAGTCGAATCTGTAGGGGGCGAGAACGAGTCTTTAAACCTGTGTGTATGCCTACTGTGAAATTACCACATCAAACGTGACATGCTAACATGGCTGCAGCTAAGATTATTTTTTTTAAAGAAGCTTCCCAATGGAAACCTCGACGAGTCGCATACCTGTTTCACACATACTCCGTCTGCAGTGCGTATGCAGTACGTGTGCGTTTCGTATGTGGTGGAAGCAGCACGGACTCATACCCATTGTGCTTTAACAAGGGACACGTTTGCAGTCCGCTACTCGGTACGTAAATGATTGCTGCTGGAACGCACTGACAGACCGCAACTGTGTGAACGCTGGAATCCGTTAACATGGGTGCGTAAAAAAAATACGCAAGGAATAAGCACTGCAGACGGATTGTGTGTGAAACAGGCATAAGGTTGTTTGTACCTTGTGCAGTGTGGAATTAGTTTACAGCTTTCTCAAGCACTTTGTGATGCATTTTGGAAACAGGAGATGTGCCCCAGGTCTAATGCACCACCTGGCTTGAGAAACCCCTTCTCAAAGACTTACTTTTAGTCATTATTGTATTTGGGTAGGACACAAATTCTAAATGCCTTTGGCAGAATTCAAATGAGCCATTTTAATCTATATTACAAATGATCTATGCCCACCTCTAATATATATATATATATATATATATATATATATATATATATATATATATATATATATATATATATATATATATATATTAAATGCATTGGCATTGACATGACATCTCCCTCAAATCTTAGGTGCAGCCATGTTAGCATGTCATATATATATATATATATATATATATATATATATATATATATATATATATATATATATATATATATATATATATATGCCTTGCCATTTGCAACATCATGCTGCAATGTTTAAATAACATAAAATTGGGAATATTGTATCATTTGGCATATGTTTTGCAAGAAAATACCATTTCAGCTTTTATATTTCACAATTTCACATTTAGTTAAATGTGCTACTTGGCTTTCTTCGTGAATTTTATATACATTTCCCCAAACCTCTTAATCTTGTAGGGTCATTTAAATTAAATTAAATTAAATTAAATTAAATTTGACCTTGCCAATGCATTTAAAGGATTCATCATATCATATATAATTTTTAAAAAGGGTAAAGCAGAATGCCAGCATAGTTGCTTTAGATAAAAGTGTCTGCCAACTTCATAAATATTTAGTGCCACATGTAATGTGATATATAAAATACAAGTGTAATTGTCTAAACTAATTTGCATTTCCTCATTACATTATCTACTGGAGAACAGAAGGTCCAAAATGACATTTCCAATCCAGATGCTGGGGCCAATCATGATGGGAAAACTGACAAGTGATGCACTCCTTAAGATCCATCCATCAGTCACTCCAATTCCCTGGTCAGCAAATCATTTCTTTTCCAAAGACACATGTGAAGCAGACTTCTCCTACCCACTTTAATCATCATTCCGTGCTCGAAATAACAGAGGCTGTCCCGTGGACCGCTGTCGTTTCTGGTGATCATAACAGATAATTACCCGCCTCCCTGGACAGCCATACTGCACATCTCTCCCAGAAGCACTATCTCCTAGTGAATGTGCTGTACTCATGAAAGCTCAGTGTGTGAGTAACGAGCTAGAAGTGGCAGTGATTCAGTCCTTTATGTCACCCAGATAGCCTTCAGATGGCACGCAAAGGTAAGTCAAACTTCACCCCCCTCCAAAAAAAGAAAAAAGAAAAAAAAAGACTTTTTATCATGAGGGGGAGGATGGATGAATCAATAAAAAAAGGATGACCAGTAAAAGAATGGTCCACTCATAATTCCTCACAGGTGGCCGGTCTGGATCTGTTCTGGCAACAGGGGGCACTGTTGCTGTTCTGAAGAAGAGTGCTGGCAGCTTGCCGCAGTGAGTGAGTGACCAAAGGAAAATCATTGCTCAGTGACCGACGGGGAAGCTGCACTGATCGCCATTGATCCTTTAGTGCTGTCCCCTAGCTTGACCACTGCCCTTGTGCCAGTGCAAGGCTAGCATAGTTTTATCAGGCTGGACCACTGCATTATAGCCAACACACAATAACCCCAGTACAGTACAGATGTCTATGTGTGCAGTGAGGGGAAAGTCAAACGAGAGAGATCAGATGCACTGAGGATATTCTACACTCTCCTTATCGGTTTGTATTAGTGGGCATGTGAGATATGACATGCAAGGTATCAGATAATTTTATTTGGTCTTGCATTGTAAAACTGCTTTTTTTTTTTTAAAGGAAAATGAATTATAATGTTATTATATATTATATATTTATATAATTATATATATATATATATATATAGGGCAGTGCAGTCGCCTGTTAATGATGTTAGTTACCCGTTGTTACCACCTTTACTGATGTAGAAACCACATGACAACAGAGTTGTGGACAAATGCAGAAGTTGTGTCTAGTGTCCAGCAAACCACTAGCTTGCTTCAAGCACTTCCTTATTTACTTCTTCTTGCACGTTTTATGGTGAATTGTGTTACTTATTTATGGAACATAATTACTGTTTACCACCTGCTGCTGGTTCTGTCGACAAGGACAGCTCCCGTAAACTTGTGTTTTACTCGACAGGTGAGTTGTTTTGATTAATATCTTTACAGAAAATGTATGCTATTATAACGGCCACCAAGATTAGTATTATGGGGCATACACGCCAAACGCGGGGCATCACGTCTCTAGATCCGGGCGAGGATGTGTCTGATCCATAGTCTAAACGCGTCTTTGCATTGACTTTGTATGTAATCTACTCGCGCAAATCTTCAAACTCGCGTTTGAAAATTATGACATAAAGCACAATATTTATAAAACTGTACCTCATCCGTTAAATCCATGATTTATCTTTCCGTCTGATTGATGGCCGTCAGCGGTTGGGTAGAAGATAACAAATCCCATCATACCACGCTCTACTCCTTCTTAGCGTCATCAAACCACACGATTGTTATTGTTTTGGTAGTGCGCCCTCTTGTGGCAGGTCCTACAACCTGTATCTCTAAGTAGTTTTAAAAAATAAATATGACCTCACGTTATGTCAATCACATTTACATACTGCCTACAAATTATTTGTCAATCATAAAATAATTAATAAATAAATAAATAAATAATCGGATTGGTTTCGATTGGATTTTCCCCGTTTTTCGCATCTGTAGCAAGCATTTTTATGAGGTATTTTGACAGTTAAGAGCCTGTACAAGCAAACTCTAAAATCTAGAATGGCGATTGTCAAGTTTATCCACTTCATCTCGCAGCACAAAGCACTGTATATAGATCCTTGCACAATGAGTTTACAGAAATTGGTGGTCTTCTTTTTAATATGTGGCTAGTATCACTACCAAAAGCATGAAACTGAGCCACTGGCATCCCTGAGGTAAACTTTGAATCGCCCGGGTTATTCCAGCTGTTCAAGAGGGAACTCTCCGTCCTCTCTATATCTCAGGATTGGATGGACCAAATATATATATATTTTTATTTTATTTTTTTGAAGAAGCGAGAGGACAACCAAATCATCCTCATTGCTTGAAGATTCCATTTAGTGCTGTTTTGCGTTTTTTTTTCCACAACAGATTAATTAATAGACTACGCATCGCTCTCAGTGTTAAAGGTGTCTGATGAATTTTTTGGATATCTATTACGAAAATCACATACGAAAATTTCAGACTCTGTGTGCAGAGACCTTAACTATTACCTACGACTTTTGCCTCAATCTCCTAATTTGTTGCTTATTAATAGTTAGTAAGGTAGGTTGTTAGGTTTAGGACTAAGGGATCTAAACTATGGTCATGCAGAATAAGGCATTAATATGTGCTTTATAAGTACAAATAAACAGCCGATATGCCAATAATATGCATGTGCTAATAAACTAGTTAATAGTGAGAGTTGGTCCTTAAAATAAAGTATGACCAATTTAAGTCATCAAATAATTTCATGTATTTTTTATTTATTTTTTGTCTCTTGTTTGTCATGCGATTCCCTTGTCTTCATGTGGTTCAATGGTTCAATAGTCATGTTGTGATTGGTTGTTTTAGTCGTGTCATGTTTCTCATTGGTTAGATTATATCGTGACCCCTCTCTTTGATATATGAAATAAGCTATTTTTTGCTCTAGTCCACTGGATTATAAATACTGTAAAAAATTCATAATCAATATATGAACAAAAAAAGATAAAAGACATGTATAAAACATCAGTATTGTTTCATAGATATTAAAATTAATACTAACCATTGTCAACAAAATCAACATTAAAAAAAAAAAAAAAAAAAAAAGTTAAGTTTAAGTTAAGTTAATTAATAGTTGTGTTCCCAATCTCCAACCAGGGAAGAGAGGAAAGAGGTCACTAAGCCCTAACATGGAAGATGCCTGATGGATTAATGGCTGGGAGAACAAATGAATTCTCGGAGAGAGTTTATATCTTTCAATACAGAGCAGCAAAGTGGATGGCTATTTTATTTTATACTGGTCCTCCGCACAGCTTGCCTGCATTAGCACACCTCTGAAACAGCACTGACTTTCACCAAACATGAGAAAGAGAATAGGATGAAATCTACTTACTGCATTAAAATGAGGTAACAGACATCTTTCAAGTGAAACTGAGTGTTGGCAGTACAGTGGAGTGGGGCTTGGACTGAAATTGGATCACGGTGTAGGATGGTGGTTATTTTTAACACAACAAGCTCAAGGTATGACTGCAAATACTGTAGAATAGGGATTGAAATATATAAGAAATGGATATAGTCATTCTTAGGAAAAAATATATAATGCATTTTCTTTAAACATCCAGCTAAATAGTTTGTACTTACAAGCAACACATGCCTTAGTTTGCCTAAAACAATACGAATGGTAACTCTGAATGGATACAGATACTACAATAATACTACAATACTGCAATACAACAGGTGCCACAGTATAAATGGATGTCCACTGCTCCGGGTGTGTGTTCACTGCTGTGTGTGTGCACTTCCAAGCATTCCGAGTATTGGTCACCATACTTGGCTGTATGTCATGTCACTTTCAAGTATTAAGCAACAATAAACAGACATACAAATTCTATTTCTTATTCAATTTTAAGAGCTTTTTTATTCGATATACCACAGTCCAGGTTTGACTGGCATGTTCAAATAAACCACCACAGAGATTTCTGGGTACAGCCTCAAGGGCACTGCTCACTGGCAGATGCTACAAAACTGGAACAGACAAAAGCTCTGTAGATGTTGTGCAACGTGAATAACAAAGCAGTAGGGTATGCTGGGGCTAAAGGCCTCTGGGGTAGAAAAAGCCCTTTTGATTTTCTTTTCTTTTACAACTCAAAACCACACACAGCTAACCATCACACCATCACAGCACTTTCCTAAAGACTTCATCTATATGCTCTGCAAAACAATCCTGGTCCATGAGGTCATTGCAAGAATGCCTGAAAAAAAAAAAAAAAAAAAAAAAAAAACCGATGGAAAGAAAGAAAGAAAAAGTACCATATGGTTTTACGTTAACACTTTACAATAAGGCTCCATTTGCTAATATTAGTTAACTTGATTAGTTAACAAACTAACAATGAAAAAGCCTACTGAAGCATTTATTAATCTTAGTTAACTTCAGCATTTACAAAATTCAAATGTAAAGCTGTAACAGTTCATATTTAATGAGCATGAGATAACAATAAACAGATATGAATAAATACTGTAACAAATGCATTTCTTAATATTGCTTTACTAATGTGACCTTCTTGTAAAGTGTTACCAATGAACTAAGAGGGGAGTAAAGCCATGTCGTTGAAAGGGTCCCACTGTTATTATAAAGGCATGTGGAAAGTGGAAAGTGGGCTGACACTGACTGCTCCATTCACAGAGATTCAAGTGTGGATACTAGACTACAGCTCCACGATCAACAACACCATGCCGTACTAAACGCAAGAGGCAAACACTTCACAATGTCATACATTTCAGGTTTACAAGATACTCAACACAATTTATTAAGTTAGGTATTGCAAATAGTCATACTCTTTATACTGCAGTTTGTTTTTAATTCACATTCCGTCCCCTTGGAATTATAAGGTTCTGTCTGCATTCCGAGCAGTTTTGAGATATTGAGCTTCAAAGTTTTTGCATTCCATTCGACTGTGTAGATAAAACCCCTTTTTAAAAATCCCATAATATATACAACATAAAACAAATCTATCACATAATGTAAATAAATTGTCACAGAATAACAAAATGGGAATAACTCAATTTTGACTAAAATGTCAGATACAACCTTATAATTTCAAGGGGACGATTTGTTCATTATACAGTACACATACTCACAGTGCACATACTAATGTTAATATATACAAATAAAAAATGCTAAAATTGTATTCAAGTGCACTATTGTTCAAAAAGAGAAGAATTGCTCCCCAAGGTTACAGTTATTTTTATCAAAACCACAGCAAAAGCAGTAAACTTGTGAAATTATACTTATTTTCTTTACATTTTTAAATGTAATTTATTCCTGTAATGCAAACTCTAGCCTTCTGTGTCACATGATCCATCAGAAATTATTCCTACAGGATGATTTGCTGCATGAGAAAAATTTCTTATTATTAATGTGGAATCTGTAATGGAAAAGAAAGGCATTTATTACACACACACACACACACACACACACACACACACACACACACATATATATATATATATATATATATAAGAAATTAATTAGGGAGCATTTGATTGATCAAAAGAGTTAAATTTGTTTTGTAAAATAAAATATATATATATATATTTATTGATTGCTGTTGTTGTTGTTTTACAAAACAAATTTAACTCTTTTGATCAATCAAATGCTCCCTAATTAATTTCTTATTCTGGTAAAAGTATGTGTGTGTATCTTTATATCTATATGTGAGGATATACAGAAGAAAGAAGCGTAGAAGATCCAATTGCAAGACAACAGTTTATTCACACAGAAAACTCAGAAAGTTCAAGAGTAGCAAGGTGATGAGAAGCAGGTGGCTGCAGGGGTGCTCCATGATGCACAGACTGCAATGGGCAAACGAAAGCAGGAATCACAGAAGATATCACACAAGGGCAACTACACTGGAACTTCAAGCACTACCACATCCAGAGCTGACAGAGAGAGAGAGCACGAACAGAACCGCAGTAGCGCCTGCAACGCACGCAAACACACACATTAAATAAGGTGCTCGTTGAGAAGCAGCTGTCGCTACTAATCAAATCAGCACTCTGACACAGTAATGCCCAACCACACACACACACACACACACACACACACACACACACACGAGGGCGAGTCAGTGAATCATGAACTTGACACTATATCTCTTACAGTAGGGTTACCAGCAAATACAAAGAATTTTGCACTATTTGGAGCTCTATTTGGCATTTAATACCCTCATAGATAAACTAAATTGTTACATAAATTGATGAATAAATATGTACTTGAAACATTAATCAGTTAAATATAATCATGATTGTAAACGTGCATCATACTGCACCCTTGTATTTGCTCACAGTCTCAGATTTACGTCAATATGTGTGCTACTTTTGGATAAGAGTTAAAAAAAACTCTGGAACAGGGACCACCAGTGCATCTATTCAAGGCAACTTAAAAAAAAAAAAAAACATACAATCAATACATCAGGGTGATGAACTTCTAATCAATAGCGTTCGCTGGTGTGGAATGGAATTGAAAAAAGCAGGTATTGGGAGATGTTTTATTATCTGTGCTGGAAGCTCAAAGATGTGCTGACCAAGGAGACCCAGATAAGAATACAATAGCAGCTCGGCTGTCAGCAGAGGTCATATTCCAGTGAGTTGAATTCTGCCCGTAACTCCTAAACTAAAGTTTCCTCATAACAACATGTTTGTGCTCGCCGAACCCCTGTTGAGAATCTTTCAAAAAGCCGGCTACTTTTGTAAAAGCTGCCCATATATGTCGAGTGCTACTTCAGATGAGTGTTCTAGTTTCTCCTGCACAAGCTGATAAAGCCTTTAGTCCATGAGAAGATGTGAGGGAGGGAGTGAAGGACAGAGGCTAGCTACAGCGGTAGCCTTGACTCCTGAGGATACCCACGCAAGAACCCATAGAGAGAGCCTCGGGACTAAGGCTGCAAATCCAGCCTGATCCGTGTGACCTATCCGAGCTTCACAGATCTCTCTCATCTGACCATGGAGGGAAAGGGAGGGCCTGTGGCATGGTGCTGCGTGTGGCCCACTTGCACTTACTTGTTTAATTGCCTCAGTGTCTTTCCCACACGCTCTACTCGGCCTCTGCCCTGTGCGCGAAGATGTGTTCACTGTGATGTTGCAGCGAAAACCGAGCGTGGTAATGTCATTATCTGCAGGACTTTATCTGTAGCAACTGTCAAAAGCCAAAAATACTGCATCTCTCCAGCAGGATTTCCTGGAGTGCAGCTGATTATTTGTTCTTCTGTTCGGCTCATTTTGGCTTAGAGCCAGAAGATGAGAAAAGAGACACATCAGGCATAATTTATGTGCGCTTGCTGAACTATGCAGCAGAGAGTGTATCACTAAATGTTGGGTCAACGATCTTTAGAACTAATCGGATGGGTTTCATTTTTTTAAACGATTTTTTTGAGTTGCATTGAATGTCTGTTATTTTGTGTGCTAATTCAGAGGGAATGGGGATCTCTAGTTACTCCTAAAGTGAGAGTTTGTGTCTGGATGTGGGCGTTATTAAAGGTTGTAGGGTTATGTGAATATGGTATAATCACATCATTATAATCAAGATGAGGAATTAATTAAGGTGAGAATCATACCAGATGTTGCTATAGTATATCACCAGCTGTTAATTATTGAATAAAATGGTAACACATTAAAATAAGGTCTCATTTGTTGAGTAAGGGATACTGTACATCCAGCCGGTTGTTAGCAGAATAGCCCTAACAGGGTGATCATGAGGGGTCTTGTATCACCCTGAAGGGTTATTCTGCAAAAACAACTGGCTGGATGAACATTGTCTCACTTATTACATGGCTACTTGCCACATAAGTAAATATTTAGACACATAATACAGATTTGAGCTGAAATATTTGATTTGACCTGATTCGGATTGGTCAATCGTGCCATATGTTATTCTCAGGTAATAACCGCCAAATTGAATAACACTGCGCTGTTCCGGGTACTACGCGTTATCTTGACCGGTACTACTTATATGCTTAACAAGTCACTCCGCTATCGTTTACTGTCTATCGCCATCTTGTGACTGAACACACTTAACCACTGCGTGTTACAATGGAAGACTTCAGCAAAAACAAATCTTTTTGGCTGTGTAATAATTGGGATAATGTACATCAAGCCGGTTGTTATCTCAGAATCTAGTAAAGTGTTCCCAGTAAAATAATACACAAAAATATGAAATGACCATAGAAAACAAATACCTTACCTCAACCACACTTGGAAAAAAATAAAACAAACAAATACTGGCAAATGTCAATTAATATCATAATCAAGAAGAAAAAAAAAATCAAAATAAATAAATAAATATTAAATGTATTTTAATAATAATAATAATAATAATAATAATAATAATAATAATAATAATAATAATAATAATAATTATTATTATTATTATTATTATTAAAATAAATAGAGAAATAAAAAATCTGCACACTACCACACCTTGAAAAAACACTTTTTTTAAATTCAGTGTTTTGGTAATCTAACCTTCACTATGCCTTTTTTAATGCCTGAAAAATATTGTATGACCAAAACATTGCATACAATATTGTAACTATAGATTTGCTTACATTTATCTTGTAAAAAAAAAAAAAAAAAAAAAAAAAAAAAAAGTTGAATGCGAGAAACGTTATATTAAATATTTTATGTTTTTGAAAACTATAAAATATTGTGCAGTTTTTTTGTATAATTTATTATAAAAGATAAATAGCTATATTACTACAATTCCAACTACACCAAGTTGTTATTATTTTAATTATTTTAAATACTGCCAGTTGTACAACACATGTTCGCTATGAATGAGATTAAAATCACTAAGTACACAGATGAAGCACAGACACACCACCTCTTCAGATAAAACTAGTCATAGCTTCTTTTTTCATTGCTTTACTGAAGAGTTAGTGAAGGAAAAGCAACCGAGGAGGGGGTTTAGACTAACTGTCATATTAGTCCAGTCAAGCTGAGCCAGCCCTCACTCTCGTTTGCCATCGAAGAAACAGATGGCTTGGACTCCACACATCCCACAGGAGGCGAGCTTGGTTGCATTTTTATTCCTTCCTTCAGTTCATGAGGTCATTCAGGTGGATCGAAGTGTAATTGGCAACATGTTGGCAAATGAGGACACTAAGCTAGCGGGGTAACATTCATCCATACTTGTAAATATCAAATGAAAGTGAAGAGTGAAATTACCTGTCGAGGGGCTTCTCTTCATTAAATACCATCTGAAACGTAACACAGATACTAATGGGTGCCCCAGCTATGCCGGATGATATCAGAGAGAGGCATACATCAAGAAACAGATTGTTAATATCAACCGTTTCATCTGGCTGATGGTGACATAAAGGCCAATGGAGCTTGCAGTAACATTGCGCGACATGAAGCGGCGTCTAATGGGACGAGCAGTCTGCTCAGCACAAACGTAATGGAGTGAAACGTCATTTTTCACCAGGGAGCATGACGAATGTCAAGGTGCTGCAACATGCTATTTGTAAACGCAGTGCTGAGACATACCCTGATTAGCCAAGGTTAGACCAGGACAAATCAGATAGACTGCCTTGCTATCATTGAAAGATTCACACAACGCAACTGCAAGTCAATCGTTTTCAAAAAGCAAACGTTTTCTAGTGACATTGCTTATGCGATGTGGGTCCCCAGTGATGCAACAAGGCTGGGAAAGTTAAAGATGGAAGTTGTGTTGAAAAGTTCTAGCATATATTATAGGGCTATGCAGTTAATCGCGACTTTCATGCACATCTCGTCAGCAAAGTCGGTTTCGTAATTAGTAGTAAATCTCCATCACCTGCTTTCAGACGGAGCGGCATTTACTACACACAGCTGTACTTCACTGACAATTAGTCAATATAGTGTTCATTATCACAGATTGAATCGCCTGTGATAATGAACGCGATATTGCGTAGCTTGTCAGTGAACTACTACAACTACAAACAACAAAACACTGAAATGCTTATCATCTTGTTTTCGTGAATTATGCACTGCTGCAATTTATATACTACTTCCACCAAAAAAAACGATTCCTTGTTAAAGTTGAATAAAGTATTATTGCCAGTACATGTTATTTGTGACCAGACTACAAAAGCTATGGTCAGTGGTGCAGCCCACCTATAACTTTCAGCAGTATAAACGACTAACAACCAACAATCTGTCCAATCATGTCCAAATGGGGTGTAAGGTTACCAGAGATGGGACCAAGTCACACATGTGCAAGTCTCAAGTAAGTCTCAAGTCTTAACCTTCAAGTCTCAAGTAAGTCCCAAGTATTTTTTTTCTTGGGCAAGTCAAGTCAAGTCAAGTCCTGTAGTAGGTCAAGTCAAGTCCAAGTCAAGTCACCTTATTATTGTAATTTTACCTGCAGAATCTGATTTTAATAAAGTTAAAAGACAAGATATAAGTAACTGTCAGTAAATTAAAATAATTTGGATTTGCATTGTAAATACTCATGTTCAGTAAAATACATCATGGAATCAAACAAAATTGTAACTTCATAAAATTATTTATTTTTCATTTCTGCCAACAGTGTTTGAAATGTTTTACATTTTCAACATTGAGTCCATAAAACAAATAACAGCTTAACATCCAACAGACTCCTCTCTGAACACCTCTCTCTCTCAAACACAGTTTACATACAACATTAAACTTTGTTACATTTCTCGAAAGTTTGGGCACCCTTTGCAGAATCTGTGAAAATGCGAGTAATTTTCAAAAAATAAGAGAGATCATACTAAATGCATGTTGTATTTTATTTAGTACTGTCCTGAGTAAGATATTGTACATAAAAGATATTAACATTTCAAAAAAAAAAATGCTGAAATTATTAAAATAACCCCACTCAAAAGTTTGGGAACCCTTGGTTCTTAATACTGTGTTCTGTTACCTGATGATCCTCGACTGTCTTTCTGTTTTGTGATGGTTATGCATGAGTCCCTTGTTTGTTCTGAACAGTTAAACTGAGCAGCGTTCTTCAGAAAAATCTTTAAGCTCCTGCAGATTCTTCAGTTTTCCAGCATCTTTGCATATTTGAACCCTTTCCAGCAGTGACTGTATGATTTTGAGATACACCTTATCACACTGAGGACATTTGAGGGACTCAAACACAACTATTTAAAAAGATTCAAACATTCACTGATGCTCCAGAAGGAAACAAGATGCATTAAGAGCTGGGGGTGAAAACATTTGGAATTTGAAGATCAAGGTAAATTGTACTTAATTTGTGTACCGGGAAACATACAAGTATCTTCTGTTGCTTACGAATGGCAGAACTAAATGGAAAAAAAAAATATTTCAACAAAATAAGACAAATTTGGCCATCTTCATCGTGTTCAAAACTTTTCACCCCCAGCTCTTAATGCATCTTGTTTCCTTCTGGAGCATCAGTGAAAACTGAAGAATCTGCAGGACCTTAAAGATTTTTCTGAAGAACGCTGGTCAGTTTAACTGTTCAGAACAAACAAGGGACTCATGCACAACCATCACAAAACAGAAAGACAGTCCTGGATCATCAGGTGACAGAACATAGTACCAAGAACCAAGGGTTCCCAAACTTTTGAGTGGGGTTATTTTCATAATTTCAGCATTTTTTTTGTCTTCTGGACTAAATGTTAATAACTTTTATGTACAATATCTTACTCAGGACAGTACTAAATAAAATATAACATGCATTTAGTATGATCTCTCTTATTTTTTGAAAATTACTCGCATTTTCACAGATTCTGCAAAGGGTGCCCAAACTTTCGAGCCCCACTGTATATATATGTAACTGTAATATGCACTTCTCATGATTAGGTAATCGCGGCAGATGTAGTCTTATTCACATTTGTTTTTCTGATTAATTGTTTTGCTCTATGAGAAAGACAAGGTAACAAAATATTCGAGGCTTAAGCCCCCTTAGCCCAGCCCTGGCGTTTTTTGGAACGCTTTTTTTTGACGGCCTGCTAGCGGATCGTAAGGGGTGTCACATAGCACGTCTTTGGCGCGCGCAAGTTCGTTATTTCCAATGTAGGCGCGCGGTATGCGCGCTCATAATGGAAGCAACGCAGTCGCGACGCGGACGCGGTGCGGCGCGCTCGTTTTTTCCAGGCGCGTCCGCACCGCATCGAGTTAAAAACATATAAACTTTTCAGAATGCCGCAAGCGCACCGCAGTTCAAGTGACAAGAACTAACCAATCAGCTTCATCCTTTCCCGTAACAACGTTGAAAGCTCAGCTAACATGAAGGAACAGCTGTTCATAGCTGTATATGGATTGCCATTTTGAAATAAATTTAGTCGCAGAGCTACTGCAAGCGATTTTTAGAGCTGCAAATCCTTTTATCCTTTGCTGAAATTTCCGCGTCTCCATGGAGAGAGCACGTCACGGAGAGAGCTCGTCATGGTTGCTTAGCAACGGCAGACGCCTCAGGGGCGCAACTGCCCGAGCGCTTTGGAAAGAAGCAGCAGAAAGCGGCGCACCCAGCGTTTTCTGCGCGTTTTTAGGCGCGAATTGTTGAAGACAAAAGCGATGACCATCGGTAACCCTCAGGCTGACATGTTGATGTGATGTGATATCTGATCTAAGTGGGCGTGGTGTGCGTAAGGTAGAGAGGGCATGACTGATGATAGTGTCCTGATCCAGTCAAGACGCTATTCTCAGCCTGCGATCCAGCGGAGTATTCACCTTTATTTTAAAAAATAATTAATATATTTTATATTTAAACTGAAAACATGGTGTGATTAACACTCAAGTCATTCAAGTCATCGTCTCTCAAGTCAAGTCAAGTCCCGAGTCTTTAACTTCCAAGTCCGAGTCAAGTCTCAAGTCCTAAAAATAGCGACTCGAGTCGACTCGAGTCCAAGTCACCAAGTCACAAGTCCCCATCTCTGAAGGTTACCCTTATGAATGTTATCACCAGTGGTGGACGAAGTACACAAATCAAGTACTTGAGTAAAAGTACAGATACGTATAATAAAATATTACTCCAGTAAAAGTAAAAGTACTCCTTTTTCATTTTTACTCAAGTGAAAGTACAAAAGATCTAAATTTTTTATGTACTTAAGTAAAAAAGTACTGAAAGATAGATGTTTGCAATTTTATATATTAATATATAATATAATTTAATTTTATATTAGCACATTTTTTTTTTTTTTATAATCCTACTGCTCAAAATACCTGGGATTTTTTTCCAAAATAACCACTATATGGAGTCAAGATATATTTTTGTTGTTGATATGGACTACGCTGACGAGAGTAATGTTCACTGTGAAGCTTACACTGTGATGTACTTGAGAGAAAACAGAGATGACCATCTGATTTTCACCAGTAAGAACAAAGTATTTTAAAGTTTGATGTTTTACAGAACATCACAGTTATGAAATGATAATAAGGCCTGAAGATTTTAAGGAAAATATAATTATATTTTCATAATGATTTTTTCCTTCTCAAACCTTGTCTGGGGTGTAAAAACACCCCTGGCCAAACGGGGTGCATATCTTCCCCTCTTTGATAATTACTGTAGTAACCATGTTCTGAACATCACATCCTTTCTTTTCACCCCAGATGTAATCTATCTATATATATATATATATATATATATATATATATATATATATATATATATATATATATATAGGTGGTGGTTGAATAAAAATATTTGGACATTATTTATAAAAAATTACCTCAAGTTAGCACCAGCAAGCTTGTTAGCTAGACAGTTAGCATCAGCTAACAATATTTACTTATTTTCAGTACGGTTATGAATAACGTCCTTAATAACAATGGATGAAAAGTTTAGAGCTCTACTGATGATTAAGTCTAGAGTGTGTCCACCTTTGTGTGTGGGTCCATGTACATGCTGAATCGGATCAGGGCCGTGCACAGACCTTTTGAGGGGCATGTGCTGAAACTGAAAAAGGGCACCCCCTCCCTTTTTTTATATCAAGATTATTTAGTAAGTTTTTTTGTCCGTATTATTTGTGGTCCTGTGTTTGTGAATTGCTCTGATGTACTCCCTCTTTTTTTAAATTGCATTTATAGAGAAAAAAAATACTTGACTCATACATAAACATACAAATTAGCTTATAAAACCAAACAGAAACCAAAATCTTTTTTTATTGAACTTTATGCACTTTTTTTTTATTAACTTTGCAAAGAAAAGAATTATATATATATTGACTTTTTTGGCTATTCTGTATGGTTTTATAAGCTAATTTGTATTATTTGGTTAACATGATTATGAATGACATTGAGAAGAGGGGAAGGTGAGCAATGAGTCAAGTATTTTTGACAAACTTTTTTAAAATATAATTTAAGTAATTATGTCCAACTCAATTTGAGATTATAAGAAACTATAGCCATACCGTTACTATAAAATATCCAACATGCATCCGCCTACCTGGCAAAAATTTGATACTGTGGTGGACCAGGGATGTTGGTCTCTTGAAGGTCTCTTATCCACTACACTTTCCCTAAAATAAGCCAGCAATGAAAAAATAAATAAAAATGGTGTGAAAAGTACAGTTGCAGTGAAAAGCATTTCTGAAGGATCACGTGACACTGAAGAGTACTGAGGTAATGATGCTGAAAATTCAGCTTTGATCACAAAAATAAACTACATTTTAAAATATATTAAAATAGAAAACAGTTATTTAAAATTGTAAAAATATTACACAATATTACTGTTTTTGCTTTATTTTGGATCAAATAAATGAAGCCTTGGAATGAATCATGAATTACATTCTGCATGATAAAATATAAAGATTTCACAGTGATCTTCTGTAAAAAAAAAAAAAAAAAAAAAAAAAAAAAAAAACATTTAGTTACTACTACATTACTATGGTAAAACCATGTTTTACTACATTTTATACATGTGAGGACGAGTGGAGAGTATACAATAACATGATTAGCCTGAATGTAAATAAATTAAGTGTATCAGCAATCATAAATAAAAGAAGAAATTTCTTAGAAATATATGTTATCTAGGTGACGAGGATCACTCGTCGCTTTGTGTAAGTTCCAGCACGAAATAGCGCGGGGGCGCACCTGTTATGATTTCCCGATGGTAAAAACTAATTATATGTTGTTGTATTACTTATCAATATATAGTTTTTGACCAGCGAATGTGTGCAAATGTGATATATATATTTTTTTTTGTCCGTCAATAGAACGGCGACGGCGCCTGCTACTGTATGCACAGGCTATTTAAGTGTTGGCTATTGGCGATGACTAGATGGCAAATGCTAGCCCTCTCTCTCAGGCGACGTCCCACATGTCTCAGTGAGTCAGTCAGACATCCAATAAATAAAATATGAGCCTTTATAGAGATAGTGTTTAGTTGTACTTATTCAAACAACAAGATATTTATTTACCCATCGCAAAACTTTGTTCAGCTCAGCTGTTGTCCACTGTGCAGCTGCTGTGGAACTTCAGTTGATTCAATGAATATAGAGGGGGCGGAGTTATCAGCCTACTGACAGCTTGAGGATCGAATAAGATTTACACAAGCTAGTTTTAAGAACTTTCATTTGCTAAATATTTGTAAAACAGACAGACAGACGTAAAGGGTGACCAATAGCTTTGATAAAAAAAAAAAAAAAAAAAAAAAAGGGCATGTGCTCTGCACAGGTTGAGCCCTACCTGTGCACGTGCCTGCTGAATCGACAGGTAAAAAAAAGCCTCAAGTCCAAATTCATTGATCACCAATTAACTGTTTGACAAAAACTTCCTACTTTGATGTCCAGATCTGAATTTAAAAAAAATCTCAAACATCTGAATCAACCGAGTCGCGAACAGGCTCCGAAGTCCCGATCTGAATCAACCGAGTCGCGAACATGCTCCGAAGTCCCGATCTGAATCAACCGAGTCGCGAACATGCTCCGAAGTCCCGATCTGAATCAACCGAGTCGCGAACAGGCTCCGAAGTGCCGATCTGAATCAACCGAGTCGCGAACAGGCTCCGAAGTCCCGATCTGAATCAACCGAGTCGCGAAAAGGCTCCGAAGTGCCGATCTGAATCAACCGAGTCGCGAACAGGCTCCGAAGTCCTGATCTGAATCAACCGAGTCGCGAAAAGGCTCCGAAGTGCCGATCTAAATCAACCGAGTCGCGAACAGGCTCCGAAGTGCCGATCTAAATCAACCGAGTCGCGAACAGGCTTCGAAGTGCCGATCTGAATCAACCGAGTCGCGAACATGCTCCGAAGTGCCGATCTGAATCAACCGAGTCGCGAACATGCTCCGAAGTGCCGATCTGAATCAACCGAGTCGCGAACAGGCTCCGAAGTGCCGATCTGAATCAACCGAGTCGCGAACATGCTCCGAAGTCCCGATCTGAATCAACAGAGTCGCGAACAGGCTCCGAATTGCCGATCTAAAAACTTCGACCAAAGAATGTAAAAAATAACTCAATTTCTCTTATAACTCTATACTCTAATAACTCTACAAATCTATGAAAGACTCAGATCACGTATCTAAAAATAAATCGCTATAGTAAAAGAAAAATAATAAGAAGTTTCCTACCATTCTGCTGTGTTTGGTCCTCACGCGCGTCTGACGCTCCGCGGCGCGTCTCCGCCCCTCACACGCGCGTTCACAGCGCTAAATTAATCATCTTTGCTAATTATCATACATTACTTCATTGTCAGCTTCAGGTACTTCATTTATTATTGTTCAATGAACTGTTTGAAACAAAAAAAAGGTTGTATTTCAGTAGTAATTCTAAATTAGCAAAATAAAATATATAAAATAATGGTTTCTATTTTAATATCCTTTAAAATATGATCTATTTCTGTGATGTGCAGCTGTATTTTAAGCATCATTCCTCCAGTCTTCAGTGTCACATGATCTTTAGAAATCATGAAAATATGATGATTTAATATTACAACTATTAATAGTTGTGCCACCAAATATTATTTTGGAATCTGTGATACTTTTTTTCAGGATTCTTTGATTAATAAAAAAGTTAAAATTAAATAAATAAACTTGAGTAAAAGTACAGATACGTATAATAAAATATTACTCCAGTAAAAGTAAAAGTACTCCTTTTTCAATTTTACTCAAGTGAAAGAACAAAAGTACTCAGTTTGTTATGTACTTAAAAAAGTACTGAAAGATAGATGTTTGCAATTTTATATAGGCTAATTTAATTTTATATTAGCGCTCTATTTTTTTATATAATCCTACTGCTCAAAATACCTGGGATTTTTTCCAAAATAACCACTATATGGAGTCAAGATATATTTCTGTAGTTGATATGGACTTTTGTTTTGAAGTGTTTTAAAGTTTGTGGTTTTACAGAACATCACAGTTATATATGACATGATAATAAGGCCTGAAGTTAGGAAGAACATTTTAAGGAAAATATAATTATATTTTCATAATGATTTTTTCCTTCTCATACCTTGTCTGTGGTGTAAAAACACCCCTGGCCAAACGGGGTGCATCTCTTCCCCTCTTTGATAATTACTGTAGTAACCATGTTCTAAATATCACATCCTTTCTTTTGTCCCTAGATGTAATCTATATACATATATATATATATAAGTGGTTGAATAAAACATATTTGGACATTATTTATAAAAAAATTACCTCAAGCTAGCACCGGCAAGCTTGTTAGCTAGACATTTAGCATCAGCTACAATATTTACTTATTTTCAGTACGGTTATGAATAAACATTCATGTCTGTCTAACGTTAAATCCAAACAATATACATATGTATAACGTTACTGTTAATACACCATATAAAAACAGACGTCATGGTAGCATAGGGCTTGGGCGCCGCGTTGCATTCTGGGACGTGGCGGTCCTGCTGGTAGCTTCGTGAATGTAAACATTCAGCAAGTCGAACGAGAAGATGCAGAGTTGGGAGAAAGAGAACGGATGGTAAAATCGCGAAAAGGTTGTGGGATTTTAAGGGATACACAAAATAGGGATGTCAGGGACCGGTATGTGAACAAAATCGGCACTATTAACGGTTTGGATCCATATGAAATTCCCAACAAAGAGTGGAGCACCGACGATTACTTGCTGCCACCCTTTTGCATTACAGATATCCTCGGCTACATTGTTTGTTTTATGAGCGCCTACACTTCAGAACAGTTCCGAAGCTACAAGTCATTGGAGTGTCATGTGCAGTTCACAAATGGATATTTTCAGGAGTTGCAGATCATAAAACCGGCAAACAGTATACGTTACAGTAATCTGGACAAAGGTAAGCTTCGCTACACCTTGCTGTTTGGTAAATGTTAGTGCTAACAACCATTCACACATGTACTTTTAACAAAAGTGTAGTTAGAAGCTGTCCACCCTCCCGTTTTTATCCGGGGTTCTCACGTATTTGAGCTAATTTCCCACTGTCTTCCCGTTTTAGTATTTTCCTGTAAAATATCCCGCTAGCCCTTCAATCGGACCTGTCAGTCTCTGTACTGTTGTGTTGCTACCCCTTGCCCTTCCAGCGAAACATATGTTTTCAAAGCATCGTTTTGCTCACTTGAAAAGCAACCTTTAGCGTGATGTTGGGCTTTTTAAGATAGCTTGGTTGTTGTGAGAGCACAATTTCACGCAAATCTGCAACTAAAGTCACGTTAGACCTAGCTTCACAAATCGCTTAACGTTAGTTAATGCAGCAGTTTTGTTTTTGCTGTCAGCAGAGGGATAGTAACAAAAAGATGAATGTTGAAATTTCCCGTATTTTGGATAAGTAACCCGAGATATTTCCCTTATTTTCAATGTTGACTTAAGCTATATAAATTAATATTTAGATGTTATGGTCTCCGTAGTCGCCCCTCAAAGCAGGAAAGCGGTGTAAAGTTAATCCATTCTCATTTTATTTTCCCCATGGCAATTATGTGTTGCGCTATTACACCCCACAATACAGCAACGGTTTACCATAGTTGAAATAGATTTTTAATTAATCAAATTAAGACACACGAATGAGAGGGAGTATGTCTAAACACTGCGCAGTAGACCCAGTAGTAGTAAAGGACGCTATCAACGTGGCGGCCACGCCAAGTAATGACGTCACGACGCCCAAGCTCTATTTAAATAAAACTGTTAATATTACGGTAGCGGGGATTTGGACATGCATGAGTTATTTTATTTAATCTGTGTTAGTTTAAGGTTATTTTATTTTATTTTTAACCTAAAACACAGAGACGCTGATTGATGTGTCTGCATTGTTTGCACTGGAACAATCAGTGGGTTTAAACAGATCACTCCTTAAAGCGGATTTAGTTCCCAAACAACTGACAATTTTGACTCAAACATGATTATCAGTTACAATAATTAATCCTAAATTTCGACATTATTAACTTACTTTTAGCAACATCAGACGCACGCTCGCTCACAAGATCTGCCGGTTCTTACTTCTGGAGACTCGCACTAAACGGTTCATTTGAATAAGTGAGTGGTCGACTCCAGAACAGCTGCAATCGGATCATTCTAATTCGTGAATGAATCGTTTGGTGCGATTCGCGATCTGATTAAAGTTTAGTTTGAAAAGACCATAGACAGTAAAAGAAATGGACACAGCGACCCCATTGGAACTCAACTGAGACAATTGAAGCCCATTTTTTGCATTTTTTAGCACTTCCATTTCTGATGCGCAGACTTGTCAGCAACCTGTCTGACAGATGTTAATCTTCTAGTAGCTGTGCGTGCAAACTGCCATCGTTAATCTTGCAGAGACGGCGAGCTTGAGCGGGGAGTTCTTTGGCGTGAGTGAGCAGGAGTAAGTATTCTGATTAATTATTTTGTATAGTATTTTAAAATGTAACGCCAGTACGCCATATTAAGTTAATTGCCTGCGAGCTTCTCCTCCTGTCTGTACGGTAATGCGACAGAGAGTCGAGTGGTTATGACGCAATCGTTAGCCTATTTTTTACAAAAACTGTTTCTACGGGGCCATAATTTAACATAGAAGGTAATGGAGCCCTTTATACATTGTCGTGTATCTTTAGAAATAAATAATGGACAAAAGGAGTCTTTAAACGCCTCTGATGTAAAGTTATTCGCTGTCAAAGTGACGCCAAAATGAATGGGAGTCAATGGGAATTTTAACGCAAGTGAAATTCTGCTACAAGACCATTCTGCGTGTCGGAGCATGTGATATATTATAGGGAGTAACGATATGTTTTATGAAATGTAGTGAAGTTAAAAGTACGATCTTATGCTTTGGAATGTAGTGAAGTAAAAGTAAAAGTTACTCAAAATAAAACTACTCCAGTAAAGTACAGATACTTGAACAATGTACTTGAGTACAGTAACGAAGTAAAGCTACTCCGTTACTGTCCACCACTGGTTATCACAGACCTTTACCTGTGGGCCACTGGTGCTTTTCAGCACAGAGTACTATGGAATTGATTCAAGCATCTTAGGTGTGTTTTCGCCACACATGCTTACTGCACAAACATGATCTCCGAGGATGCGGCACTGCGGTTTTATAGGTCAGTAGGCATGAGCGGCTTCTAACGGAGCTATTTTGAGTGATGATGGAGAAAGTTGCTGGTGTGGAGAACCGTGATTTACTGGCTCGTCCGGTTCGGTAATGAGGAGTAATTCTGCCTTGACACCCCCCTCCCCTCCTCTCGTGTCCTCTACGCTCCGTACCTCAACACCCACCCACCCACATACTTCTGATGAGTGGTGTCAGAGAAACAGCGGGACGGTCAGTGCTTCTTCAGTATGTCTTCTGCAGGAAAGGAGAACCTGACACTTGTCTTATTAACCACAGGATCCAGCATGTATCTTCATTAATAGCCTATTAAAATCGACAGGGAAAATATGAGAAACTGACCTCTTTTACACAATTTCCATCAAAGAAATGGGGGAGAACTTACATGATTTATGTTTCCAGGAGAAAAAAAAAAGTTATTTAGCTGAAGTTCAAAGGCTAAATAAATCATCATATGGCTGGCAAAGAAAACAACAAAAAACAACAAAAGATATTTAAGCTACCAAATGAGATAAGGCATTCCAGATGAAACCAAACCATTGGTCTGACTCATGACTCAAGCTGGGTTAGAACCTACAATAGCCTCGAGGTCAGACAGGGAGTAAAACTAGTGTTCCAGAGCCCTTTTACTGCACTCCACAAAACATTCAATACATCCTGCGGGAAGGGATGCTGGGAATTGAGGTACAGGTGATAAATGTCAGTATACATTTATATCAAAAGATGTCCCATGAATTCCCTTCATCTAGCTGTGTGATGAATAAAAACAAATTAACCTCGATCACCTCGAATAACTTCAAACTGAATGCGTTTCACCAATGGCTGAGGTTTTCAATCAGCCATTGGGACTTACAGTACAGAACAGCTAAAGCAGGTCTATAACATGACTCTATAGGACATTAATTGATTTGAATTCAATTTAAGTTAAGGCAGTGTAAATCCAAAAATAAAATAAAAATACTAAAAGCAGCCACTCCCATGTTGCTATGTTGTTTTATTTCCAGTATAAGTTTGGTGTCATTTCAGAAAAATGAGTCAAATGCAATCTCACTCACACAGAGACCAGCACTGAATCGAAGAGGATGAATTATTTTTCTTCTTAAGTCTTAATTAGCTGTAGCAAGGCCAGATACACTCTACTCCTTTGAATAGATTCACTCTGGAAGGACTAAAGCGCATCAAAGATGTAATTCTCGCCCATTTCTGTTAGGTGGAAGAACTAGAGAAAATCTTACCTCTTCTCATTTGCCTCAGAATGATTTTCATTTAGTTGTCCACACGCCCAGTTATTATCTTTATGACACCACTCCATCCAAGCTCAAACACCTCATGAATCTCTGCTCATTAACAATTTATTCAACGATGCACAATTAAACATTGGGGCTTATTAGATCTATGTGAGAAAAGCGTGATGTTTTTGCTCAGGCGACAGCGTACTGTACTACCCAGACAGGAAGCAGTTTTGGCCCAGAAATGGCCCACATGAATTTCATGTGGGCCAGATGTGGGCCGGATCTGGGCCAACACTATGTTGCTGTCTGGGTATCTCCACTATGAGATGGCATATTGCTGAAAGAAAGGTCAAAGAAGGTTGAATTGCTTAGCCTGGAAATATTTTGGTTGACTAAATTGCAACGGAGGGCTCATGATCCACAGTGGAGGTGCACAGAAATATATATAGCAGATGTATGGACGGATGGGTAAATAAATAAATAAATATCTCCTCCCTTGCAGTCTGTTTCGGAGGAGATGCGCGTGAAATACCCTGGAGGTGAATCTTGACAGTGATGGTCTGCCATCTGAGTTTATTTGTAACATTACTTTACTTCAAAGGATCCTGCTGTTGGATATTGCCATTAAATTGGCTTTCCACTGGCTGATCTTATCATAGCAGTACACTCTTCAATCCATCAACCTCCACATCTGAAACATTTCAAGTGGTAAAATCTAGCGTTTGCTTTATGAAAAGGAGTTAGAAGAGTTCATGGAGCAGAGGTAGTGCTTTTCTTGGACTGACCTGCTAGCCATAAAGTATTCTGTGTAACCGTAATGCAGCTAAAAATAAATAAATAAATAAAACGATAAATAAAAAAGGTAATTAAGAAACATTATAAAAGCACACCATTAGGGATGCATGATATTGGATTTTTGCTAACATCTGATATGACGAGACATTCCAACCATGTTAAATCATTACCACTTGATCAGTTTATAAATTCACAAATCCAATTTTAAGATCTTATTACAGATAGATAGATAGTCCTTCACCTATATAGTCTTTCACAAGACTGTAGGTTGTTCAACAATGTTGTGCTCTGCGTGTATTATAAATATATCTTAAATGAAATGTCCACAGCTCGCCCTTTCTTCTTTACACTGAGTTGCTAGGCTGTTGTGTGTTTTTGTGTGCGTATAAGATCTCCAGGAATTAATCCCTCTGGCCACATATGCAGACTGTACTTGTTTCATCACAGTTAGCAGCCGAACGGACAGCTTGCCGATCAATTCATCTGCGTTATGTCTCTGTTCCCAGGTTCATCAGAAGCAGAGGAAGGTCACTGTCAACCTATGAGGGAATATCAAAGCCGCTCTTGCTCAGAGAGCCTCCCACAGTCTTTGAGTCTGCCTCTCTCAAACCTGCCCCCTGCCCCTCGGCCCAGTCAAGATGCTGCCTGCCGATTCCACATTCAATAGAAGCCTTAGCACAGCAAATAAAATACAGCTCTCTTCCTCTCACAGCACTTCTGCATGCAGAATCAAAAGCAATGTCTATATGAAAGAGAAACTGCAAGACACTTAACTAACAGGCATTTTTTAACAATGAGAAGGGAAATTGCCTTCATGCAGTATTGTAAGTAAAAGTATGTGTCATACAAAAAAGAAGGACATGGCAACAAGGCCAAAAGTTGTGTCTAGACTCGAATAGAAAAACAAATACCTTCTTTTGGACTCACCATGAGAGTAGGGTATTCATGCATTAGTTGAACATAATCCTCTTTTACCGGGTGGAAAAACGTTCAGTTTCACATTTTGACCACTGATTGCCAGCAACTATTAGATATTTTCAGTGCTATTAAGCATTGCTGAATGAACTGAGGGCTTGATTTCCTGTGCTCGACTGCTTAACTGAAATGCACCTTGGGATAATTGCAGTGGAAGTGTAGGGGAGTAGCATATTGAGGCTGTGCGGTGCCCTACAGCCTATTTATAGATGTGCAGCGAACTGCGATATGAGAGCGAGGTGAACGTGTGGTTACTTGTGTACCCATGTGGATGTTCACATACAGCAGCGGAGTAGAGGGGGAGTGTGTGTGAGCATGTGTGAATGCAACTTTGTGTGTTCGTGAATAAACGAGCGCCTGGTCTGTTCATGCACAAGGTCACAGCAACTTTTCATTCTTTCTGTTTTATAGCTGTGTTCTTAAAAGAAAGTTTAGGAATAAAAAGACTGATAAAGACTTAAAAGTAGGAATAAGACTGATATGAATGACATCTACAGCTCTTATTTTTCTGTTTAAAAATTACATTTATTTCTTTAATGCCATCTATATGCCGTACTCCTCAAAGCAATATTTATGCATTTCAATTTACTGTATAGTGTTTCTCTTGCACAAATTTGGACCTATAATACTGATGATTCATCATACACTGCACATGTTTTCATCCAATCAAATGCTCTGTAGAATGAGAATGTCCTGCCACTGACTAGTAATAACGAGTAGAAAAACATGCTTATGATGCTAACAAAAGGCTAGAGTGCTACAGTGACTGCCTACTTTTTCAACAGCCTTAGTTTTGGAAGTATTTGTAACATTACACACACACACAATTGGGATCAAAATTAGAGAACAACCTACAATTACCAATTACCTACAACTCGGTTTCAAGGTCACTGCTTAGTCCTGTTTAAAGTTTGTAGAAGGTGTAGAAGGGCAGATTTTTAAGCACATTTCATAAAAGTATTGTATTCTGAAGCACAGTATTAACAACTTAAATTAGAAATATTATAAGTGTTAATCTGGCACCTGGTGCTAGTTTCATTCATTATATGACACCCTATAATTGGCAACACTCCTTTAATTTTTTACTGAGATTGGAAGATGGTGGACCACTCAGTGACAGAAATCCGAGGTGGTTCTGCTGAAGGCCAAAAGGGACATCCCTTTCAGCCATTGCAAGAGAAGTTTGTCTTTCCAAATCTTTGATTTCTAAGAATATTGCAGCTTTACACTGACACTGCTTCATTCAAGTCCTTCAAAAAGGCTGATTGTCCACATAAGACAAATGCAGGAGAAGACAGGATAAAGCGGATAGTCTCAAGGGGGAATCGGTTCAACGCTGCAGCTGGAATTGCTTAACACGGTAAGGATCTGCCTCTGCATTAAGAGAAGTCGACTGAAAGCGCACTCTACAGTGATAAAGTTTCTCATCAGCATCAGAGAATCAAAAGGCTAGGCTCACCTTTGCTGAGGAGCATGTCATGTGGAGAGAGGAGAACGGGTGTAATTTATATGAGTCTGACGGGAAACATTATGTTTTACGTCAAACTGGGGAAAGACATCAATGAGAGGTGGAGGTGGATGGTTTGGGGGATGTTTTTTTGCAACAGGAGTTGAGTCTCTTATACAGATAAATGGTGAATGAAAACGTTTATCAGAACGAAGAAGTCTTTCTTTATGCCTCACCAAACTTCTAAATAAAAATAAAAAATAAAAAATTATTTGAGAACTGGAAATTCAAAGCATCTTTTTAGAAAGAATATCTGCTTGAATGACCAAGAGGCCTCTGACTTGACAGAATAATCCTGAAGCATGTCTGAAAATTATATTGGACCATGGAAGATAAATTAAATGTAGGCTAACTAAGCAAACACACATTTCTCTGCTGCCAAGGTGATGGCAGATAAAACAATGCGTTAAATAATTTTCAGGCTGAATGCTATGCAAAGGTGTTTAAACCACTGATTAGCAATACCTTGAATTTTCTAGGATAAACAGATGATCTGACTGACTGGAGATGAAGTGATTCATCTAAGCCTTTAATTTCCTCATCATACAGATCAGGACCGAACTGGACTCTTAAAAATCTGCACGTATATTATGAGAAACACTTTCAGAAATTGAAATTCATAGATATATGTAAGACCAGATCTCCATATGCCACCTATAAGATCTGAAGGAATAATGAAATAAACTAACAGCAGGTTCAGTGCTCCACAATAACTGTGAAGCTGAGCAAAAGTTAAGAAACCAGCTACGCATTATCACCAGAATTCTATATCTCCATTTTGTGATATACTGTAGTCATCAACACCCAATTATTTAACACCTTACAACCTTAATTACAACTCCTATGGTTTATAGCTCTTTCGTCGCACTCTGTGGTTACCTATGACTCATTCATGAGCACAAATCTGCATACTGCATACAAGATAAAATAATAATGTAAAACATAATGGCAAAAAATGCACAAAAAAGCAAGGCAAGGAAAAGAAAAACTGCTTATAATGTAAATATTAACATGTCCGTACAAAATGTCAGAACATGCATTAACATAAATAAAGAGGAGTAATTATTAATCAAGTGATAATTCATATGTAATACCTAAAATGCATGTTTTTCTAAAGTTTACAGATGGAAGACTACAAACCAGATCTCACCCATGCAGTCTTCACCTTTGTTGTTTTCCATGTTTAATTATTATGCTGTTATAGTATAAATATCTTATATTAACTTTTATTTAACAATTCATTTTTAGTTTTAGTAAGTTTGTTGTGCTAAACTTGTGTTGTGACTGAGAAAACCCCCTATAATTCTGACATTTTAGCAACAAGTAAAATGCTCAAAAAGATGTGTAAAGCCTGCCAATTCGCTTAAAAGTAGCAGCAGACTTTTTTTCCTTAATTGTCTCTCCTTCAAGGTATATGAAATTAAATGAAAGCAACTGTTCATGCAATGTTAATACTTAACGTTCCCCCTTGGGTACAATTAGTTCATAAACAAAAGAAACAACTGCATTATTCAAACGATTTGAAAGGTTGAAACAATTAATGAGACCCTGTGGTCACAACCAAACCAAAATAAAGACAGACAATCCTTGATGCTAGATATAGTCTGTGTGGAAACGAAGACCCTGTGCAAGATAAGAACATACAGATTGCAATAATTTGAGCCATAGCACTACTGTAGCTATTGATAATTAACTTTACAGTATTGATATACACTTGTGTTTGTGGCAATTAACCCTTGTGCTTTGCTGAAAATCCTTTTCCTAATTTGGTGGAGAGGCATTTAAAAAATATCTTGTAAATATCTAATTATCCTATAGTGTCACCAGATTAAATCTTTTTGTAATTTATGAATAAATAAAATAACCCACATGAGGGTTGAGAAAGTTTGCATATACACAGTTAAAAATACATTAATTTTAAATAAAACAAATATTATTGGAGCACATATTTAAGATTCTTATAAAATTCCCACATTTTATGTACAGTACCCTCCACTAATATTGGCATTAGTGAATATGAGCAAATGCAGCTGTGAAAATACAATTGCATTGCTTATCCTTTTGATCTTTCATTCCAAAAATTCACAAAATTCTAACCTTTCATTAAACTAAAACAACTGGAAATGGGGAGAAAATCTCTTGATGAAATAATTGCTTTTCTCCAATACATGTTGGCCACAATTACTGGCACCCCTAGAAATTATTTATAATATATCTCTGAAGTATATATATATATATATTAAAGGTGGGCATAGATTCATTTTTTTAATCTAGATTAATCTCACTGTGATCTTGAAATTAATCTAGATTAAAATGGCCCATTCGAATTCTGCCGACGGCATTCAGAATGTGTGTTACCCAAATAAAATTGACAAACAGTAAGTCTTTGAGAAGGGGTTTATCAAGCTAGATGGTGCATTAGAAATGTACATCTCCTGTTTCCAAAATGCATCACAACCTGCTTGAAAAAGCTGTAAACTAATTTCACATTGCACAAGCGGGGACCCGGTGAAGGTTGTAGCAGTCGGCCCTGTTTGAAATTGTCTAATCTGTATGTTCGTTTATTTTTATTTATTTGTGCTATTTACACAATGTTTAAGGTTTTTTTTCAAGTTTGTAGGTGTCAAGGTACAGAATCTAAATAATTAAATGTAAAAAAGCACTGGATAGTCTTCAATGTAAAAATGAAATATACAATGAAACCTACATTTATTCAGACACCTTCAACATTTCTCATATTATTACAGTTTTGCTATATATATCAAAAAAAAATATCTGGTGTCTAAATAATTTTTGGTTTGACTGTTAAAACTACAAAGTAATTCAGTCAAGAGCAGTGAGTGATTTTCTTTCTTTCATTTTCTTGGATTAACATTACAGCAGCCAGTAGCTAAATTAGGCGCGGTCCCTTTAAGAGAAGATGAACGCATCCAATATAATACACATCCCATTTTTCCTCAACTGTTTACTTTCACTTAAGAAATAACTGACATTTTTTTTCGAGCATAATTTCCAAGGTGGATATTTTGACATATTTCGTATGTATTTGTCGGCACTAGAGCAAAAATAAGCAAATTCGATGTTCAAGTGTTTTGATCAAAACACTTGCAAACGCTTATTTTTATCGTCTCGAGACGCCTTTATCTGCGTGAGCCCTGAACAACAGAACACCGCGAGTACTGAATTGGGCTCTTTCACATCTTGTTGTTTGTTTCAAACTGCGATTTGTATTTGTTCGTTCCGGTGCAGGAGGGACTTTGAGGAGAACTTCGCAGAAGAGAGCTCGGTTCAGTGTCAACCAGTCAACCAGTCAGTTATATAAAATATCAAGGTGAAAGTCATCATAGCTTGCTTAGTATAGACCTAGCTCCCAACCCAACTTTGAGAATAGATTAACGGCGATATTTTTTTTATCGCCCGATAAGAGTCTCGCGTTAACACAACACATTAACGGTGATAACGGCCCACCACTAATATATATATATATATATATATATATATATATATATAAAATTGTATTATTATTATTTATTTATTTTTGTGGTGCACTAGGAGCATGAAATTGTCCAGCCATGACTTCCTGTTCCATAGGATTATAAATATGAGGAACACAAAGGTCTAGTTCCAATAATCAGCCACCACAAGGAGTAAAACCAAAGAATATAGTTCTAATGTGCAGAACAAGATTGTTGAGCTTCACAAAATAGAAAGTGGCTGTATGGAAAGAGCTAAAGCATTGAAAATCTCAATTTCCACCATCAGGGTAATAATTAAGAGGTTCCATTAAACAAACATTTTTACAAATCTGCCTTGAAGAGAATGTGCGTCTTAATGCATGCTGAGATAAAGAGTTTGAGTGACCAAAGACTCTCCAAGGATCACAGCTAGAGAAGTGCAGAGATTAGTTGAGCATTGGGATCAGAAAACCTAAAAAAAAAAAAATATATATATATATTATATATATATTATATATATATAATTCTAAGCCTGACTGCCTTAGTTAGACATTTTATAATGTGCCATAGTTGTACAACAGGACAATAATCCAAAAACAAGCATAAAAATCAACACAAAAATGATGTCACTGAGCACAAAATGAATCTTAGTCCTCTGACCTGAACACTATAGAAAGTGCTATTGGTGCGTCTTCGGAAGAGAAGACGCACCAACATGGACCTGTGAATCTGAAGGATCTGGTGAGATTCTGGATGAAGGAATGGTCTCTGATCTCTTGTTAGATGTCTTCACAATCTTCAGGCATCATAGGAGAAAACTCAGAGCTGCAATAAGGACGTTGCAATAATTGGGTGCCAATAATTGTACCCAAAGTGAACTAAAGAAAGCATTTATTTCACAATGAGAACCCCCCCCCCCTCCATTTGTTTCACTTCAATGATAGGTGAGAATTTTATGACATTTTTTAATTAAAAACCAAAGGGATAAACAATGCAGATTTATTTTCACAGGTGCCTTTGCTTATATTTACCAAGGGTGCCAATATTACAGGAGGGTACTGTAGTGTGTTAATTGAGATAGTTACTAACAATTTCTACGTTTTTACACCTTTTTCATTGTACATGATATTTTTCTTTAGCGTGTCAGAAGGTGTTTCTTTCTCAAATCAAGCCTACAAATATTAGAGCTGTTTGTCAAATAACTGGCACACGCAGGGGCATCATGGTTATTGTGTGAATATTAAACTGGACACGGCTGTCAATTTAGATTTGTTTAAAGTTTTGTTTATATGAATGCAGATCAAGCGTATCTGCCTTCCATTGGCTGCTGTGTAGATTCAGTTGCTCATTTACCTACAGCAGGCGAATAGATGTGTGCCAGTGTAGAGATAAGCAATAATCGGTGGAAACAGATTGGAGAGGCTTATTAATGTGCAGGAGGTGCAATTTTTATTTGGCCACTTACATCAGTGACATTTTCAAGTTAAGAATTTGAGTCATTGCAAGGAGTGACATTTCATCCCTACCTCAATAGTTCATTGGCACTACAAAAATATACCCACAATGCACTGCTTCATGCTAGGATCTCTGACAGGCCTTGCAAATGAAGAAAAAAGAAACTAGAAAATACTTTTACTTGACATCACCTGAGGCACTGCATATTTAAACAAATCATTCCCAGTTTGTTTCACAGAAATAACAAGAGCTATATGAATGCATGCACAATATGGTATTTCTAGTCACGGATATGATTGAGCGATAGCTGTCTGTGAATGTGATTTCTGTAATATTTAAATGACTACTTTGCCTATTACTGCTAGAAATAATCTAATCAGATTTTCATGTTTTGAAATATAACATCTTGAAATAAAAAGCTTTTTTTTTCTCTCGCATGAAAGAACCTTCTTAAATCAAAAGTACCTTTATTTACTGTCTCTACTAGGCCATGGGCAAGGTAATGTGAATTGTATTGTATTGCAAATTCTTTGTATTAACTGGGCTCAGCTGTGGATGCCCTGTATTGACATGCTTAATGTTCATGTATTGGCTCTGATCTATGGAGTTCTCCTGAGAGAAACAAGCTTTCTCTATCTGTGTTAGTAAAGGCGCTCTGGGTAAGAGGCAAGACTTATCTTAATGTTCTTGTGAAGCTGTAACAATGTTATCAAAGCCACACACGAATAAAACGGCGATCCTTCAGTTTGACGTTTCCAATCTTTTTTCATTTGTTCAGTTTATATCCAAGTTTGCTTTGTTATATTATGATTAGGACAGGCCATAGCTGGCCATTTAAATGCATACAGATATTTATTCTGCCTCTGACACAGGTTAAAAACACCAGTCCTGTCCCAAGATGGAGAAGATGTAGAGGCAGAAGAAGAAGATGCAGAAGCAGCAAAAGAATAAATTTCAAATGGTAAAAGCTATGTAAAGACATTTTTGGCCTAGGTATGTATGGCTTTTCTACATACAATGCTCGGATATAGATCATATGATGATATTGTATGCATTTACAATATATGTATTTTCAGCTTGCATATGACAAGAGGTACTGACAAGTTATTGGATTACATGTCATGTTAAAATCATTACTATGTGAGGTATCATATTAGATGTGGCATGAGTAAAATTAAATTTGGGCAATGCAGTTTGAACCAATGAAAAGTTGAATTTCATATACAGCATGTTCTAAACAGGACGATCTGTGGTAGATACTATTCTGGGCTATGCAATGAATGTATAAAAAAATAAATAAAAAATAAATAAATAAAAGGAAGACCCCTGTAGGTTACTCATGGTATCACAATTGTTCTATTGTGTTAACTCTATAGTAAATGTTTCATAATCCAATAGATGAATGACATTATGAATGACTGAGTGAAATTATAGTGATTATTATAGAGTGAAATTGTATATATATATATAATAACTTCCAGTTATTATATTATACCAGAGCAATTCACATCTGGTCATGATGAATATCAGTGTTATATTACTAATGATTATAGGACTACATTATGTGCAACATGAAACTAAAATGTTACAGTGAAGTTGCATCACAGTTCTCTGTCAGTTAAGAGCCTACAGTGTCCAAGCCAGACCAAAGTTTCATGCTGAGTTTGACAGTCAATCTGTTGCAATTATTTGGCAGACAGTCTTTTAGTTGGACAGAGAATTCAATTTAAAACAAGTGATTCTAAAATAGGCTCAATCTGGAGATATAAATATTACCGATCCTCTATATTTGTGATTTGTAAGCCAAATTTCCATGCCATTCGTTAGAGTGTGACATGATTCTCAAAATAATTAACAAAATAAATGTGTGTGTGTGTGTGTGTGTGTGAAATAAATAGATTCATTTGGAAAATACACAATGCATTTATTCACTGCTTTATTTACTTATATAAAAAGTTTTGTTGCAGTTAAATAATTTATTTACTGACTAGTCAAATGATTTTTCAAATGATCTTAAATGTTTATTTATTTATTTATTTTGTAAGAAAAAACAGTAATGTTGAGAGATATTGTTGTTAGAATAATAATAAAACAAAAATAACTGTTTTCTATTTGAATATTTTGAATGTAATTTTAAATGTTATTAGTTCTCAATTGTTAATAATGGCTCCTTTTGTTTTTGCCGCTATTTTTGTGGAAAACATGACATTTTCAGGATCCTCTGATTAATTTTTTAGAACTATAAACATCTTTACAGAATGCAGCATCGGCAAATAAAAGTGTTTATATATATATTCCTCTAATGAAAAAAGAAAGAAAAAATATGAATAATAATACTAATAAAAAGAAACATCAAAATTGGTGTTTCACAGTGTAATTAAAGCACAAATATTAATAAATAAGGTTGGAATGACATGTGGGTAAATGAATAAACACATTCTTTCTGAGTGAACTATTTCTTTAATGTGATCACACTCATCTAAAGTCTGACACTTCAGACATTACAAAAGTATACATGGTCATCCTGTTCATTTCTGTTGTACAGTATCTTGTTGTAATGAATAGACCAAGAACAGATAAAGGAAATGTTGGGGAAGCAAAGATGGTGCTGCTTGACTGAACACATCTCCTCCAGCAGCGCTGTGTAAGCTAACACAACTCCATCCAGCGCTTTCGCCCAGTAGTGTTGTTACCCCGTCTGGTACCACACGATGGTGAATATTCCACTAAACAAACATGCACAGATTGCTCCGCCAGACCACGGAGCAGGCCTTGTCACCTTGTGCAGGTTGCAGAAGGCAGAATTTGGAGGGAAAAAATGAGAAGTGACAGGATATTGATTTGCTTATCGCCACATTGCAGACACACAGGAGTGGAGGGTGAGTGGGAGGTTGGTTATCAAGTCATCCACGTCGGATAGGAAGAGAGAAAGAGAGAGTGTGAGAGGAGAGAAAGAAAGATTTCTCAACTGATTAGTTTGCCTCATTTTGGAGAGTGTGTGTAGTGCTGACAGGCATGCACTTTTACAGTAAACGAAAGTAAGCTTTCTGATGTGATAGGATTATGCGCTTATATAGAGCAGATTGAAAATAAAAGAATACTATCAGGTTCTTTTGTGGATTTGGCAGAATTGCCTTCAATTAGGTTTTTTGTGTGTGTGTGGGGGGGGGGGGTGGGGGGGGGGGGGGGGGGGGCGGGGCGGGGTAGAGGGCTTTTAAGAATACTTCAAAACCTGCTGAAAAAGGTACAAAAGTTCAACAACGAAAGAGGTCAAGTGCAGTCCATCTAGCTCAGATGCTCTTTATTCAAGCCAAGCTTAATCTGCATGGTTGAAAATTCAGCCTATTGCATTCAGCCTATTGCTTCTTGGATTTAAAAGAAACTTGGCATAACAATGAGGCCAAGAAAAGAGACCCAGATATCACTCTAGGTATTTTTCTGCAATTGATAAAAAATAATAATAAAAAAAAATAAAAAAAATATTAGATCAATATTTCTCCGGCTCCGGACATTAGGGTGTTTTGCATGTGCAGTTCATGAATTCAGCCTAAACAAGTCATATGTCGAGAACATGAGGAACGCGATATTACCTCCACAGGTACGTTGATGAGAATGAGGTAGATTACGTATGACCACCTGCTTAAAATGCTGCTCTATGTCAAGAGGTATAGCATGCGAATGGTGTACAATGGAAACTCATTTCCTAGTCTTTTCCACATGGAGTCCCTGGGCCCCTCACATTCATTTTCACTTCCCATTTGTTTGATAACAAATAGAGGTTCAAAGCCCAGATGGGAAACGGCACCATTAATGAAATCTCTCCTGCATGAGACTTTGGTCGTCTCTGAAGGTGCTTGCGGTCAGGTCATGATAGATCTCGGCATTTGTATGCTGCAGGAGCTCCTGGCTCTTCCCAGCACTTTGGTGAAACGAAAATAAGCCCTCTTCCATAAAGCGAGGTGATTAACTGACAGAGGTTGCCTTTCTCATTAGGATCATTATGATGAAAGTACATTCGTTAATAATGCTTATAAATCACTTGATTTTCAGGGTAAAAATGGACTAGTCAGCTGTAGAGTGTATGTGAATATATATATGAATCTGATCAGAAGTGAAGCAGGCCTTGAGGTTTCTTTCAGTTCTGACTGAACAATACTAGTTCTGCAAGGATACTTTCATTCTATCAACAGTAGTACACTGAAATTACAATTCAGTGTTCGTGGTCTGAATGCAAAGCTAAACAATTCCACAAAAGCAAAGAAAGCAGCATTTCATCCTCTTCATGTCTGAGTTTTTAAAAAAAGCACGCCCCTTCTGGAAAATGTTGTAACTACACCTCATGGTTCTAAAAAGCATCTTTCTTCATTGACAGCCACTTTAAATGAGCTGTGTTTAATGAATACTTTTGTATGGGTAGGCAACACTGTCTATGTTCACACTGCAGCTTAAATGTGGCCCAAATCCAATTCCCCCCCTTACAAGTGACTCATTATTTTCTCCTCACAGAAACTAAATCTTTACAATCCCCTGCTTACAATCTGAAATAAAAATTCAGATTTGGCCCACTTTCATACTACATGTGCATGACCAATGTTACTTCAGTATTAAGTGTTCATGTGCTTTATACATCAGTCATTCACTTCCAATAGTGTAACAGAGGCTTCCACAATAAGTTCATAATATGCCAATACTATAATTTTGCAGCCTTTTAATTCTCATTATCTGATGTGTAATTTCATGCTGGACTCCAATGAACATCAGGTTTGCAACAGTAGCATTTGTTTAACCACATGCAGGTCAGTTTAAAAGCGATTTTTGGGCTCCATTCAGCTGCGTAGAATGTAGAAATCATAATTATAGTAGAAATTATAGGACATGGTTTACAACTGCTTGTATTTTCTTTGTTTTCTTTTTTTAGGGCTCTTAAAAGCATAACACATTTAATATTTCCCCATATCTGCTGCCTCTGATGTCACCGCTCAGAATAGTCTCTAGTGGAGTGTTTAAGATTATGAACGTTCTTGTGGTGCCATTAGCCAACCAGTAACATTAACGGTGATTATGTCCAAAATAGCTGCCACTGAACGGAAGGGCAATGTTAACTAGCTCTCTTCATGTACTACAAACCTCCCTAGATGTACCACACACAGTTTGATATTAGAAACATTGCATCTAACTGAAGTATTTAAAAGGATAATCAAGACAAATTCCCAAACCACTTATTTTCCCCCCTCTCAAAATCCTCTTCAAAAAGAACATAAATGCTCATCATATCATGTGGGCCCTTAAACTTGGAGACTGTATACTAGTACCTGTCATTACTGAAGAGGGCTCTAAATTGTGCTTACTATGAACACTACTTGACTTTCTGAATCAGCAACATTGATTAAGCTAAATATTTATATGCATATTGCATACGCAGAGCAATCTTAAGCATTTCCTGTTAATTATTGAAAACACTTTGCAAGGTCTCTTAACTACAGCTGCAAAGTTTGTGTTCTTACAAGGTTAATCTTCAGTATATTTGTCATTGAGACAATAGAGTTGTCAGCCTATTTAAAAAGGCCTAAATTGATCCCTTAACAATTCTGTTAATAGAAAGATCTCAGGGACACAAGGGGAAAAGAGGGCTGATTAAATCGTCTTCATTTACTTAACTTGCAGCTGATAATACAATTAGAACATCTCCAGGCAAGAGTATTGTAGGGTTAAAATGGGTGCTGTGGAAAACGAGTCCCTCGGATTAATGGCAGGAAATGAAGACACCCACACATGAATGCTGTCCATTCCACCAATTGATCACTTACATCCTCATTGAAGCCACTCGGCTATTACTGAGGAAGTCTTTATCACCATGCTACTTATTTCATTTCACTCTTCATGGGGGGCATTTGCTCAGCGATGCGGACCTCTTCGGATCTGACAAAAAAGCCATTTGAACTGTTCCTTGCCCCCCTTCTGCCACCCATCCCCATTACCATAAACCCACTCAGTCATGATAACCATTAATGCAGCCTCTTATTAAAAACCTATCAATACACACGCTGCCATTGCACTAATGGGCAGGAATTCCTCTCCGTTAGGTCAAGGCTTGCGTTTCCTCTCCGGGCTAATGAGAACCATCCCTCAGCATCTCTTTGTGCTAAATCACCTTTATTTGTATCTGCCTACTCATATGGTTGGTAATTTATAGACGTGTGCAGAATGGGAGATGGATTAGTGCTGGCCTGGGGGGGCATGCTTACAGGGTGATTCAGTTCGGCACTGGACTCGTGGTGAGCTGTTAATTGTTCTGCGTCGGAGTTTCTGTGATAAAAGAGGAGGAGTCACTGATGCGACCGCTGATGAGGTTTTATTTTGCTCATGTTTATTTCCAGTGGTTTGTCAAAGGGAGGATGCCCCTCCTAGAAGTTTGCCGTCTAACTCAAGGGAGGAATTGAATATTGCTCTATCCGTCTGAGCATTTTACGGCTTCTGCTCGCTAGCCGTGATAAATGTGGGGGTGTATTTACACTGGCGTTTACAATGCGAGACAGAAGCAAGGCTCATCCTCCGTAAACTTTGCCAGGAGTCAGCGAGGCTAAATGGTGAAGTCTAAAAGATGCTGGCTATATACTGAAAGCGACATTAGGGAGCCTAGGGCATAGCTAAACTGCATATTCTGCCTTAAAGGTTGGATTATTGATTGAGTTCAAATGTGTTGTTTAGGAGAAAGAGTCATATCCGTTGTTGTCATGGACATGTGGGTTTGGCATTGGGGGCGATGGAGGTAAAATTATTGTATTCTGCCTTGCAACATTTTTTCAAAAATAACTACGACTTGTCGTCCTTATTATTGTGATTTCACAAAATAACAACAAAAACACTTGTCCATTTAAGTGGTTACAGTGATGGCAAATAAGTGGAGCTCCCACTTAAACTGTCAGCAATGGGCAACTAAATAGCACTGCAATCTGAAAAAGAGCCAGTCGGCAGCCAAAAGGAGCCATGCACAAACGAGACGTGCTTCACTTCAACTACTCAGCTTGATTGCTTCTTGAGGGTCGGATCCCATAGATAGCGATGCATATATCCTGAAGAATCCGTGCACACCGTCCCCTGGGTTCCTTTTAAATGGTCATCACACAAAACAAGGCAATAATGTCTCATGCAATCATTATCACAATCCACCCTTGGACCGCTATGAGCCAGTGGTGAGGAAAAGCTCCAGCCAAGCATGAAAACTATATAAATACACTTTGAGGAGTTGTAGAGAAGGTGTAGATCTGGAGCGGTGCCAGTCACATATCCAAGGCAGCAAAAATCATTGGCATGCTGAGTCAGGTGCCAACACACATACATTATACATCTGCTCTGTCTGTGCTGGGGCTCTGCATGCTGCATTTTAGATTACGTTTACTAACTGATGCTTGTGCAATGCATGAAAAAAAAAAAGAAAGGGGAAAAGAAATGATATGCCCTTAGGTCTTAAAAAAAAAAAAAAAGAAAAAAAAGGAAAACCTGAAGATGCTTTAAATGGATGCTCATTAGACGTCTTAACAAATGGAAGGATTTGGGATGGTTAGTCCTAAAGCTAAGAGACCATGTGGAAGGTGGGGGCGGTGGGTGGATACACTGGGGGGCAGCATTGTAGCGCAGAGGCTTCAAACTATACAATCTAAGTAAGAGATAGTTGGGCCATCCACTGGGGCTAAATTAGCCATCTATCAGTCGGGACACATAGGTGTAGCAATCCATAGATGCAGAAAAACAGGTTAAGATGACACTGTAGGGGAGATTGGAGGGATGCACTTTCCAAAAAAAAAAAAAAAAAAAAAACATCCATAATTTATCCTCTCTGTTGTACTTTTCTCACACAAAATAAATGTATCAGTGTTTCCATATATGTGCAGGAAGAGGGAAGCATATTCGTTCAGCAATGGGTCATACTTTTAAACAAAATATGAATTGCTAAGAGTATATAAAAAACGCGTGCAAGGCTACTTTAAACCTCTGCGGTGCCATGCCCATATAGAGAAACATAACATTTTAAATCTGAGAGTCGCCATATAGATTACAAGCAGCTGACATTATCACAATTCCCGCACAGAGATATAGTTCAGAATATTTTATGCCAACACATGCAATTGTCAGTCCCTAGGCACACTTGGTGGGGATTTTATTGCTAATGTATGTAAGGCAGTTAATGCTCACAGATGAGAAAATTCCTGCGTGATGGGCTGTAGAATCCCAAATAGTGTAAATCAAGCCCCAAATGGATATTTTGGGAGTGCAAACCCACTAGACAGATCACAATGCCTCCTCTGAGCCTCACTACCTCCCTATAAATGTCGCACAAATAATCTAATATATTGCCGGAGTAAACACATGCTGCATATTAAGACACCTACTCAAATTTACTGGACATCAGTACCAAATTAACTTTCATATGTGTTGTGTCTATAAATCGCCTCACTTCATTTGCATCGGTGGGCAGAAGTGTCATAAATGCAGAGCAAGTGCCCATTCATATTTCTCAACCAGGTGGATTTTGAATGCAATGTTTGTGCCTTGAAAAATTTATTCCTTTAAGTTGAACAATTAGTTTCCAAAAAAGTTATACTATTTATAATTTTACAATATAATATGCCTAATAAATTAAATAAATACTTGACGCATTATTTGGAGGGAGATGGTTAGTGATTGTAAAACACCATAACATCAGTAATGGAGGTCGCGGTATGACATTGTTCTGAGCTGATAACTCTATTCAGGGTTTTCCACATCATCCTCATAATGACTAAATCCTCTTGCCAGAGTCTCTTAACAGTCTGTGTCTCTGCTAGTGGTGTGCATTCACATCCTTTGGAGTAGCCTCACTCTGACCTAGTCACTCTGCTTGTCTCCAGATTGATCTGTCTGCACGTCCCCCCTAAAGGTCTCAATGCTCTCTTTGTTGCTTGACTCACCAAGGTTGCACATCATGAGAGAGTGACCCCTAACACCTCAAACCTTATTTCACGGAAACGATTGCAACAGAAATGGTAAAAAAAAAAAAAAAAAAAAAAAACTTATTTTTGAGACATGGGGAAAATCACACCATGTAAAATTCTCTGAAATAAATCAGACCTGATTACTGGTTATTAACACAAATTATAAAACTAATCATGATCACAAGGTTTTTAACACAAATACCCATTAATAATCTACACTTTAACTACACCATTCAAATAAATAAATAAATAATTAAATAATAAATAAACGGAGTCATGTTAACATTTTCAATAACATTAACTCACCAAAATAATTAACATTTCAACTTCTTTTAGCTTCAACTTATTATTATTATTATTTTTTTTTTATCATATTAATATAATTTAAGTTGAAATGTCAACTTTATGTACCTCTTCCGTCTCAATGGGTGCACTCAATCACTGTTGCGCGTGGTGCCACTATGCTAGCGTTTAGCTTAGCACCATTCATTTCATAAACATCAGTTTATTCAAATCTAATGAGCAGATTCACAAACAAAGACATGGCTCGACTTGACTAAACATGAACTTGAACATAACTCACCAACAGCGGCTTACACAAACAAAGCTAGACAATAGTGAGAAAAGTATTGGTGAGAAAGCAGCACATGCAAGCCTGCACCACAACAAAACTAATAACTCTTAATTTATCCAAAATAATTTCATAATATTTGCAATGAGAAATGTGTGTAGCATACGATGCCAGGAAGGCCCTACACACAGAGACTGCTGTAATTTACTTCCTATTGTTTTAGTGTTGCTGTGTTGTCATAAACACATTAAGCAGATCTCAGAGGAGGCGGCAGGGCCAGTCTTTCTCCAGCTAATTGAAAGAGATAGACAAGCTTGTTTAATAGTACTAGGGGAGGGGAGGATGCTGGCAATTGTTATTTGAAATTACAGTCCGGTGAGTGATTGAGGATTCTAATCCCGTCTAATGCAGTCCTTGATACTTTTATGCTGAAATCTGTCTGCTTGAACACCGTCTCCTGCCCTGCACTTAATATGGTTTGAAAAGCTTTAAGGAACCAAGGAGCAATAAATAATATCACGTGAATAAAATGCTCAATGATGTAGTGGGAGGAATGTTGCATTAATTGCTTTTTTCTCTATAATTTCATTTTGTCACACAGTTAGATTTAATTGTTCAGCTCCATCTCTAACCTGCACTCCTCATTTCCCCCTAAAATAACTAATATGGGTGCTTTTTCTTTCTTGCACAATTCACATATTAGTTGTTATCTCTGAAGTGGGACATTACACACAAAAGGAGTAAATAGGGAAATGCAAAAAGCATTATTTAATTCATTTATTTGTGTAGATGGCAACCTGTGAACATGCTTGCTAACTTAAATACCAACATGGAAATAAGACTAATTGCTAGGGACAAAGGTAATAAATGAATAAATAAACCAAAAATAAATCATGTAAGAACCGCTATAAATTTCCTCTTGAATCATTCAACAGAGTTCTAACAGCCCTAGGGGACTATAACAAGCTGTTTCCCTTGAAGGTTGCCATGGCCTTCAGCACGGTAGCTCTAGGGATATCTAGATAATATATAAAAAGATAATGAGAAATTCATATACCTATGGCATCAGTCACCAGATTCGGACCAATGCACCAGTGTCACCGCTGAATTCCATGGAGGTGCTATGTTTATAACATTTATTTAAAATCCCCACTGGATACAGGATAATTAGATCTTAATCAAGATATTTTGTTATCTGTGGGAGGTGTAAGCCGGGATTGAAAACGCTGCCTGTACTTGGGATTTAAGCGCAATTATATAACCCAGTGTTGGTTGAGGGGTGTAATAGCCTCCACCGTTTATAAGGATTCCTGATTTGTTTGTGAACCCTCCGTTCGGCCCATCTTTAGTTTAGCATCTCTGAACTCCACTGCGTACCTTTCACCGAATCCCTTACTAATTGTTTCTGTCTCCTAGGTAGCAAGCCGGAGCTTTGATGTTCAAAACCCTCCTTCCTTACAAAGGAGGCTGGCTGTGGGAGCAGAGGAGGAGGCAGATGGGCCGCGACAGGATGCAGTGAACCTGACGTCTCTCTTCCCCTTTCAAGTGCTCTGGTTCAATCAGTCCTCACCACACAAGCTGTTGTGGAGCACCTTTGAAATCAGAACGTCTGCACAATAGTCTTGACTGCTAATGACATCTTGTAAAGTTCCAAAGCTGCTCTGATTACCCACCCAAACAAGCGTCATCGAGCGTGCATATTCCTGCATGCGAGTGCACACGCCACTCGTCTCACTAGCAACGCTTGTAAAGCCAACAGAAGGATGCTAGTAAACAATTCATATGTTAATTCCGGGAGTCGATACCAGGAAATGAAGCAGGTGTGGGGTTGAGTGCAGAATAGACTTTTATAAAATGCACCCTCCCTTTCCATGCTCTAGTGAAAACTGCAGTTCCTCGATGGCTCCTATGCGAAACAGCAGCCCCCCCACTAAGCAGCTGACAGGAAAAGTCAGAGTGAATATATTCTATAACCTCAAGCTACTGACCCAACGAATAAGTCCACCAAATGAGCTTTTTACACAAAGAAAGTTGCCCTGTCTAGATACCAGTGCAGCGATTTGACTCCTTCTCCATTATAATAGGTATGACCTGGTTTCCATAAGACTAAATGCAGCAGCTTGACATATTTGATCTCTCTGATTTCTGTGAAATGTGGTTCGGCAGCTGGAGCAGAACAATTTCACCCAGTTAATAAAATGGTAGAAGATTCTCAAGTGATTCATTAAAATTGGCCGTCCAGTTGGACCACAGCCACGTCAAACTGATACAGATACAGGCCTAGTAAATTTGGCACAATCAATGCGCAGAGATACCAAGAAAGGAGGAGATGGAACTTTCTTGTTTACATGGAGCGCTACACAAATGTTTCCTGCTGTATTTTTTGGCTGACATTAGGGACCGGTTCTTTGTTTGCTGATTAACAAATCCATGATAACATAACATAAATATTCCTTTCCCGGCTCAAGTAGGACCTCTAAATTAGTAAAAAGTGCATCCTTTCATATATCTTCAATATATTTTAGGCTTGTAGGGATGCTATGCAAAATGCTCAGCATTTATAGACATTCTGAACTCTTTTGGTGTTAGACAACATGTTTCAGGACCTACTCATTGTCGAAATCATACTCTAGATTTAATACTGTCACATGGAATTGATGTTGATAATGTTGAAATTATTCAGCCAAGTGATGATATCTCAGATCATTATTTAGTTCTGTGTAAACTTCATATAACCAAAATTGTAAATTCTACTTCTTGTTACAAGTATGGAAGAACCATCACTTCTACCACAAAAGTTATCTTCCTGATGTATCCGAATTCCTTAGCATATCCAAAACCTCAGAACAACTTGATGATGTAACAGAAACTATGGACTCTCTCTTTCCTAGCACTTTAAATACAGTTGCTCCTTTACGCTTAAGGAAGGTTAAGGAAAACAGTTTGACACCATGGTATAATGAGCATACTCGCACCCTAAAGAGAGCAGCCCGAAAAATGGAGCGCAGCTGGAGGAAAACAAAACTAGAGGTATTTCATATTGCTTGGCGGGAAAGTAGCATATCATATAGAAAAGCATTAAAAACTGCTAGATCTGATTACTTTTCTTCTCTTTTAGAAGAAAACAAACATTACCCCAGGTATTTATTCAATACAGTGGCTAAATTAAAGAAAAATAAAGCCTCAACAAGTGTTGACATTTCCCAACACCACAACAGTAATGACTTTATGAACTACTTTACTTCTAAAATCGATACTATTAGAAATAAAATTGCAACCATTCAGCCGTCAGCTACAGTATCACATCAGACAGTGCACTATAGACCCCCTGAGGAACAGTTCCACTCATTCTTTACTATAGGAAAGGAAGAATTTTATAAACTTGTTAAATCATCTAAACCAACAACATGTATGTTAGACCATATACCATCTAAGCTCTTAAAAGAGGTGCTTCCAGAAGTCATAGGTCCTCTTCTGACTATTATTAATTCCTCATTGTCATTAAGATATGTCCCCAAAACCTTCAAACTCGCTGTTATTAAGCCTCTAATAAAAAAGCCACAACTTGACCCCAGAGAACTTGTTAATTATAGTCGAATCTCCCTTTTCTGTCCAAGATACTAGAAAAGGTGGTATCCTCACAATTATATTCCTTCTTAGAGAAAAATGGTATATGTGAGGATTTCCAGTCAGGATTTAGACCGTATCATAGTACTGAAACTGCTCTCCTTAGAGTTACAAATGATCTGCTCTTATCATCTGATCGTGGGTGTATCTCTCTATTAGTTTTATTGGATCTTAGTGCTGCGTTTGACACAATTGACCACAACATTCTTTTGCATAGACTTGAACACTTTGTTGGCATCAGTGGAAGTGCATTAGCATGGTTTAAATCGTACTTATATGACCGCCATCAGTTCGTAGCAGTGAATGAAGATGTATCATATCAATCACAAGTGCAGTATGGAGTACCTCAAGGCTCAGTACTAGGGCCGCTACTCTTCACGCTTTATATGTTACCCTTGGGAGATATCATCAGGAAACATGGTGTTAGCTTTCACTGTTATGCTGATGATACGCAGCTCTATATTTCCTCGCAGCCCGGTGAAACACACCAATTTGAAAAACGAATGGAATGCATAGTCGATATAAAAAATTGGATGACGAGTAATTTCTTACTGCTAAATTCAGAAAAAAACAGAGGTGTTAATCATAGGGCCTAAAAACTCTGCTTGTGATAACCTAGAACACTGTCTAAGACTTGATGGCTGCTCTGTCAATTCTTCGTCATCAGTTAGGAACCTAGGTGTGCTACTTGATCGCAATCTTTCCTTAGAAAGCCACGTTTCTAGCATTTGTAAAACTGCATTTTTCCATCTCAAAAATATATCTAAATTACGGCCTATGCTCTCAATGTCAAATGCAGAAATGTTAATCCATGCATTTATGACTTCAAGGTTAGACTATTGTAATGCTTTATTGGGTGGTTGTTCTGCACGCTTGGTAAACAAACTACAGCTAGTCCAAAATGCAGCAGCAAGAGTTCTTACTAGAACCAGGAAGTATGACCATATTAGCCCGGTCCTGTCCACACTTCACTGGCTCCCTATCAAACATCGTATAGATTTTAAAATATTGCTTATTACTTATAAAGCCCTGAATGGTTTAGCACCTCAGTATTTGAATGAGCTCCTTTTAGATTATACTCCTCTACGTCCGCTACGTTCTCAAAACTCAGGCAATTTGATAATACCTAGAATATCAAAATCAACTGCGGGCGGCAGATCCTTTTCCTATTTGGCGCCTAAACTCTGGAATAACCTACCTAACATTGTTCGGGAGGCAGACACACTCTTGCAGTTTAAATCTAGATTAAAGACCCATCTCTTTAACCTGGCATGCACATAACATACTAATATGCTTTTAATATCCAAATCCGTTAAAGGATTTTTAGGCTGCATTAATTAGGTAAACCGGAACCGGAAACACTTCACATAACACCGTACTTTCTACATCATTAGAAGAATGGCATCTACGCTAATATTTGTCTGTTTCTCTCTTGTTCTGAGGTCACAAGACCACAGGAAACAGATGATTCTTCTGCACAATCTGACTTTGCTGCAGCCTGGAATTGAACTACTGGTTTCGTCTGGTCAGAGGAGAACTGGCCCCCCAACTGAGCCTGGTTTCTCCCAAGGTTTTATTCTCCATTCTGTCAGCGATATCATTGACTTGATTGCAAATAAAAACAGACACTATTTAAACTGAACAGAGATGACATAACTGAATTCAATGATGAACTGCCTTTAACTATCATTTTGCATTATTGAGACACTGTTTTCCAAATGAATGTTGTTCAGTGCTTTGACGCAATGTATTTTGTTTAAAGCACTATATAAATAAAGGTGATTGATTGATTGATTGATGCTGAAGTCTATCCCAACATCTCAAGATGAAGTCACATGAGGCCAGCAGGGGGTGCTCACCCTGTGGTCTGTGTGGGTCCTAGCACCCCAGTGTAGTGACGGGGACACTATACTGTCAACAAGCACCGTCCTTCGGATGAGACGTTAAACCAAGGTCCTGACTCTCTGTGGTCATTAAAAATCCCAACCTCGTCATCCTGGCTAAATTCGCCCATGGCCTCCTAACAATCCCCATATCTACTGATTGGCTTCATCACTCTGTCTCCTCTCCATCAGTAAGCTGGTGTGTGGTGAGCGTTCTGGCGCACTATGGCTGCCGTCGCATCATCCAGGTGGATGCTGCACACTGGTGGTGGATGAGGAGATACCCCCTGACTATGTAAGCGCTTTGAGTGTCTAGAAAAGCGCTATATAAATGTAATTAATTATTATTAATTATTATTATTATGTGTGGATGTCCGACCCTTTTCGTTGAATACTGGATTTGAACCTTTTACTTTGATGCAACAGTGCTACTCACTGAGACACTGTGCCACCCCCACATAAAATATAATATTTAAAAGTATTATTAATAAAATTAAGAATGAAAAAAAAAAGTTCTGTTTCAGGCGACCTGAGTTTGAGTCCCGGTTTTGGTACTTTCCAGTCCTGCCCTCGTCTTGCTTTCTTCCACACTGCTTCCTGACACACTGTTCTATACAATAAAGCGGAAAACTCCAAAAATATATCTCAATAAATAAAAAATAAATAAATAAATAAAATCAGCGACAGTAGTCAGTAGTAGACAGCATTTAAGGCTATCTTCATGGCAAAAACTGAGTTGGAATAATACAAGAGTTACATCAAAATGAAATAAACACACATTTTAATTATAAAACAAGTTTAAATATTTTCTAGTAAAATCATACTAACGTCTGAATAAGTTCATAAATGAAAATCATGTTTTTTTTTAATTATATAATTTATTGTATCCCACTCTTCTTGCCACATATTTAAAATATAGTAATTGATCGGAGGTTTAAGGTCAAAACCAGCGACATACAGACAGTATCAATTCTTCTTGTACCACAACATTAATTTATATTATGTTCAATAAAACTTCAAAGAAAGTTTTAGCTTACAGACTTGTTGCTATAACAACTTTGAGATGAAAGATACAATCTATGATCAGATCAGATCAGTAACAAATACAAATAACTCCGTCATCTCTATACAAAGAACAGGGCACTAGTGCATGACAACACATATCAGCTCACATGCTTAAACCTGAAGGAAATCCAAACTGAAAATGACTATTTAGACATATATATATGTATGTATATATATATGGGAGAATTAATTCAAGTCCTTGAACAAAAATATGAGCTTCACATTTCTACCTTTCCTTTTTATGGAAGTGCTTTACTCAAACCACATTTTTAACACATTTCCTTAAACCTAGAAGGGACTAGTTAAGGGTATGTTGAAACAACAATAACAACATTTACTTATGTGAAAATGTGCAAAGAGACTGCAAGACTCGTACAGAGAAAAAAAAAAAAATCACTAAGAAAAGGCTAATATATGTGACAGTGAATGTGAAGAGTAAGATATCACTTCAGAGATCTGGAGGCAGCAGAGAGCAAATCAAACATGCAGATAGAAGGGCATAGTGTGGCACCTTAAATGTAGTGCCTTGAAAGTAGACTAATGCGTGAGGCTGCCTTAAAAGGGTAAGAGTGCAGTTCTTTCCATTCCTATGCTTCAAGGACTCTCCTAAATTGGTTGATGGGGCAGATATGTGTGTGTGTGTGTGTGTGTGTGTGTGTGTGTGTGTGTGTGTGTGAGTGTGTGTGTGTGTGAGTGTGTGTGTGTGTGAGAGAGAGAGAGAGAGAGAGAGAGAGAGAGAGAGAGAGAGAGAGAGAGAGAGGAGAGAGAGATGGGGAAAGAAAGAGAATAAAAGATAAAGTGAGAGAGAGTTACCTGCTGTACTCATGTCTTGAGAGGTTCAGAATTCCAGTCTTAAGATGATAACGGTGCCAACTGAAAGTGCTAGTCAAAAGGTTTGAAAGTCTCCCTTGTCAGGAGGCAGGAGAACTGCACAAGGAGATCTGGGCCACAGGAAAGCCAGCAGCTGTTTCCTTCAAAGCCGTCTCTCATCTAAGTGGCCATCTTCCTCTTTCACGTTGTCCAATAATTCCGGTATTCAAGCGTCTCCACCTCTACAATGGAGAAGTACTCTCTTGCACTTCAGATGTGATGACGGGAGAGGTAAAAGATCCTCCATCTCTTGCTGGTTGTTCAACACTTGTGAAAAAGACTGGTTAACCGATAAATGTTATAATAGAACCTGACAACATTTGACAAGCAATTATCCAGCTTTTGTTACCAACATTGCTTTCAGAATGAGCCAAATCCTGACATTTTAATGAAATAAATAAATAAAAAAATGAAAAAAATTCAAGACAAGCAGACAAATTGCAGCTGTTTATCTATCAACTTCAGTGAGCAAACAATTATTTGAGCAAGTGCGATGCAGGTTCCATGAAACCTTTGTGACTAATTGTGAGAAAATTCAGTAACCCAATTAAAATTTTAGCTGAAATATGAAAACTTGCTGCTAAGCAGGATTTCCCACTCAAATCAAATAAAATGTATTGTTTAAAATTCTTAATGCACTGACAGCTAATTAAAGATAGCAACTACAACAACATCAACAACTAATACTTGTTTATTTAAAACAGCCTTTTCTCACTATCTCACAAGTCTCACTATTAACTAGTGTGCATAATACTAGCATATTGGCTGTTTATTAGAAAATATTAATGCCTTATCCTAACCATATTTTAGATCCCTTAATCCTAAACTTAACAAATATCATACTAAATTTTAGAAAGCAGCTAATTAAGAGTTTATTAAGGCAAAAGTCGTAGTTAATAGTGAGACTTTGACCTTAAAATAAAATATGACCCATTTGGGATCCCTTCACTTTTGGGGAAAAAAAAATAAATAATCAAGTTTCTTAATAATGTGGAATTATACTTGAATAACCTAATTTAATTCAGTGCAAACACCGCTGTTCAAGAAGTTAATTGTCTTCTTTATCATCAGCAAATCTAATACTTTCACCTGCAATAGCACTTGATGCACCATTTTGCACCATTTTAGTAAATATTTTCAGAGCTGGTCTATGGTCATAAAAAAAAAAATCACAGTACTTTCCAGCATGCCAAAAAAAAACAAACAAAAAAAAATAATAATAATAATAATAATTATATATATATATATATATATATATATATATATATATATATATATATATATATATATATATATATATATATATATATATATATATATATATATATATAAACAATTGTGTACCAGAATTTCTAATTTTCTGCTAGTAGCAATTACCCTGTGTTGGTTAAGCTTGTATTTATACAAAGCGAGTCTTAAAAGTGCCTGTTATTTTCGCATACACGTCAGTCAGTTTGTGCAGGCTATTTCCAACTAGTAAACAGACGCTCATGAGAAGAAATTATATTTGCATAAGATAAAGACAATATTCTGCTTGAGCACTTTTCATTAGCATCATTAACAGTTGGAACATTGACGTAAAAAGTACGGGCATTATTTATAACTCTGTACAAGATGTTCATGACCTGCGTGACTCAAAAGACTTGAGAAAACTTCCTATATACATTTCTTTTCAAAAGTCAATCCACTCGTAAGTCATTGTATAAATGGTCATATGGAAACCTCTGCAGCATGATTCTGAAATCTATCTATTAGATATTTAATTGATTGATTGATTTATTTCCTGTGCAGATACACAGAGACAGATGTGCACACAGAGGGAGTGATTAAAATCAAATTATTTTCTTTCATTACCTTTAGAAAGATGGTGTCCAGAAGTCACAGGAAACCATAATTCCTTTTTGCCATTTTATATTTGCATAGCAGGAGAAAAACAATTAGATGCATGGGGATTAGACATATTAGCACTGTCCCTTGGAAATTAATTTATTACCTGGCAGCCCACTTAATTGATTTCGTGCCACTGCATCTTCGTTCTTGTCTTAAATCCTGATGCAGTCTTGATGCAGTCTAAATACTCCCAAATTTGAGCCACTACCCAGAACAAAAAGCAGAGATCATTTTTGGTCTGCACAAATGAATCAATATCTTCTCCAGCATGTGTCAATTGACGCCAGCATGTAGTTAGCAGTGAACCAGAGGGTGCATGAAGGCGCTCGGAGAGTCTTTAATGGAGTCTCGGAGGGATATAACGAGGAGCTCCTCGTACCTGTTTATTAAGTAGGAACATGAACAACGAACAAAAGCCTTTGATATCGGAATCATCCCTGAGCCCCTATTTCCAGGGAAGAGTCTGTCTCGCTAACGACAACATGAGGTTAACAGCAAATTCAGAAATAATGTGCCATTTCCCCGTGGACCTCCCCCTGTCCTTTTCATTTTCTTTGTGCCTGAGGAACGCTGTGGATGAGGGGGACAGATTCCTCACAAAGTCAACATGATGTGACTGCACTGCTTCCAGTGTTTGTGGCGGAGGATGGCCAGGGATGCCCAGGGAAATTAAGTCTCTCATAGGTGCCGTTCTGATTCGTAATGGCCATTGGTGTGTGCCTGGAAAAACAAGAGCTATGCGACAAGAAACAAGAGCTTCAACAAAAACGAGAGCTTCAACAAAAAAATTTAAGTTAATATGAGGTTACTCAACAATATAAGTTTATAGGAAACGTTAACATCATACCTGATTTAAATCAAATTATTAGAATGTTAGTCTCATTCTCTGTGATTTAGATTACTATATTTTATTTTATTATTAACATTCATCTGTAGTCTCTGGGCAGGAGAGACAAAAACCACACAACATAAGCCAGAACATTTATTCACATTAACATATGCAATAAAAATAAGAATACAATTCCCCACCTAGCATTTTATTATACAAATGTTATCAAAAAATATAGCTATCAATAAATTTACTAACCCTAGCTTCCCCTTTCTTAAAATAATAGAACATTAAAATTTATTAAAATAGCAATATCAGGTTTGGTTATGCAGATAAACAGATCTTCTAACAACTCCTTGTGACAACACATATGTATAATATTTCCCCGCATTAAGCCTCCAAAAAAAATAAAAATAATAATAATAATTCACGTCTTCATGACTGACCCATCACAAGTGTAACATTGATAAGGATTTTTAGGTGGACAGCTAGAATATCTAAGTGTCAACGGTATAGTGTCATGGGTTGCTGAGGAAAGGAGCTCAAAGGAGTACAAAGGAGGCAGATAGTCAAACCAACAGTCTTTAATAATTCCATGTGGGGGAAAAAAGGAGAAAACAACCACTTTTAACGACAGAGACAGGACCAAGAAACGGAGGAAAGGCAGGGCTATAAATACTAAACCAAACGATGGACTAATAAGATAATTAATGAACACAGGTGGAAACTAATGAACTAATCAAGCAACACAGGAAAACTAGGTCAATGCAGGGAGAAAAGAAACATAGAACATATGACATATTGGCAGGGCACCCTCCAGGGCAGATCAGGGAGTTCCGGGGAACATTGAGGAACAGGAAGATCAGGGGGCCATAATTAGGGGTGCTCCGAACACGATCGGCCGATCGTGCGTGATTTCACATAGAGCAGCTGATACTACACAGAGCCGTTGTTAACTGAGAATATGCTTAAATAAACGCTGAAAATGAACGTAGATTTGCGCATCTTCTCAGTTAACAATGGCTCCGTGTAGTAACAGCTGCTCTATGTGAAATCACGCACCTGAGGGAGCACACCTAGCCATGATGGATCAGACACTTTAGGATGAGCCAGCCATTCGGGAAGCCACGGAGGTGCTTTCTTAGTCTTGTCCCAGTTCCCCAGGCCACTACAGCAATGGATCTCTGATCCCTCTCCTGGGGATGCTCTGAAGAGTGGTCTGGAGAAGCGGGTACTGGAGGGCACTCTGGAGGAGCAGGCACTGGAGGGTGCTCTGGAGGAGCAGAGCTTGCTAGCATAGGGGATTCAGGGCACGAAGGAGTACTGGACAGGACCAGCGGAGGCAAAGGAGATGATGGAGAGCTAGATGGGACAAGCGGAGGTGGAGGATACTCGGGAGACAATGGAGAGCTGGATGGGACCAGCGGAGACGAAGGAGAGCATTCTGGAGCAGATTCAGGTGAAATAATAGGAGCCGAGAACTCTGGGGGTAGTGCCATATCTATGGAGCACTGGATTGGACTCTGGATGGAGTGCTGGTCCCTCTTTTACTAGTCTGAGGGCTGGAATGGATCTTGGACTGGCTCAGGGGGGAAGGCGTGGTATGTGGAGGGTGCTGGTTTATGGAATGCCAACATGGCTGTGGATAGGGACTGAGCATTTATCATTATTCACTTCAGCAACGATATCAGAGAAATTTAAATCGAAAACAAAATCTATAAAGTCTGCTACGGGTCTATTACAATCGTCTGTAGATAATAATCTAAATAAATTATCATGGTCCAGTCCCATCTGGAAGCACACATTAAGCATATGATCACTCCAGCTCACCAGATGGAAGATACTCAGGAATTCATCCACATATCGATCCAAATCCTGCTGAATGTTCAGAAGAACATCCTCAGCCCACTCCATCTTTTTTGCAGGTCCTGTCTTTTGTCATGGGTTGCTGGGGAAAGAAGCTTGAAGGAGCGTGAATGAGGCAGATAGTCAAATGAAAAGAAATCTTTAATAAATCCATGTGGGAGAAATGTAGAAAACAACCACTTTCAACAATGGAGACAGGACAAATAAATACCCTAGACCTTTAGAAAAAGTGCGTGTGGAGCCTGTGCTGAAAATGTGAACCCTGGCTTTGTCATTTCCAGCCGATTAAAACCAGATTCATATGGCGAAATGCATTAGTGATTCTGCCTAATTATCCTGTGACATGTCTGAATTAACACCATTTTAAGTAAAATTTTCAGCGGGATGAGATACACAAGTCATACTCCAAGACCAATTACACAATTAGTGCAACCAGATGTTCACACAGCTGTATTCACACTGTATTCACAACAGCACAAAAGGGTTAAATTAACTAGAGTAATTGAACAATAAAACTGGGCTGATGGAGTTTAATAAATTAAAACATGGCTTTCAGGGAGATAATATCTCAGATGAGAATAGGAGGAACACATCAGTTTTACTCAGACTCAACTATAGTGGTGTGACTCATTTATGCATACACCACTATATTTGGTATTTAAACCAACAGTATTATTTAATGTGTCTAAATGATGAATTCTGTAATCATCGTATGAAAAATGTGGAACTGTGACACTTTGTAGAATGTAAAAAAATAAAAATAAAAAAAAAAGCCAAGAACAACATACAATTTTAAATAGTTCAACTAGATTTACCACACACACAAACACATTGTGCTATTCTCTGGGGTTTTCTGTTAAGAAAGCTCTGAGGTTAATTGGGAATAAGTCACAGCGCATCAAGTTGTCACTTCATGTCAATTGCAGCACAGTAGTTGACCCCTCTCTACTAAATAAGTTTGCATCTTTCTTCGAGCAGAAATGAACCTTTCCATCAATTAGCAAGAACAATCCCTCTGGATGTGTAATCTGTAATAGATATGCACTTTTACACACAAAGGAAACTCAGTTTTTAAAACATTTAATTGAGAAGTATTGGGTCATCCAATTAACCCAAACACACATGGGCTTAAACAATTTGTCAAATTTTCTGCATCAAGACTTTAGAGAGCTAAAAACAGATACATCAGTCCCTTCTTAACGCAGATGGGCTTGCAGCATACTAAGGTCCTAACATTTGGTACCAATTATTGAGCATAATAAAGTTCATTAATAAACCCAGACCACACCATGGATATTAGAGATTTGCCTGTGTTAAATAGATTACTGAAATACAATACAACTACCGTTATTTATTATTATAATTAACTATAATATGTATTCAGTGGATGTATTATCCTTTTTATTCAAAAAGAAGTAGTGGGCACATAATTTCCAATCAAGTACAGCTAAGCTGACATGGGCAATTTCAATGTGTATGCAAAACATGCATCTGTATATATTGATTTTTAACTGTTTTTAAATGCATGTACACTATCAAAAGCAATCTATAATTTAATTATAAAAGCATGCACTTTCCTAATCATTGCATGAAGTCTTAGGGAGAAAATTATATTTGTTGCTGTCTAATATGATATATGGACCATATGGAAGGCATGACAGATGGAAGGCAAGACGGATGTATCCAGTTCACATTTTCTGCATACTGAATTTTGACGTTTTACCTTTTGCTGCATGTAGTTAAATGGTTCCCTTGACACACAGCTGTGCTAGCAGAGTAACCCTAGTTTAATCATGACATGATCAACCAATATCTGAGAACCAGAAACCATCCAGGTACTATAACTAAGTTTTGAAAAACATATCTATCATAAAACCTGCCAAAAGATTTAACAATTAGATTTTGTTTTCTAAGTGTTTTGCTTAAAATGCTTTTGCTACTTTACAATTCTCTAAAATACATTTTGTTATGTGATGCATAAACATAAACACATTTTTAAGCATAGTTTTGGTGCATTTCAAGGCTACTATACAACTTCAGCAACTTTTTTGAAGGCCTGTTATATAAACAAGGCTAGTTTTAATTACCACAAAGTAATGCATAAGGAATAGAGTGGAAATGCTTTAGGAAAAGAGTGGTTCATGCGTAATGCAATCCTGTAAGTAAACCTCTGTTTACGACCACGTAAGAAGGCTATATCTTGCAAAAAGTTATTTGGATGTATTTGAGTCCATCCTTTAAGAAATTTTGGATTTTAACAAAATAAAATGTGATTTAACAGCTTGATAGAGGTGTCTTGTATCTTCCAGATTTTCCTGTTATGGAGTAGGCTTATTTTATATGTCCCTTTTTTATATTAAGCTAAATCTGAGCTTTCAGCCTAGTGCTGTAACCTACACAATCTCCCTCCGATTCTGTCATCACACGCAAAGTGGGTTTCTGTGGCACGTAAAAACATGGACCACCCAGATGACAGAAAATAGATGATCAAATGGTGTCAAATACCCTGGAAATGATGGGTGCAGTTTAGGCCCATTTCGAGAAAAGTAGAGAAGATAGATAGACTTTGAAAATGACTTGAAATGATGGCCTGAAATCAAAAGATTCAACTCTCAACACATCAAACATCATAATAAAATCTGAACTGACATGAGGAGAAGTATTCACTTTGCCTGACCTTTCATCTATGAAACCTGCAGCAGAATTATTTATGCAGTTGTATCTGATGTGTGTTTTGGACAGGGATGCCACGCAGCTGCCTTTGAAGGAAGCAAATGTGACTCTTAAATGTATCTACAGATGTAAAGTGTCTGAAATGTATGGTCGCAAATAAACTTCAAGGCTCTACCTACTGTAACAACCATGATACATTAAATAATTTAAACAAACATCTCAATTCTGTACCTGAGTCATTAATAATATATATATATATATATATATATATATATATATATATATATATATATATATATATATATATATATATAGCTTTTATTTATTTATTTATTTATTTTTATTTTTATTTTTTTATATATTTTTTTTAATCACAAATTATTCATATTTGTCAAAACAATTTATTTATTTATTTTTATAAATTTTTGTGAGACACTCAAAATGACATTATGCAAACTAAACTAGTTTCGCCCTGACACAAAATGTAAAATTAAAATATAATTTAAGAATCTTGTCCACTGAATTGATTTTATTTTTTATTGATGTATTTTTAAATACATTAATAAAATCTGGACCAAAAAAACAAAAAACAAAAACAAACAAAAAAACTTAAATCTTAACTTAGTGTAATGGTTTGTGTTTATTTTGCACAGCGGGCTTCACTGTGCATTTCGGGACCCATTCCACACTGTCTTTTCAGTCTGACAATGATAACACCAGCATATGAGTATGAATGCGTCATTTTTCAAGGCACACAAAACCTATGGTACTCAAACCTTTCATTTCTCCTGACTCAAAGGCAGGCGAGAAAGGACCTATTTGATAACGGCAATTCTAGAAAGGTCACAGGCATCAAGAAAATAGGAAGAATGAGCCAGGAGGTTTTAAAGTTGTATTAATGAGAACTCCTTGCTGGCACATGCCTCTGAGGTCAGAGCATCACCTAAATGATAAAGATTTATCATGTGAAGGCAAGCTGGTCAAAGCTTCCTCTTATCTTATGCCACCTCTTTATGAAAGCAGCCACAGGACCCTTGGTGGATGAAAGCTACTCCTACACTGCTGCAGACCTCACAGACAGTAAGAAAAAAGAAACATCCGATAAGTCTATAAATATTTGATGCAATATATGTTATACTCTTTGATTCTTAAGTTGAGGCAGCACATTAAGTTGGAATCACTCTGAAGAAAACAGAAAACACACAGCAAATAATGAACAAACAAACTTCTTTGTTGGGTTTCAGTTTTGAATGTTATAAAACTATTTTTATAAGCTCTTTGGATATTTTCTATGACTCTAACTGTTTGAGATATATGGTATATATATGTATATGGTTTCCTATTACCATCATATGAGAGCACATTTACACAACCTGCTGAAATCCACATTCTCAACCAACTTGTTTATGAACATGACATCAATGCAAAAAGCATAAAATTTCCTGCCAAATTGATATCAAAAGTACTGATTCACAAGTGCACGCTTACATATAATTAGCTGAGGTATGGTATGCGTATTTGGCGTGCATTCCGGGGAAGGGCTCCGAGCTCGGGAATGGTCCGAACCTAGAGCAATATAAAATACAACAGAAATCATTCTTCATTGTGTGGATTAATTTGATGAAGGAAAATAAATAAATAAAAGGACTAGCATTGATGCTGTTTGTGAGAGAGGATTTGTGGAAATATCTACAATACAAGTGGCTTTCATTACACCACAGGAGAGCTGTTCCATAGATTGATTTGATCTTTTATCTGCTGCTGCGTGGAGAACATGAGAATATGATGAATCTCTAATACACATTGCTATATCTGATTTCTGTAATAAAACATCATTATATGTACTTAATCAGAAGGTTAAAGCAACAGAAACAAATTTTGTCAAATAAAGTAATGTCTAATTTAAAGGTGAATTACTCCGGGCCGAATCATTAAAAGTGTTATATGATGCAATATTTTTTTTTTCCTTTCTCTTTGGAGTGTTTCAAGCTCTTGGTGCATAAAGAATATCTGTAAAGTTGCAAAGACTAAAGTTTCAAATCCAAAGAGATATTCTTTATAAGAGTAAACCATGCCCTCCTAAAACGGCTTGTTCTAACACGCACCCACGTCTACTACAGGATTTGGGAAGATTTGCATAACGCCGCCCAAAGAAAGAAGGCCTAACTTTTATTCTCACTGTTGCCACCGCCAACCATATCATGGAGACGTTGTGTGTTTTGTTGTGAAAGCAAAACTGTTTGGCCTGTCAGTGGTTAAGTTGCATTTACAACACTGTTCCGCAACAATTCCACCCAAATATTCAGATGTGTGCAACACATTTTAATGAGGATGAGGCTGTTTCCTGTGAGAGTAGCCTACAATGCCTGTCTGTAGCTATAAAGTGGGGCAGTTCCAACTTTGCAGGGACAGTCTGGCGCTTCTGACTCAGTCTGTAAGTACGTTTTTATATGTAAGGAATTTGCCACTGATGATCCAAACACGGGTTTTGAGCAGTGTAGAGTAACGTTTGTTGTTTGTCATTTCTCTGATCATAAATGCAGACATGGTTATATGTTTACGCAGCACGATACATAGTGAAACGCATTAAAGACAGCATAAGTCATTTTTAATCAGTAATTATGTCCCCACTGATGCAACAAATGCCTCATTTACAATGAGTTTTATTGTTTTTGTCTGGTCGCTCTGGGACATGGCGTCACGTTATGGTGAGGAGAGTAACATTTCTGTCACACGCTTGAGGCATTTGGCCAATCACAACACACTGGATAGCTGGCCAATCAACACTCACCTCACATTTCAGAACGATGAGCTTTGTAAAAATCCACGCATTTCAGAAAGGGCGGGGCATAGAGGAGTAACAATAATTTACATTATTTGGAAAATAATGTGTTTTTTTTAACCTTAAACCACATAAACACATTGGATTACAGCAAATACACAGAATAATGTTCTTTTTAGCAATGTCATATGACCCCTTTTAAGATAACACAATATTGAAAGCTCATGCTGCAGAATTTTCTTCCATCTACTTCGCATTTATCAACTTTCACGCTTACTTACATATTCAACCTTTCTCTTAAGTGATATTTATTTTGTTTGAGGCGGGCACCCCCGGGGGCAGGAGCAAAACCATAAATCCATTGTTGACATGGCAACCATTAAACCTGAATTTCAGGATTTCAGCATGAGGCCGTTTGGCAGTGTGATATAATGTGTGAAAACCGAGCAATTGAAACAGCAACTGTTGTGTCTATATACTGTGGCTTCTCACAGGGAATCTTAGGGTCATTCTTACAGGAACAGCTCTCCTGCTGAAAACATACAACTAACTGAATCTACAGAAGAGAAAGCACACTGCACAAGGTTTTTGAAACTGAGAAGCTAATCTTTGTGGTACTGTGCATTGTGCATTAGCTTTTGTCCCTGCTCATTTCTGAGTAAAGGACAAAGGTTTTGTTCCTTAGTTGTTAATATTTATATTCACGCTGGTATCTTGAGATTTCTTTTTATTTCTTTTTATTTTTTTTATTCTATTATTATTATATATTTAACTATTAATTGTTGACAGCATCACTTTTTGTCCTTTAAGCTGCTAACTGAGTGATTGATGTCATCTTAAAGGGGGGGTGAAATGCTATTTCATTCATACTGAGTTTTTTACACTGTTAAAGAGCTGGATTCCCATGCTAAACATGGACAAAGTTTCAAAAATTAAGTTGTACGTTTGAAGGAGTATTTCTGTTCCAAAAAATAGTCCTTCCGGTTTGTCAGAAGTTTCGGAAAGTTTTTTTCGAGTATGGCTCTGTGTGACGTTAGATGGAGCAGAATTTCCTTATATGGGTCCTGAGGCACTTCTGCCGGAAGAGCGCGCGCTCCCGTATAGCAGAGCACTGAGAGCACAACAGACTTCACTGATCAGAGCGAGAGCGTCGCCAAATGTCACAAAAGGAGTGTGTTTTTGGTTGCCAGGGCAGGACAACCCTGAACAGATTACCAAAAGAGAAACAGCATTAAGAGACCAGTGGATGGAGTTTATTTTTACAGAGCATCAACGGATATAAAGTTTTTTTTTAATACTTTATAATCAGAATATTAGAATAACTTCTGAAGAATCATGTGACAATGAAGATTGGAGTAATGATGCCTGAAAAATCAGCCTTGAAATCACAGGAATAAATAAAGTTTTAAAATATATTCAAATAAATGCAGGCTTAGTGAGCAGAAGATAATAATAATAATAAAAAATAAATAAAAAAATCTAACTCTTCAAAAACTTTTGACTGATAGTGTATTTTCAAGTTTTATGAAGTTATTTGTATATCTTCTATATTTTTATATTTTAAAATCACCTTTAGGTCTCTCATATCCCAAACAGAGCATAAGGGTTAATTCACACACACATACACACACTTGAGAGAGAGAGAGAGAGAGAGAGAGAGAGAGAGAGAGAGAGAGAGAGAGAGAGAGAGAGAGATGAAATACATGGTTAAATATTTAGCTGGCATTGGGTAGCAAAAAAAAAAAAAAAAAAAAAAAAACATCAAACTCAAAACAAAAGTAAATGTTGGACACTAGGTGGTTTTCAAATAGTATGTTCAGACAGGAGGGTGAGTAAGAGCAGCCAGAGGAATGGAGGTCAACTTGACTTTGTGAAGAACAGATGGTGCAATCCAGAACACATGACTGTTAAAGCACAGGTTTTCAACTGGAAAGTACATCTCCTGTAGCGCTGTGGTTGGTATAAAAATGTTTTGCTAGTATTGTGTACTGTATGTTCCCATACAAACACAACATTCACAGCACATGCAGAACATGGTCTTCACCAAAAATGTAAGGGACCAAAAAAATTCTGCCATTATTTACTGACGCACATATCATTTCAGATCTCTATGATCTGATTTACTTCTGGGAAAATACATATATAAAACACTAATTTCTTTAGGATATTAGAGTAAATCAAACAATTTAAGATTCGATCAGAACAGTGTTGAAACAACACAAAGAGTCACATTCCACAAAAATGTAAGGGACCAAAAAAATTCTGCCATTATTTACTGACACACATATCATTTCAGACCTCTATGATCTGATTTACTTCTGGGAAAATACATATATAAAACACTAATTTCTTTAGGATATTAGAGTAAATCAAACAATTTAAGATTCGATCAGAACAGTGTTGAAACAACACAAAGAGTCACATTCCACAAAAATAAGCCCAGGATAACATGGGTGACAATACATCTGTCCAGGATCCTGGTGCCACAACTCTGAAGCAGGTCTACTATCTAGCAGCTTTAAACAGCCTGCACTCATAAAACTAAATAACACTTACTGATAATTCCAACGCAGAAAGGACACTGTCTCATTTGGAGCAAGCAACCCAAGATACATGATCAAAGAGACCACACATCAAGACCATGATGAGAAAAACCATGTAGGAAAATCATGAGTTAAAACTTCCCGGAATTTGTTTTCCCCATTTAGGACAGAGACCAGACGGTTACTCTGTCTTGACCATTTGTTCCACACAGAACACTCATCACATTCACAGAACAGCACAGAGACTTTTAGATATATAAATGCATCAAAATTATGCTAAAATGTCTTAGCTGTTTCTCTAGATTTCTCAAAATTTATTTTAGGGTACAGGTTTAATTGACGACAATTTTCTTTTCCGGGGTATAGTTTTCTCTCTTTTTAAGTTTGCGTCCAATTGTGTTCTATATGCATTTTCTAAACACAAAACTAAAACCTGGCTTTAAACTCAAAACAACTATCAATGAGAGGCACTGGAGCACCTAAGCACATTCATTTTGTGGGAATTTTAATGGTTCACCTCCAACCCTCATTAACTTCTATCAAAGTCTAGGTCTGTGAAAATGCAACATCAAGGTGGCATTTAACTCTGTCACATTGCTTCCCAAGACAGATCAGACCACCACTTAGTGCACATCATTCCTATATTCAAACTCATCATCATCTAGAGGACTGCCGCTAACAAAATCATAAGTTGCAGACAAAGGAAGTTGAAAGAGCTTTGCGTGGCATACAGGCGACATTTCGGAACAGCAGACTTTTTTTTTCGGCATCTCTTAACTTCGTACATTATGCCAGTAGGCTGCCCCAGCATTCTTAGGGCCTAAAAGCAGTGTATCATCTCACATCATGAAGACCTTTAAGAGGTCGACACAATGATTTGAATGCATCACCATGGTCAGGCCCGTCGCGACAAGGCAGGCAAACCAAGCAATTGCTTGGGGCCCCGAGCTGGCCTGGGGCCCCAAGACAACGACTGGTTAAGAATAAAATGCAACGGCACTGTTTGAGCGCCCCTTTGATTGTCAATGCAGTAACGTGCAATGACACTGTTATCGGGATCCCCCTCAAGGGGGCCCCTCTCAGTAGTCGCGAACAGCAGCCAGCCAACACGTGATATCTGCTACCGGCAAAATACAATTTTTTTTTTTAGGTTTAATCACACAAAATTTCTTCCATGTTATATTTTTAATAGTAAATCCCCTTTGTTTACCAAAAAGTTAAGTTTGCTTTATTTTCAATAATTTAAATATAAATTAAATTAATGTTTTGTGTTTAATGTTTAATGTGCATTTTAGAAAATGCTCTATTTAAAACCCCAACGGAATGGCACTTAAATGCACTTAATTCATCTGTCAACTTTATTGTCATTTGTTCACAGTACAATATATAATTATAGCTGATATCCGGCACAGCCCAGAGTCTAAACTGATAAGTGTGTGCTGTCATATTATTGCAAATCACTATTGAATTCCCACCAAACTATTTTTTCAAGCAGTATTTGCACTGTAAACCTTTTTTTATTTATATAAAGTGTGGGTGAACTTAAACTGTATGTCTATGCTGTGGTTCCTGTAGGCTTTGCGTGCGTGCAGGGGTCGGGGGGCCTCTATGTCCATTTTGCTTGGGGCCCCCAAATTCCTTCAAACGGCCCTGACCATGGTTAGAATGCTCATTTTAATTTCTCTCCAACAACTATAAAGTCTAACAACATTTTTAAGATCTCAGTGAGAGTTTCTGTTTCTCTATTCACTTGAAATAGGTTTCGCTCTACATGCTGGCTAATCACTGTGTGATGCATGCAAAATTGACTGGGTTTATCAAGAGGCAAACTGAACCGCAAAGCTTGAACCAGTGGTCCCTGCGAGAAACGTTTCAGCTGAGCGCTGTGAGGTGGTAAGAGTTCGGCGTAGCAGTTGATGAGTCATTCACGGCACACAGACACAGCTTTTTTTACTGTTGACAGTCAACTCCCAGACTATGAAAGCCTTGTTTGTCTTAGAAATGGGCTTTGGCAAGGAGAAACACAGCTGGTTTGGGCGATCAGATCTCTAAATGTTCAACTTTCCAACAGGAGTCGTTCAAAAGCAAGGAACGGGAGATGGCCTATTGGGAAATAGTCCAGGATTAAAGGAGCCAAAAGATTGAAAAAGTAATTTCAAAAATAATGGGCTTTTTAATGACTAAACCTAAGGGACACTCAGATGTGCTCTTTGTTCATTTTCACTTGTGTAATGTAAAATTCCAACTGCTTAATTACTCTAGTATACACAAAGCAAATGCTTTTAACAATGCAATTATGGGAGACAATCTTGTCATGGCACCACAGCTTTCACAAACACCCCCTGCCACTTGGACAAGCTGTTGTTGTCAGAGAAAAAACATTGGTTTATCATGTGTTGGATGACAAATTAAAACATATTAGTGTTTATTAATGGTAACATTTTCACCCGGTTTTCTAGTGTTACTCTCTAAATGTTACCGGTAAAAAAAAAAACTTACGTTCATCCTTATGGTTGTTTCCTATTTTCAGCTAGTAGAATAATGCATCAGACCCTGTAAGACTGCAAGACAGGTAATCCCTGAAATACATAAGGGAGGCAATAAAAACATGCAACCTTCAAAATATTACATAAAAATAATATAACTATAAAACAGTGAACACATCCATACAAAAATATATATATTACAAACAAACTGGAGAACATCTTTCAATATTTAATGCGTATTTCCTTTGAGAACAAGGTTGTGCTGGGGCAGAGTTCTGAGATTTTCTCTTATTGGGTATTATAGAAAGCTCAGAACCACTGCAGATCAGGCAGAGAAAGTCCAAGTGCTGATGTTTTTCTTCTTTTGCCAGTGGAGATTTTGTTGTGTGCTTGTTAGTGCCTGTGTATGAAGAGAAGATATATCATGCACTGAAGGGGGCAATGTTGGCATTGTTATTGCCCTTTTAGATCAAAAACATCATTAGGGAGCATGTCTCTTGACATTCCGTGTTGATTTTTTGTTCTTGCCGGAGGATCAATAGATTTCCGGTGCCAAGGAACATAAAGGGTGGCGATTTCTGCTTATTTAAAGAGCAGCCGAACAGCTGTTGGTAAATATCATCACAATATTACATGTTTTATTGCTGGTTTAATAGCGACAAGTTTGATGGCCTGCATGCTCAGAGGACATTAACATTTAGACCGGTCAATAGAACTTCTGGTTGCAGCTTTTATGAGAAGCATTTCCCTGTGATAGAAGAATTAGCAAAAGACATATAGTCATTTGCTACTAGATTAATGAATGGGAGACGGATGGAGGATTGGCCACTCTTATGAGCCACAAAGATTTAGATCTGCATAGTCACTGCATAGACAGACAGATAAACAGAAACCCTCCAAAATAAAATGATTATTGCTCACTGAAAAGACTAGACAAGCGTTTCGTGCATGGTTTAAAAATTAGAAGCATGCCTTTAAGATACAAAATCTAGAAGAACACTTTTACTGTCAGATCTAAATTGCTAATGCGCACAGTATGGGAGCTGAGTATCCCTTAGTCTTAAAGACACAAACCTGTTAGCTGCGCACTTGATCAAAGCTTGGCCATGCCATGTTTTTCTCGCTGAGATGCTGCACAGATGCATAGCAACATGACTATTCTGAGCCACATTTTCAGATTTTGCGAGTCTCACAGCACAATTACCATATATCACGAACAAAATGAATGAACAGCAGCTAAATGGCCCCTCCAAACCTTAATTTCCTTAAAATTCTTCCAACAACTTAATAGAGTGGTTGTATTGCTAGGCAACATATTTAAAAGATGGCACCACTGGTAGCAGGTGAAAAACACATCTGCTGCTGGAAAGGGAAAAAAAAATATCCACTACAAATAAACACTTAAATTAGGGTGTTAATTTGGGAATATTTTAAAATGCATATTTTTCCTCTATGTTTTGGACTTGTTTTCAACATTGAGAGACTCTGTTTTTTTTTTTTTTTCCAGCGAAGCTCTACCTAATAGATACATGTCTTTTCTTCAGAATTTCTTTCAGCTTATAAGCCCTTTACAACCATTACTCAAGTAGTACCTTTTATAACACTGCAACCCATGCAGTTCCTTCTCCATTTTTTTTCAGTATGTCAATTATCATTATTACAAGAATAATTATCTTTTTTTAGGGGGAAAAATAAAAATGCGTTTACATCCAATGATAAATTCAGCCTATGTGAATTCCTCTGATACACACGGTCATAATACAGTAGAAATCAAAGCGAGTGAATCATATAACTGGTTTTAGATAAATACAAGCCAGTCGAGGCCAACTCCTACATTCAGCCCACAGTGTACTCTGATGAGATTCTCCATTTTACAAAAGCATTCTAGCACAATAGTACTGGAAGAAAAGAACTGTCCCTTTCATGAATGCTGCCAGTGAGTTTACACGCTCCACTTGTTTTTCTCTTGTGTCTCAGCTAATTCGCCAGAGTTGCCCACTCACCCTCTGCAAAGAACACACATACACATGATCCAAGGCCACATCACGCTGGACAAACTTTCCCACTTACTTATTACTCACTGAGAACCTGTCACTGGGGAGGAACTGAACATAGTCTCAGAAAGACTATGGTGATAATGACAACAATCTCTCACTGACACATACTTTCTGTGGATTTTACACACACATGCAGCAAAATATGTAAGCCAAAGTCAGTTCAGAATTCACAGATTACCTTGAAGAATGAAAGCTGTCAGATCTTTTAGTCAAAAGATTTTATCAATGAGGGCTATATGTTATAAAATTTACATATCTAACAAAGTATAATGTTTTCTGGACCAAACTATGAGGTGCTTGTCATAAGAGCTAGCAGCACTGGTCTGAAAGATGTCCCACGAACTGGATGTTCCATCAGAGCCATGTATTTTCCATATTTTCATGAAGGCATTTCACATGAGAACTTAAAAGACTAATTGGCCCACAGAGATCAGTGCTATTGTTAGTTCTGCCTGGCTTCCAAACCCAGACCAGCCATATGAGTGGTTAATCACCTGTGAGCCTCACACATGACTTAATAGACACTTTCATGTCCAAAGAGAAGCTGTTACCAGTCAAAGGTGCCTTGAGCCACAATTTGCCCCAATGTGAGGGGATGCTAGTAGGCAGCAGAAGCATGTAGGCTGTAAAAGACTGCATTTTTCAGCCAGTACATTCAAACTGACACTTCATTTGACAAGATCATTATTTCAGTGAAAAAAAAAAAAAAAACACTCATCAATGATTAATTCATCTAAAAATCATTCTTTTTTTTTCAACACTTCTGATAAGAAATGTTTATTGAGCCCCAAACTGGCATATTTGAAATATTTCTGAATGATCATCTGACACTAAAGACCGGAGAAATGGCTGCTGAAAAAACACAGCAATGAATTAAATTAAATTAAAATAATATATATATATATATATATATATATATATATATATATATATATCATTGCATTTTTCATTAAACAAATGCAGCTTCGGTGATCAATGAACTATATCCCCAAATTGTAATATAAAAACAAATAGGCATCTTTGTTTTGACATTGTTCAAATTTTCATTTAGTGTCCGTCCATGCATTACCTCCAATGGTAGAATTCTCATTTAAACTTACCTGATAACAAGGACCGCAGCGTAGTTGCTCGGGACAGTTGACGGAACTGTGGAGCACTAGCAACAACAACAACAAAAATCTCAAAGCAAAATAAGTTATAAGGGCTTTATTTTTTTAATTTATCTTTGTATCTATTTTTCTACATTAATGCATTTTCCTACAATTTGAATACCAAATTTTTGTTGTTTTCTAATGAGGATTTACAATATAATCAATCTGACCTGTACTGCAGCCTGAAATTAAACTGCACCATGCTGGTTTTGTCTGAGCAGAGGAAAACTGGCCCCCGACTGAACCTGGTTTCTCCCAAGGTATATTTCTCCACTTCTGTCACTGATGGAGTTTTGGTTCCTTGCCACTGTCACCTTTGGCTCGCTTAGTTGGGGACACAATCTCTGGCAACATTGTTGACTTGACTGCACAGACACTATTTGAAGTGAACTGAACTGAGCTGGATGATGACATCACCGAAACAACAATGAACTGGTTTTAAACTGATAAACTAATTTTCCTTTTGGATTAACAGCACACATTTTTCCTGTTTGACACTGTAAAACTGCTTTGACAGTCTCTATTGTATAAAACACTTTTTAAATAAAGGTGACGACTTAGCACAGACTGAAGGTCTTTCTTGAGTGTTGTGATGTCATATTACTGATCTCATGTGTGACTTGATTTTTTTCCAATTGTTTATTGATCTTTATCATTTATTTATTTATATGTATTTTTTCTTTATTAATCTCCAAACTGATGTACAGGACATGCACACTTCATATAAATGTTCACGTTATGTATTTTAGTGCTGCGTTCGACACCATAGATCATGACATACTCATACATAGATTACAAAACTATACAGGTACAGTATTCAAGGGCAGGCTTTAAGATGGTTTAGACCCTACCTGTCCGATCACTACCATTTTGTTTACTTAAATGGGCAGTCTTCTCATTTATCACCAGTAAAATATGGAGTGCCCAAGGATCCGTCCTAGGTCCCCTTCTATTTTCTATATTTTCAATATACATGTTGCCCCTTGGTAATATTATTAGAAAATACGGAATTAGCTTCCACTGTTATGCTGATGATGCTCAGCTATATATCTCAACGAGACCGGATGAAACTTCTAAATTATCCAAGATAACAGAGTGTGTTAAACATGTAAAAGATTGGATGACCAATAATTTTCTCCTATTAAATTTGGATAAGACAAAGATATCAATTATTGCATCAAAAAACACTACACAGAATCTTCTAGATTGCAATTTGCAACTAGACGGATGTACTGTTACTTCCTCTACAGTCAAAAATCTGGGTGTTATATTAGACAGTAACTTGACTTTTGAAAACCATATTTCCCATGTTACAGAAACTGCATTCTTCCATCTTAGAAACTTTGCCAAGCTACGAAACATGTTACCTGTTTCTGATGCAGAAAAGCTAGTTCATGCATTTATGACCTCTAGACTGGACTATTGTAACAATTTACATCCCGTGGTAACTAGGATTTACACAAGCTCCAGAACACCTGAGAAGAGATGATGCCGACCCTCAGAGGACCCCAGATGATGCTAACCCTGAATAAACAAACAGAACTAACAAATATTGCTACAAGTGTGATTGCATCATATAATAATGATACACACAACAGAATGTCTTTTTTGAGATACCTGCTAATATCGTTTTGCTGGGTATGAGAATTGATATCATATCGTATCGTGACGAAGCATCCAATTTACACCCGGACTATATAGATAGATATTAATGCTCACCAAGGATGCATTTATTTAATGAAAAACACAGTAAAATACATTTTAATAAAATTATATAAATATTTATATTACAATTAGAACATTTAGAGCATTTTAGGAAGGTCCTAGCAGAATATATATGCCCACATTGCTTGTGGAACTTAATGTAATGCATTGGCAGGGATCTTCCCTGAGGAGCAGTCAAAACCCTGTTGTCACAAAATCAAAAGGTTCCTCAAATGTCACTGGTTTTTGCACTCCCTGTGTGTCAATTCAATTTTAATACAAATCTGATTCCAGATAAGAGAGACAAGAGATGTTCTATTGTGTGCTTTCTTCTGTAATACAGCACACTGATGTGTGTTAAATATAAAAGAGGCTGTATATATATATATAAATATATATATTTCAGTTTTCTCCTAAATCCACCTATTCAATAATGGATCCAGTAAACATAAGAAAAATATTTAATGATTAAAAATACAATAATTCACAATTACACATACTTTATTCATTAGAAAACGAGTTTATAATTATCCAATAGGCAATCTTTAAATTTTTTGATTGTTGACCTTTCATCTTCATCACCAGCAATCTTTGTTTTATAAGTTGTCATCTTGTTCTAAACATCGTTTGATAATTCCTTGACATTGTCTTTTATGCAATATGTTTTTAGATCTATAATGTAACATTAATGTCTTGCAAATATAGAGAATATTATGTCATTCACTTAACATTTGTAGCTAAAATAGCCAATAAAGTTCACAAGGCACATAAATGGCATTCATAGAGATGGATTAGAACAGTTGCAAAGCAAGGCCTCATCAAGTGTAACAAATCAAGTCAAGATTAGATGAAAAAACTGAATGGGGCAATGTGTTGCACTGAATGAAAGTCTTCTGTCGACTGGAAAAAAAATTAATAAAAAATGCAGCAAAGGATACATCAAATACTTTAATGCATACAAATTATCATACATGTTATGCACTGATGCTTCTATTGTGGTGTGGAAAAACGTTTACAGGCTCTGAATCTGCAGAGCTCTCACAATCCAACGCCCTCAACCATTATCTGATCCACTGTCTGATCTATCTGACCCATAACAATCCCACACTGACAGTGGCAAATGTAAAGAATAAGTTATCAAACAATACAGAAAAAAAAGTCCCAAAAAATGTATAGCAAGACCTTAGGCTGGAATACACTACACTTTTGAGATCAGAACAGATTTCTTTTGATCAAAACAAACTCAAACAGAAACAAGTGTCTTACTATTGGGAAACGCATGACAAATTAAAAAAATATGCATGATAAAATCGGCTCAAAATATCAGGCATGTTTTATATCCTCTGACTAGATGGAATCGTAGTCAGAAGCAAAAAATAAAATAAAATAATTAATAATAATAAAAGGGGGCTGTGACTGTCATGCACTACACAATTTTAATGTCAACTCAAATCTGCAATCTGGCTCTGACTCTTAGCAGCTAGCATCAATTTCTCAAGAATGTAAATAGGCGGCAAATCGGGACAAAAATTGCGTAGTGTATTCCATCCTAGTTTATTAATATTCAGGCTATTCAATGTGTGTTTTTTTTTTTTTTTTAAAGAACAAAACACAATTCAAAACACAATATTTGAGTGAATGTTACTGAAAACATACTTAAGTATAGCTACTTTAAAATGAGATCAAATTAAACATAACTGTTGCTGATGCACAAATTGTCTATGAAAGTACTCTTATTTACAGAAACACACCTGCTACCTCAAGCTCATCTCTCAAGAACGCACCTGCGCAACAAGGGGTAGGTAATGTCATTGCAAAGAGGCAATCTCTTAAAGAGGCCATGTCCTATTTCTGCCAAAATATCACAAAATATCACGTATTTTCTTAACACGTTCATGGCATATTGTATTCGAGACAAGACTCACTAAAATTTATGACCACACATAAGACATATAACCATATTTTCATGGTTTTTGGTCTTAATTCTGAAATGAATAAATAATCTCTTCTATACTAGGGCTGTGCAAAAAACCAAATGCAGTAAAGGCGCTCCTGTGATTAGCAGTACATCTTCAGCATGTGCGTTCAGCTGGAGTGGTTCTTTTAATTGTGATGGTTCTGGCTCACATTTAACAAATCTAAACAACTTAGAATACTTAATAGAACATTTTTAGCGAATTGTTGGCCTTCTGAAAAGTACGTTAATTTACTGTACAATGTACTCAGGTTGTGCATCTTTTTCATCAACACTTTTTTCTTCCACTGTTAGATCAGCAGTCTTCCCTATGATTGTGTAGCCTGGGGAACCAAACTGAAAGACCATTTTGAAGGCTTATGAAACCTTTGCAGGTGTTTTGAGTCAATTAGCTGATTAGCATGTCACCATATTCTAATTTGCTGAGATAGTGAATTGGTTGGTTTTCTGTTAAATGTGAGCCAAAATCATCACAATTAAAAGAACCAAAGACTTAAACTACTTCATTTTGTGTGCATTGAGTTTAATGCACAAGTTTCATAATTTGAGTTGAATTACTGAAATGAATTAACTTTTCAATGACATTCTAATCTATTGAGATGCACCTGCACATACAGAAAATTAAAATTGCGTTACTCTCAGACACTTGGTGCATACAGAAAACTCTAACAGTAGAGCATAAAAAATAAAAATATATACAGATTAAATATGAAATATAACTATACAAATAAGGGCATGTTAAAAAAATACAGTTAAATAAAGCAGCACAAGTCACATGGCAGACAGAGTGCAAACCAGTGAAGTAAACAAACAGATAAAATGATTATAAAATTATTGTACTTTTGCACAAAAGCAACATGATCTCATGAGAGTATGCGTGTATTTTTACGTTAAGTGTGGTTCTACTACACGTATATTTACTTATGTTTTCATGCACATAAAAACGTACAACATTGATGTATTTATAGCAGCTAAAAAACGTAAATAATCTAACGTAAAGTGTGAATGTATATGAACTCCTGTTTATTAATATTAAAATCGTGGCTTTAATGATTAAAATCTGTTGCATTTAATTGTCATATCAACACGTTTTTTATTGGCCTATCGAATTTATTGAAAGCAGTTTACTCATCTACTTAATAGGAAATAAGATTTCTGTGCATGCTGCAAACTCGTTTCGGGGGATTACATAATGTTAAACGAGACTACAGTTTGAAACCTTAAAATGAATACAATTTCTGTAATATTTTGTAATATTTTGTAATATTTTGCTGTGCGATTTTCTCCTATCCAGTAACTGACAATACAACCATAGATACACAAAAGCACAGCCAAAAAATACAAATCACATCCATTTTATTTGTTTGCTGTACTCCATATCTTTAGAATGCAGATTTTTGCAAGGAACAGATCCAAATTCAGCCCTTTATCAATCGATCTTCATCTTCATTCTCAGCAACTGCTACCATCACAGTCAATGCCCGCGCTCATCATGATTTGAATTTGAAAATAGCGCCATTCCGCCACCCTCGAGAAACCTTACGACATGGTTTACAGCACTGATATCGAATGCTCATTGGTTCTCACCTAATTCGCCACAGATTGCGACATGCCGTGCTTCAGTTGATAGGCATTTGAAATGAGTATTGCGCCTTGACGTAGAGAAGACAGATTTATAATTTCTACCAGAAAGACTCGGGAGATAGAATGATGTACGAAGGCCCCGTCCATGGTTCATAATCCGAGGGTAGCGAATCTGCATTTCCTGCCTGAAGACGAAGGCAGGGGCGCAGCGGACCCCCAAAATTAGGTGGATTATGAGACCTCCAGACGGGGCCAGGACATGGTTTCAAAAAACATTGACAAACATGGACAAAGTTTCAAAAATTAAGTTGTACGTTTGAAGGAATATTTCTGTTCCAAAAATACTCCTTCCGGTTTGTTAAAGTTTTGGAAAGTTTTTTTTCGAGTATGGCTCTGTGTGACGTTAGATGGAGCGGAATTTCCTTATATGGGTCTTAAGGGCACTTCTCTCGGAAGAGCGCGCGCTCCCGTATAGCAGAGCAATGAGAGCACAACAGACTTCACTGATCAGAGCGAGAGCGTCGCAAAATGTCACAAAAGGAGTGTGTTTTTGGTTGCCAGGGCAAGACAACCCTGCACAGATTACCAAAGAAAAAACAGCATTAAGGGACCAGTGGATGGAGTTTATTTTTACAGAGCATCAACGGAGTTGCGCAAGTGTTTGTGTTTGTTCCCTGCATTTCGAAAATGCTTGTTTTACAAACAAGGCCCAATTTGACGACGGATTTGCATATCGTTTATTTCTTAAGGATGATGCAGTCCCAACGAAAAAGGGTCACGATCGTGTGTTGGAACCACAGGCGGTGAGTAAAATTGCTTAAAATATCTCTGCCTTCTTGTTAGTGCGTCCGCCTCCCATCGGAGACTCTGGTTCGAGCCCCGCTCGGAGCGAATCGTTGCTGCTGCTGCTCTCGTTCAGTTTCAGCCTCGGGATCTGATTCTGGATCATAAATATACGGCTGAATCTGACTGTTAGCCATGGTTTGTTTTGAATGATGGTTTTTTCCTCAAGGTAATGTCAGCTTCCAAACGCTCTCTACGCAAAAGCCTACTGGCGCTAGTGATTCTTTTGCTCCGCCCACACGTCACGCCTCCAGTCGGTCGTGTTTTTCCGGCAAAAATCGGTACAGACTATCTTTCTCTTATGAATATAATTAAACTAAAGACTTTTTGGAGTTATGAAGGATGCAGTACTACTCTATAGGTACTCAAGATTAACAGGATATTGAGTGAAAACGAGCATTTCACCCCCCCCCCCCCCCCTTTAAACATTGTTTGTCTTAGTAATCTTATCGAATTCTGAACATTTCCACTCTGTAACGAATATTTTTTCTGATGACGTCAGTTTGACAGCATGAGCAGAACCTCCTTAACGCGCCCCTCCAGCCGTTAGTTTGCTATGAGTGATGGGGCGGTCACACTGCACTTTTCTCTCCATTGACTTCCATTCATACGCATGCGAATGCGTCGGACCGGAAGCGCAAGCTTTATGCGAAAAATTTCGCATTTCGCTGCGTTCCAAAGTTCAAGTTTGGTGAACTCTGACCTGGGAATTTGCATAACGTGAGGATGTGGACCAGTAGAAGAGCGATACATTGCTGCATGACCTCTCTGTACAAAAATTCATAAAGGAAGGAAGCGCTATATGACTTTAGCTGTTGCACAGCGTCCTATTTTATATAATACATTAAAAGATTTATAAAATAAAATAAAAGAAGCTGCATGGTTTGTAGTGTCGATGGGAACAGATACATTGGAATGAGGACGTTTTATGTATATATATATATATATTTTTTTTTTTTTCTCCTTTCTTCCCCTTAGGGTGTATATATTTATAGAGAGAGATACAGAGTAACGTTACAATATAATAAGATGCTTTCGAAGCCGTCGCAAAAGACACAGTACAAGCACATATTAATCCATCTTGTGATAATTGAGGGGAGACCGTTTTATCTTGCTCCTGCCCATATTCGCAGTGGCGTCCGAAATAATTTCGCACGTTTAAAGTCTAGTGTGACCGCGCCTTGAAACGGAGACCAGGAGCGCAAACAAACCATGCCTGCTAATTAATATTCGGTTTAAACTGGAGATATGTCACTACTCTGGAATAAGGTCAGCAGCAACTCGTGTCACGTGGAGTTATATGCCTGCTGACTGAGCATTGAGCCGAATCTTACCTACGACTCAAAAGAAAGGGTCCATATACGCTTCAGCTTGGTAGATCCAGTGTTCATAATGCGCTAGTCCAAGAGTAAGCCATGTGAAGATGAGGTGAGAGCAGCGGTTCCCTACATCTGCAACCATAGAATCCCATTAGAGTATGAACTTTTAAGGAATAAAAAACTGAAAAAGACTGAATAAACAAAGATTAAAGCATAGGATTAAAACAGCGAATCTCAAGTGTGCTGGACAGCATTTTATATATATATATATATACATATATATATATATATATATATAGTGATTGAGTCTTCCTGGCAGAACTTAGGCTAAAGCTTCCATTTCATGGATTAATAGATAACAACTCTGCTCTGTACCCTATAAAAACTATTACCTCCAGAGAAGACTGCGACTGGAACTCATTATATTTTTGCAAAAAAAAAAAAAAGATTAATGTTACATTTGTTTGTCTGTTTTTCTTTTTTTATAAGAGTAACGCTATGTAGTTTTAAGAATTATTATGGGTAGGTTTAGGGGTAGGGGTAGGTGTAGGATTAACTTTAGTGGCTCAAAATATTGTTTTAATGTTATATTTTTTACTTAAATTGTCATTTTCCTACACAATTCTGTCCATTATGTTTTATTCTTTTAACATTCTGTATATAATGGGTAGGTTTAGTTTCGGGTGGGGTTTAGGGATCTTACATTTATAAAAAAAATTATAAAAAGGGAAAATATACATAAGTATTAAATTAATCAGATACGCATTGAAAAGTAGCTTCATGAGCAAATTTCTATGGATAACTGACTGGTCAGAGAACACATTCTATCTGTACGTATTTGAGGTTGTTTTTACGTAAATTTAGATAAGTATCGAACCTGTAATTACGTCCACATAATACGTAAAATATAATATAAATACGCAAAGGCACATATGTATTGGAGAGCTTTAATTTAAGTCTAAATATGTACGTTTTGATTGTGAAATCAGGCTGGCAAATTAGCTTATTCAGACTGATTTAAAGTGACAAAAAGTTCAGATAGCAGTTCTTTATTTAAACTTACTGAAGAGATAGTTTAATGAGGTAGTGAGCAGACCAATGCTGCCCAAAGTGACTGGTGCAGGTCAGAGTTTGCTAGTGGGAAGGGGGGAGTGGAAGCCTGTAGAAGTTGCACATGATGGGGGCCAATTTTGAACGAGATTTTGTGTAGCTTGTCAGTGAATTACAGCTCTGTCTATTAAATGCCATTACATCTGAAGCAGTGTTGCCAAGTGTGCGGTTTTCCCACAAAATTGGGCTACTTTGAACACTGATGCCGCAGGTTGCTTTTCATGTCTGCGTGTTGAAGTGACCCCAATAACTAAATATTTATCCCTTGAAATGCGAATTTTACAGGAGGATGACCAGCAGAAAACATGTAGTTTACCTCTCCAAACATGATTGGGTTAGATTTGAGTACAAATTGGGCAGGTTTTGTTGCAAAAACCTGGCAACCCTGATCTGAATGCACGTGCTGGATATTTACTACTAATCACAAGAGTGCCTTTACTGATGAGATGTGCATAAAAATCACATTCAGTTTTGCACAGCCATACCCTGTACTACTAGTTATACCACAATAATAATAATAATAATAATAATAATAATAATAATAATAATAATAATAATAATAATAATAATTTATTTTTATTTATTTATCAGGCTTTTATTTTATGTTGTGGAGTTTGCGGCAGCTGAACCAAGGGGTTATAGTCCTCAGAGGAACTTCTCATCTTGGTTTACAACAAGCTGGAGACAACAACACTTGGAGTCAATAAATTGGGACATTCAAATAAAAAATATGGTGAAGGAGATCGTACCTAGGTGAATGAGTTTCAGGTGAAGAGTAGCCATCCAGTACAATATGACAAAGGCTCATGCAACAACGATATACCCAGAAATTGCAAATGCAGAGGGAGGAATGAGATGTACCATTGAGAGTCATTGCCATTGTAGTAGTAGAAAAGCTCTGTGATTGGATGATGGTTTTAGGCAATCCGGTGCTGACGGAGAAGAGAAGAACTTCAAGCACTGATTCCTGTGGTACTTCACTGAAGGGTGTGAGCCTTTCCAGATGACTTGGTAGGACATATTATCCAGGTTAGATATAAACCAGGAAAGGCTGGCTGCACATTATTTGATGAGAAGCTGGAGTATGTTCTTGTCCGAGTCTCAAATGAGGTTAGTAACAGAGAAGGTGAAGTGATCATGTGATGTGGAATGTCAGGGGTGTTGGAGAATGAGTTTTTTTAAAAGTGGGTCATGAAGTCCTTAAGCAGAAAGTGTGAATGGTGGAAAAGTTAGGGGAAGATTGAGAAGGTATGGGAAGGTGACAGAAACTGTGCACAGTCTGTGTGTACTAATTTAATTTCTCTTTTGTCTGGTGCAGCTGACAAAAATAAAAGCCTAAACAATGAATGCAATGGGAAACAGAAGATTTCATTAGAACATTCTGACTATAGTGAACTCAGCTATAAAACGTAGCAGTCAAAGGTAAGCTGTGCGCATAGTCCAAACTGGTGTTTCAATAATGCAGAGATATACACAATTGAACTGTAAAATTGAATGCAAAATCGCCAAAAAATAAATAAATAAAAATAATAATAAATAAATAAAAACACCTTTGGGGAAAAAAGTCTTGTTGAAATATATCCAATTGTCGTTCATTACATCAGGTTTCTCCACAAATAATTTCAAACTTATTTGAAGATATAAGCAGATATACCAAGGCCACTAATTAATACTTGATGAGTGCAAAAGGACCTCTAAAATAATTTATTGATTTAATTTTAATGCTTTGAGTTGACATTTCATTAATTCCTGTTGTGTGTACACTCACAGAGGTGTTTACTGTGGGCAGAGCAGTTCAGTGCCTCACACAAACATATGAAAATGCATTCGCACACACACACACGCACCCACCCACAAGGCCCACTTGGCATACACTCATTTAATGAGATATCTTCCAGTCTCTGTGAAATTTCTGCCAGTATATAGAGTGCTGAGATGTTAAATAAACATTCAGTTCTCAATTTCACATCTGCCTTGCCTTTCAAATATTTAGAAATGCCAGGGCACACTAGAAACTATCTTGGGATGCTTCACAGTGAGTGATTGCTACGCAGTATGTGAAAATCACTTCAGATAATCAAAGACTAGCTTGGCACATGCACAATTTTGCACATAAAACATGCACACAAAATCATTATTGTCACTAATCCGGTCTATGAACTATGAGTTCATTATCATGCTACACTTGCACCAATCACAAGTTCACTTGATAACAATCACATCATGCACCTGAGACCAATCACACACACACACAGAGAGAGACACACACAATCATCAGACACACTTTGTAAGCATTGGACTTCCTCTCACTCACTGCCAAGTATTGTTCTGTGTTTATCCCTCTCCTAGCGATACGCAAGCCTTTGTGTTTTAGCTCTCTTAGTCTTGTTTCCGTTTCTAGTTTTCATAGTCTTATCTTAGTTTCTAATTTTCACAGTTTAGTTTTTTTCTTGCCTTGCTCTGTTACTCGTGTTTTGAACCTTTTTTATCTCTGGATACGTGATTATCCCTCTTGCTTAGCCCTCTGGATATTGTTTGAACATCCAAGACCCATGCTTGCCCTAGGATTATTCTTGTGTCTTTCCCCCTATATACCTGTTTGCCAGTGTTTGACCCATGTCTATTATGACCACGTCTCTGTCCAATAAAAGCTTGCATATGGATCTGCACATTTCACGTCTGTCACACCGTTAACAATTATGTTTTTATTTTATTTTATAATTATTATTTTTTTAAGGATTTCAGCTTTGAGCGCTTTGAAAAATAAGTGATATATTCATTCATTTAAGCAATTTTATTATAATTATGTGTGCCTCATTCTGGAAAACATTGTTTATCTCTCTCTCTCTCTCTCTCTCTATATATATATAAATATATGTTTTCAATGTTTCTACATGTATGCTAGGTATGCTTAGATAGCATCTGTTAATGTAATAAAAGGAACAGCTAATTAGATTTGTAAGATTAAGGCTTTATTTGTCTAGTTTATGTTAGATAAACTCGCTCTACAGATGAGAGTTCTTAATTATCTGTTTTGTTTGTTAGCTGTGTATTCTTATGCAGAAAATAATACAGACATTTAAAAATAAAAAATTAAAATACTACTAACAACTCACATGTGTGGTCTCTGTTTAGCATCTAATGGTTATCTAATGGTTTAGCACCTCAGTATTTGAATGAGCTCCTTTTACATTATACTCCTCTACGTCCGCTACGTTCTCAAAACTCAGGCAATACCTAGAATATCAAAATCAACTGCGGGCGGCAGATCCTTTTCCTATTTGGCGCCTAAACTCTGGAATAACCTACCTTACAATGTTCGGGAGGCAGACACACTCTTGCAGTTTAAATCTAGATTAAAGATCCATCTCTTTAACCTGGCTTACACATAACATACTAATATGCTTTTAATATCCAAATCCGTTAAAGGATTTTTAGGCTGCATTAATTAGGTAAACCGGAACCGGAAACACTTCACATAACACTCGATGTACTTGCTACATCATTAGAAGAATGGCATCTACGCTAATATTTGTCTGTTTCTCTCTTGTTCCGAGGTCACCGTGGCCACCAGATCCAGTCTGTATACAGATCAGAGGGTCACTGCAGTCACCCGGGTCCAGTACGTATCCAGACCAGATGGTGGATCAGCACCTAGAAAAGACCTCTACTGCCCTGAAAGACAGCGGAGACCAGGACAACTAGAGCCCCAGATACAGATCCCCTGTAAAGACCTTGTCTCAGAGGACCACCAGGACAAGACCACAGGAAACAGAAGATTCTTCTGCACAATCTGACTTTGCTGCAGCCTGGAATTGAACTACTGGTTTTCGTCTGGTCAGAGGAGAACTAGCCCCCCAACTGAGCCTGGTTTCTCCCAAGATTTTTTCTCCATTCCGTCACCGATGGAGTTTCGGTTCCTTGCCGCTGTCGCCTCTGGCTTGCTTAGTTGGGGTCACTTCATCTACAGTGATATCATTGACTTGATTGCAAATAAATGCACAGACACTATTTAACTGAACAGAGATGACATCACTGAATTCAATGATGAACTGCCTTAACTATCATTTTGCATTATTGACACACTGTTTTCCAAATGAATGTTGTTCAGTGCTTTGACGCAATGTATTTTGTTTAAAGCACTATATAAATAAAGGTGATTGATTGATTGATCTGTTGTCAATTAATGGGGGAGGGGACCTTTCACTTGTCTTCATAAAGGAATAGTTCACCCAAAAATGCTTACATCACACACCATTCAAGATGTAGATGAGTTGGTTTGTTCATCAGAACAAACAGTTGTAAAAATTTAGCTTTTCATCACTTGCTCAGCAATGGATCCTCTGCAGTGAATGGGTGCCATCAGAACGAGAGTCCAAACTGATGAAAACATCACAATAATCCACATCACTCCAGTCCATTGATAAACGTCTTGTGAACTGAAAAGCTATAACTTCTATTAGTTGCTTCCAGCTAAAATATGAGTCTAAGCAGAATTTAAAGTAATGTTTTACTATATGTCAACTTATTTTACTAACCCTAACTTAACCTGTCAGTTTACTAATCAGAGTTAGCTGACATGTACTTGCAGAGTTAATTATAGTTAGCTATAGGAATATCTAAAGTGTCTAAATGAAGTGGACTATCTAAATATTGTTCAAAGGCCAATGTGTTATAAACATTATGTTGTGGCATTAACAAATGAGAAACAATCTGTAGGCTATGTCAAGGCAACAAACTAAACAAGGGAGGCTCACTTTATCCCAATTCTTTGTAGAACATTCAAAAACTATTTCACCAATATAAATATATATATATATTTTTTATATGATTCTCTGTAGATTTACTGTCAAACCACTCTGCAAATATTTGCCATGCAGTAACAATAGTAACTCTCTTCTTTGCTCAGTTCTCATCTCTGCGTATTGCATGACTTGGCTGTCAAAGGAGACTGTGGTTATTAAAAGATATTCCTCTGCTTCCCATTTCCTAGCAAATCAAAGGATTATGAATCTTATTTCCTTCCCATAAAGATTAAATGAAAAATCAGTGCTCTAATGGATGGGCCTATTTTAATCTAGTACATTAATACTTTAGTATGCAGGATATTATTGTTCTATTACAATGACCGTAATCATTTTTGTTTCATAATCTCTGTCAGTGCTGATTTTGTTCACTTCGTTTAATGCTGGTTCTTGCCATGAGGATCATTAATTACAGACTGATCTCAATGTCTGTTTGGGAGAACGGCATGTTTGATGGCACTTTGTGTCAAAAAATAATAAAAAAATAAAAAAATAAATGATAATAATAATAATGTTGGACTAATACAAGGATCTGATTTTCCAAGAGTTAATATGTTTTGAATGAAACATACTTCAGTTTAGTATTCACTATATTAATATTGAAAATGTAAGATTTATTTCATGTTTAATTAGCAATGAAAGTAGTAGAAAATTGTATGTATATAGATATAGACATGGGAATAAGCTTGTTGTAGTCCCTTACCAGCCATTTTTGGCATTAAACTGACAGCATTTTAAAAGATGTTATCTCCATTTGCATTGAACTTTCAGCGCTGCAACTTTGCAGATATCGTTAATGCTGAAACAGCAACATTACAATTGAACTAACGTTAAAAAAGTATAAGTGTAAACAACCACCCCTATAAACCTAAACTTAAAAACAGAAGAAAGGACATTTATGGTCTCTTAAGTAGCTGGTTATTATCATACATATTTCTAGAATATTACCTTATTCTACATGACCTTATTCTACAACCCTAATCCTACCCAATACCTAAAATTAACAACTACCTTAGTAAGTATTAATAAGCAGTAAATTAGGAATTTATAAAGGAAAAGGAATCGTTAATAATTGTTCCCTATTCTATTTCCCTGGCAGAGCTTTCAGAGTTGTTGCTGATTTCATGATGATTGAGAGGATGCACACTGAGATTGTTTCTCTGGATATTACCCACAAGTGACTGATTTTGGTACTAAATTCCAGGCATATTTAATGCATGCAGAGTGTTAAACCATGAACCATACCAATTTAGAATTTCTGGTCCCTTTAATGATGGTTTTTAATTGTCTTTTATGCTCTGTGTGCTTCTTGCAGTTAAGAAATTGTTGCATCATTAATCCTCTGATAATATGGTTTAGTCTGTTGTAAAATAGCTGGGCATTGGATCATGTAAAGACCATGCTGAAAAAATGACCGAATGAAGCTGATCAGTAAATGATGATGAAGATGACTGAGGCCCAAGAGCAATTTGACCCGCTATTGCCCTGGCAGAAAAAAAAACAAAAAAAACAAAACAAATCACATTTATGACATTTGTGCAATAGCAACTCTGTTAGGAATGATAAATTACCGCATTAGTTGCATAATTGGCTGTAAGTAATCTCAAGGTCTGTCACAAAATGTGTTAAAGGAACAATTCACCAAACCCATTGTTGGATTTGCTGCTTTTAAAACAGGCAGCTTTTCGCTTCACAATGTTTTGGACGTTAATTGATGGACAGGAGTCAATGTGGGATTTATTATGGATTATTGTGATGTTTGGACTCTTTGGACTCTCATTCTGATGCCATCCATTCACTATGCATGTGAAGAAATGCAAAATTTCTCCAAGTCTGTACGTTTCTATTTTGTTGGGGGGTAAATTGACCAAGGGTAAATTTCAATAATCATTATCAGTTAATTAAGACATTCCGTTCCTGTATTTTTTCAGAAAACTAATGATTAATTTTCCATAACTTGTAGTTTCATAGAGATTTTGGCCATTTTAGCAGTTAGTACAATACTGTAATACTGCATATTTAAAATAATTTGAATCATAACCATGAGAAATTAAACATACCACGATAATGACAAATTGATTGTTGTCAAATCACCCTCGTGCCTCATAACCACTCATTCACGATCATGTAAAGTCAAATGGTTGTTCACTCTTTTAAAATTATTTCAGAAATCCTTAGAATATTTTAATGCTTTAATATTATAAGCTCACAAGCATAATATGATAAGCTGACAAGCTTATTCTAAGCTGTGAAGTTTAAAGTGTTTCTCTCATTAGTTATCGGACGGAGCATTAAACTGCAGCAGCGCTCTAGCAGGTACAAAGTTAAATTCTCTTTTAACTTGGAAAGGAGATTATTTTGACTGAGTGTCATATACAGAGGGGCTGGGGTTTATCTGGGTGCGTGTGAAGCACAGGTGGTTGGGTACAGGAGCAGGAAACAGACAGAGGCGATTATCTGACGGTCTGTGATATTCACTGAAGTGTCAGTCTGTTCTGAGAGTAACTACAGCTGTGCAAGGCAAAACATTGCCATGGCAACACTGTCAACGCAGTACCAGAGGAAGTACATTGTCTGACAGGATTCAAACACTAGTCAAAAATTCATGCGAGTATATCAGCTCAAATTTTAAGGCGAAGTCAGGGGGTACACTTCCATTTAAAAGTTCCATTTTTATTTATTTACTTATTTATTTTTATGTTTTTGAAATAAACCTTCTTATGCTCGCAACGGCTGCATTTATTTAATCAAAACTAAATTTCACCGGTAATATTTTTATATATTAATACAATACTTGTTTTCTATTGTGATAAATTTTCAAATGTAACTTATTCCAGTCTTCTGTCACATGATCCTTCAGAAATCATTCTAATATCTTGCTGCTCAAGAAATATTTATTTTATTATAAATGTTGAAAAATGTTGTGCTGCTATATATATATATATATATATATATACACACACACACACACTATTATTATTGTAATTATTTTTGTGGAAACGGTGATACATTTCTCAGGATTCTTTGATGAATAGAAAATACACAGAATATAAAGTGTAACCTTATACAGTAACTGTTTTGACTGTGACTTTTGATAATTTCCTAACAAATATATATATATATATATATATATATATATATATATATATATATATATATATATATATATATATATATATATATATATATTAATACTACTAATTGTGTGTTTGTGTGTGTGTGTGTGTATTTTGTGTTCTGCTTATCCATTTTTTCCACCTTTAAGAATAAATTTTAACACATTCCTTTAGTAATTCATGGCACTATCTGCTAGCAATAACAAGGTCATGGGTTCATTCCCCAGGAGGGTGAATAGATGAAATGTGTAATTTAAAGGCAATGAAAGTCACTTTGGATAAAAGCATCTACTAAATGCATAAATGTAAGTACAAAAACATATTCTCAGCTCTATGATACTCAAGAGGCATCTCTCTTAACATGCATGGCGAGTGGCTGGTCCGCAACAATGAAGCTCATCGCATTAACCTCCAAGTCTTGCCAATGATCTGTTTTGCTAAACTCCAGGGATCCACAGTGTTGCCAATGGATCAGTGGCTTATTGAAAATAATAATGCTAAAAACCAACATGAAATGTGCCTTTGTGTTTTCAATATGTATCTTTTTTATTTCAAGCCCTGCCATATCGCCATTACCAAACAAAAATTCCCATATACGTTCTGGATGTTAACATAAAACTTTTCTTCGATTTGAATTTGTAAAATGACTGAATGTGTAAAAACATTGAGCTCTAATAACACCCTAATTCGAGACACGACTTTCATCTACATATATTTCTCTTGCAGCGTCTAAGCTTACACAGATCAAATGATTTCACTGATCTGGCCCAGAGGCCTCTCCAGGGGTCACAGTAATTATTCCTCTTTGAGGTGCTGAATATGTATTTATGTCTAATCAGGCCTCACTCTCGCACAAACCAACCCAGCAATTAACCTTCTCCATTGGTCTTGTTTTTTGGACATGGTAAATGAAGTGTTCCTGGGGTCCAGCTCTCTCTGTATTTACTGGTTTCAATTAGTCACTGATAGTTCATACAAGAAACAGCTGGCCAGCTTTGTCTGTATAATCTCGTTTTGCAGCTGGAGCAGGCAGGCAACATGTTTCTCTAATAAGTTGTGCTGCCTCTATTGGGAAACAGAGTCAAGAGGCTCGGGATCAATGTCAACTCTGACACTTGTGGCTTTTTTTTTTATTTTATTTTATTTTTTCTATTATGCATGTCGAGTGCAGATCCCCAAACTCTAATGAATAGAGAGAACAGCATATTTTCATAAATAAATAAATAAAGAGTAGAAGAAAAGTCCACAAACAACTACGCTCGGCACTGAATGAGAGCTTTATGGAGATAAATGAATGAATGCATACATGCAGTGAATTAATACATAATGCAACAGATATACTAGGAGTAGATTAATAGGTGAAGACACTGAAATAAGTAAAATGTGCTCTCAATATTTTTATTTTTATGTTATTATTATTTTTTTTAAATTAGTATTTAGTTTTTCACAGTGTTAAAAGGGAACACCTAACACAAGAGTTTTTTGTTTGTTGTTTGATTGTTTTTTTCTTCAAAATTAAGACTTGTGAAAAAATGACTTGTTTTGTACCAAGTCAAGTTAAGCAACGGGTTTGCTTATTTATTTATTTTTTTTATCTGCTTGAGTTTGGGTTTAATAAAGCTGCATTTGGGTTTCACATGACTCACCTTCACTGGACTCTCATTACACACACACACGTTTGTTTTTGTGAAAAGTGGGGACATCCCATAGGTGTAATGGTTTTTATAATGTAGAAACTGTATATTCTATCGCCCTTCACCAACCCTACACCTAACCCTAACCCTCACAGGAAACTTTGTGCATTTTTACTTTCTCAAAAATCTCATTCTGTGTGATTTATAAGCATTTTGAAAAATGGGGACATGGGTTATGTCCTCATAAGTCACCCTCTCCTTGTAATACCTGTGTCATACCCATGTCATTGTACAGAGTTGTGTCCTGATATGTCACAAAACATGCCCACACACACACACACACACACACACACACACACATTCGCAAATCAAAGTTATATATATGCAATTTGCAACAAACAGTAATATATGAAAATAAAGTGCTCACTAGAATATATCAACATTAACATTGAGTTTTGAGCACAAAAATATTCTCTTCTACTGTCATACAGTCAACATACAAACATAGATTAAACTGAATTGAATTTTAAATCAATGTTCAAATAAAACCTAAGCCACTGAGATGAACAAAACAAAGAAAGAAAAATACACTTTATCAATGATGTAAATGAGCAGACGTTCAGATGTATAACCATAAATGCATTTAGAATTACAATTAGAGTTTAAAAACAACCCAAGGTCTATTTAAATATGCATTGCATATTCAGGGGCACAGAGAGGAAACCCTGAGGCAGAGTTTAACAACTGGCCTCAAATTCTGGAAACACACACAGGCACATGCACAAAGAGTCCTTTCTTAGTATCATAGCCATGCATTTTATGCATATTAATTAGACATTATTCAACTTTCCAGGAGCCTGCAGTTTAAAGTGTTATATATTATTTTAGTTTCGAATTTCTTTGAAAAGGGGATATATTTAAAATAATGATTGAAGGTTAGAAATGCAAATATTCGTAGAAATGGCCCCAGCAGTCATTTACAAAGGTGAGTTTCTTATTGGCTCGAAGGTATTGCCAAGTGCAAGGATTTTCCTCTGGGACAAACACTCACTCAATGTCTTTGAAGCGTGTTTCCTTTCAAATGGAGACGGTGGTGTCATTGGCATAACCTCTGTAGAGCTTCATGCCCCCTCTTAGTAGCAGGCTCCAATGTGGGTCAGAAACCTGTAATAAAGCAAGGGAGGCGGGTCACCGTTTGGCCAGTCGGTGCATTTTCCCTGTGTCTTGAAATGTCCAGCAGTGTGCTAAATTATTGGGGTCAGCGACTTTGCCTGCTCCCTTGATTTGTTTGAAGACACACAAGGCCCGTTTGACACTGAAGGACATTTTTCCTAGCAGAGGGGTCATAAATTTATGAAGAAAAAAAAAGAGAAGAAATTGTAACTGGATCAACAGACACGAAGGCTTGTGGGATTGAACGTCCTTGATATCGAAGGAATGTTTGAACATTTAATACCGACATTTAAACATCTACCGTGCAAGTTTTATAGCAAGTGCAAGGCAACATGGCGTGATTTTTATTTTTTAATTATTTGCATGTTAAGAGACACAGCAGGGTAGCTTCATAAGGTTAAAGGTGCATTTATTTATTTCCCCTCTCTGCAAGGTATCTACCTTGCTGGATTTTATTAAACAGACATACTCTCCATTACAGCAATGCAGCTAATCAGCTTAATGAGGCAAAGATTGCTGTAGTAATCAGGCATCATTAGGCTCATGAGTATTTATTATCAACAGCATGGATGGAAAACAGAGGTGCCACTTCATGAAGGCACACAAAGGAAGAGATTGCACAACCTGTTTATTAATTGCCCGCTGTCAGAGGGCCAGTTCACTTCAGCGATCCGGGTCATTCATCAGCGCTACATCCTGGCACAGTTAAGATAGATTTACTCTCCTTGTTCTGACCTTAACATTATACATTTTAAAGCCAGCAAAGGATGCAAATAGAAGTTCAGGGTGTGATGTAGGGCCCCCGAGGCGAGCTCATTTAGAGTGGGTGTTTGTGTGTGCAAGCGGAAGTGTACATATGTATGCGAGCGAGAGCCGAACTCTATTTGCGTGTCCCTGTGATGGATTCTAACCGTGTCTCATCATGTTTGCCTTTAAGCTCAGTTTCATGCTGTTTGGAACCAGTTTTTCTCCACAAGTCGAGAATCATACGCTTTCATAGAAGTCTCCTTGATGTTTTCTTGCTCTCTGTTCGCAAGCGATGCTATGCTTGTTAAGAGGCACATTTTTCTTGTGCATCAAAGTTTACTGCTGCAACACGAAGAAGACCACCAGCGCTCGGCTCAGGTAACAGTCGGCTTCAGAGCTGATTTTGTGCTGCTGAATACCATATTGTGTAACGTTAGCAAACAGGGGGCTTTTGCCGCACTGAATATCAAAATGATTTTTTAATCCTTTTGTTTGTGGGAGACAAAAAGTGATCCATAACAGGCGCTGGTGCTCATTTAAATAGAGAACAAGTCAATAAACACTATGATATTATTCTTTGTTGGAGGAGATGTGTTATTGCTTAAGTGTGCTGATTCATTTTTAAGACTTGTTAAGTTAAGTTTCTTGTTTACTGTTTAAACTGTAGATTTTTTATATTATTATTATTATTATTATTTTCTTAGGATAGGTTTATTTATGTATTTATTTATTTGAAAGATACACATACTGACCTTTCGTGACAATATACCCCAGTATCAGGGCATATTATCATACACAGTGGGGTAAGTTGTCACAATGGAACCTGCCAATATATCTCAGTTTAAGTTTAAAGTCATCTACTTTAATTAAAATTTCAGATAAGCTTTACAAAACATCAGACAGAAATGCACTCATCAAACAATTTAAATTCTACAGCTGAACGTTGTATATTTATAATATTTAAATGTGACAGGACACACTTTATAATATTCATGATTTGTAAATACATAATAATCATGTGTTCATTTGTTACAACAGCCACTGCTAAAAATATGATGATATTGAAATTTTAGTTTAGAGGACAAAATTCATAACCTTTCAACAACCTGGCTGTTACAAGTAGCCTTATTTTCCTACACTGAAAAAAAATAAAATAAAAAAAAATAAAAAAAAATCTTTACTGGGATGTTTGATGCAAAAATAATGCAAGACAGATGTATAGATGAACAACAGTCCAAACATGAAATATGAGATTCATCAGTTGCTCTGCTCTATGACATTATATTGATGAACCACAAATTCTTCACTTTTGTCCTTTCGTATAATTATAAAAAATGTATAAATAATTTCAGATTGGGTTGCAATTGTCCTGATATGTTAATGGAGCCTAACATCACCCATTTAAAAAGCATTTAGTTCAGACAGCAAACATAGGCATTGCTGGTTGGATTTATGATATATGCATGTTTAAATTTGCATTCTCTGATGATCAATATTAATGTTTAAACTCATGCCTGTGCATTATTTTAGCTCTTTAACAGCAGCTTCTTCACATGAAGTCTGCCTTTACATATAATGTCTAGGAAACAGAGAATATACATGATGCGGAATCTAAAACTAAATTATAGATTTAACACATAACCTAATGATTCCAACTCATCTGAAAAAACACAGCTGAAAAAATAAATAAATAAAAGTTATTTATTTATTTATTTATTTATTATTAATTTTGCTAACTTTGAAACACCAAATTGAAAGTGAAATAGAGTGGGGTTTAGACAATAAATCATATTATTAAGTGAATTTCATCATTTCTGCCTGAACAGCGTGATGTGGCAACTACATCCTGAAGCACATGCCACCCGTTTGGATGTGCCTTTGAATCTGCCTTTGAAATTGTGAACCCCCCTAATCTTTCCTCCGGGAAAGGAACGATTAAACCAGAAAGCTCACTCTTTCATTTCCCCTGACAAATTAAAGCCAACAAATTCATCTTTCACAAAAAGTAACTCTTGAAAATGCCATGCCTTCTTCCCAAGTGAGTGGTACAAGTCTCGGCCCTCTCTGTCACACGGCGGGCCCGAGCCCCCAGTGGCGAAATGAAAAAGTAATTGAGATGTGAATAAAGAAGCAGGGTTCTGCATTGTCTCCGCTAAAAATATTTTTTATTTTTTTGTCTGCTCGAGTAACATTTTCTCTTTGAAAGGATACTATGTTTTACACCCCTTTGCATCGGTCACAGTATCAGGTTTCCGGACCTGGCGACAGTCCTCTTTTTTAGAGATGGTTTCCTCCTATTAATACATCTGCTATCTGAAATCAATACTGATACTGAGTACATATACAACTTCAATTAGTGCCCAGTGTGCTTTGTAATTTAATCACTGGATTTACAACCAGTGCAGGCGCCTGTCAGGAACAGGTTCAGATCAAATATTCAGGTTGCATCCTCGGCTTTTGTCTCATTTTGGTTCTTGTCTCTTTGGTATGGAAACAAAAGGACTCGATTGTGGTGTATCAGTGGTAAATCTTTTTACAGGGATAGTTTAACAAAAAAAGACAGTTGTGTGATTGTAACCCCTCTCACCCGGGTCCTCTCTGACGCTCCTCGCACTCGCTCCGAGCGGGGCTCGAACCCGGGTCTTCCGGCATGGGAGGCGGACGCACTAACAAGGAGGCTAAATGGCTACAGCCACTAGCGTCTGTCGCTAGTGCGTCTCTTGAGATCGGGGAGTGAGGTTTACCTGCACAGCACTACTCGCTGGCCTCCGTTACACTCACCCCCCTAAACCTCACTCCCATCCGGGTCACGGCACCAATGTAACCCCTCTCACCCGGGTCCTCTCTGACGCTCCTCGCACTCGCTCCGAGCGGGGCTCGAACCCGGGTCTTCCGGCATGGGAGGCGGACGCACTAACAAGGAGGCTAAATGGCTACAGCCACTAGCGTCTGTCGCTAGTGCGTCTCTTGAGATCGGGGAGTGAGGTTTACCTGCACAGCACTACTCGCTGGCCTCCGTTACACTATCATTAATTTGCTCTCATTTTATTCACATGTATTTCTTGCATTGACTCAACAAATAGACATTTGGCTGAAAACATTAGATATTTATGAGAGAAAAAAAAAAACAGTTGAATGACAGTCACTTTTTCTCATTATCATCGAGGACATTGCTTTTGTGTTCCAGGCAAGAAAGAAAGAATTAAAATCATACAAGTTTGGGACAACATGAGGATGAGTAAATATTATTTGTTGAGTGAAATGCCCCTTTAACTGTAGTGCAACATTGTTAAAATCTTCATTTAAATCCATCCATTCTCTATCCTGCAAACACTTTCACTAAACAAGTTATTTAAAAAAAAAACAAGCAAGAAAGTAATTCAAAAGGTCACTTGTTGAGAAAGTTCAACAAACTATCTACTGTATACACTTGAGTCAATATTCCCTTAACTGAGTCTCTGAAACTGAAATGGATTTCAGGGAGTTCATTTGTTACATTGAATTAATTGATGCTAAAGGCAATTCTGGCTCAGACAACTTCAAGTTCAGAATCCAACTAAAAGAAAGTAACAATATGCTGCTCTAAAGACGCTAAGTGAAGGTCAGTTTGTCTGAATAAACCATGATGACTCATATGTAGCTTAAAGAGTCCAGCAATACAATAAAGTCAATAGATGCTACAGTATAATGCATCTGTTTGCAAATAGATATTAGTAAAAACACAGGTTGAAGCTTTTTTCTCCTCCATTATTTAAGTGATGTCGTAAGTTTTTCTGCAGTTTAAAGAGTTTTTATAAGAGTAAGATTATCTAGCAATGAATGTAAGACTAATAGGATCCAATAATAATTTAATTTCTATTAAACATTTTTTATTGCTTTCTAATAAAGACTCAGTTGGAGATTTTTATTTTATTTATTTTATTACTTAATTTATTTGTATCTAAAACAAAATCATTGAGAATAGAAACAATATGTCATGTCATGTTTTTTTTTTTTTGACTTTGTGAGAAAGGAAAAGTACAAAAATAATTGAAAATATCAATATCAATCAATCAATCAATCAATCAGTCAATACAAACAAACAAACAAACAAACAAACAGACAAGCAAGCAAGCAAATCATTCTATTTTCCCATCACTGTTTTTTTTACATATGACTCAACAAGAAAAAAAGTAAATAATAATTTTATATATATATATATATATATATATATATATATATATATATATATATATATATATATATATATATATATATATATATATATATATATATATATATATAATTATTATTATTATTTAATTCATTTGTCACATATATATCCAACTGATGCACATGTGACAAATGTGGAGGAATTTCACTGATTATAAAGAATATAAAAATTACATGAAACTCTACCGGTAATCAGGACCCAATTTATTGTTATTTCAAATCAATATAGCCAGACATTAGCGCTGCCAAGCCGCTCGAAATTGATTTTATGGTAGATGGCTATAATTAAAGCAGCTACCACGGCTTTATCAAGTAACATCCTGAACAGCTCAGAGCTCTGATAGACCAGTGTTAATTAACATTATCTAATCAATTGACCAATGACCTGAGCGGTAAATCTTTGAAATCAGGTCACAACAGGAAACATGACAATTCTATTTTACTGAGGAACCCCTGGCGATGTCTCCGGGTTGTTGAAAGGCAATTTGCCACCCTTGTCACACCAAGCTCTCTTGACTGTTAAGTGTGTGGTTTGTCACCATGCTGGTGAAACAGTCTCCCTTGACATCACACTGACCAGTAGCATCCCATGAGCTGTGCAAAGCAACTGACACAATTCTGTGACTGGTGGACAGCTGATGACAAGCTGACATGCACATGTAATCATCTGCTATTTTTAAAGCAAAAATAAATACATAATTTAATACCTTATATTAGTTTTTTTTTATTATATTTTTTTTGGCCCCTTAAAAAAAAAAAAAAGGTATTAAATTATTTATTTGTTTTTGCTTTAAAAGTAGCAGATTATTACATGTGCATGACCATCATATATCAGTATTTATAATAATAATAATAATAATAATAATAATAATAATAATAATAATAATAATAATAATAATAAATAGAAAAAAAAAAAAAAACGGGTAAGGTTTGACCTGGTAAGATGCTCTGAATCTAATGAGATGAATCTTAGGATTTTTGGTCAAACTGTTCAGAAATTATAAACAAAAATATATTTTAAGTCATTTATTCATGTCTTTTAACTAGTAGGTGGTGCTATGCCACAAATAAAGCCCAAAGGGTCTTCTTTCCAAAGACACCAATATTATGTGTGTAACAAACATAAGTAAGGAACTGTTAAAATTTTAAGTTAGGTAGGGCACTTTCACCTGTGAAACCCATAATGGGGGGTGCTGGCTAACAGGTTAACAATATCCCGGAGGATCGAGTCTATGCTGAGCTCTTCACATATGAAAGACGACTTTCACTCAAACATGCTTCATATCTGTGGATTTCTTTGACACCACAGCAGCCGTGTGCAAGAAACTCCTTGAGGTTGTCCGCAGTAAAAGTTAATGGAGCTCAACGAAAAGTCATTCAAGGACCTGAAATTAGTCTGTTCAAGTGGAAAGTATTTGACTGATATTTTATTGCCGGGATTGGAAACCAAGAGCCACAACAGTGTCTCATGAACAATGAATAGGAAAGGTCCGCCACACAGCAAATAACCTGTGGGTTGCAAATGACTTTTATGAGCAGAATGACATGCTTCTGTTGAAACACAAGTGTAAATCAGCTCAGGTTTTATGAGCTAATTATTTGGCTTGAATAAGGACACCGCCGGTCTCTTCAAAGTCAATCTGAAATATTACACAGAAACTGTATTTTCTTGCTTTTAGTACATCAGATAATTTAGCTTAATTAAGTAATTGTCTGAATGATTTGTTTATGAATCGATTGATCTGATTCTCAAGTTCAACTCACTGACTCATTGATCGGGTCACAGCAGTTAAAAGCTCACTGGAGGGAAAGATTATAGCTAAATGATGAATAATGGTAACACTTTACAACAAGGTCCCATTAGTTACCATTAGTTAATGCATTAATTTACATTAGCTATCAGTGACCAATAAATTTTTTGCAGTACTAATTAATTATTTTTAATGTTAGATAAGACAAATATGACTGTTCATTCAAGTAAGTTAAAGGGGGGGGGGGGGGGGGGGGGGGGTGGTGAAATGCTATTTCATGCATACTGAGTTTTTTACACTGTTAAAGAGTTGGATTCCCATGCTAAACATGGACAAAGTTTAAAAAATTAAGTTGAACGTTTGAAGGAATATTTTTGTTCCCAAAATACTACTTCCGGTTTGTCACAAGTTTCGGAAAGTTTTTTTCGAGTATGTCTCTGTGTGACGTTAGATGGAGCGGAATTTCCTTATATGGGTCCTGAGGGCGCGTCTGCCGGAAGAGCGCGCGCTCCCGTATAGCAGAGCACTGAGAACACAACAGACTTCACTGATCAGAGCGAGAGCGTCGCGAAATATCACAAAAGGAGTGTGTTTTTGGTTGTCAGGGCAAGACAACCCTGCACAGATTACCAAAAGAGAAACAGCATTAAGGAACCAGTGGATGGAGTTTATTTTTACAGAGCATCAACGGAGTTGTGCAAGTGTTTTGTTTGTTCCCTGCATTTCGAAGATGCTTGTTTTACAAACAAGGCCCAGTTTGACGCCGGATTTGCACATCGTTTATTTCTTAAGGATAATGCAGTCCCAACGAAAAAGGGTCACGATCGTGTGTTGGAACCACATCCGGTGAGTAAAACTGCTTCAAATATCCCTGTGTTGTTAACTTAACTATCGGTGCGTAAGCACATCAAGTAAACCTTGTACACCTTTAAAGAAAAACAAAAAAAGACGACATAAAGTGGAAGTTAGTCATTTTCCAAAATCGCTAATCAAATATATACAGTTTCAGTACATACCACATAGAGACGTCGTTGCTGATGCTCGTGTTTTTCCGGGAAAATATCAGTACAGACTATCTTTCTCTTATGAATATAATAAAACTAAAGACTTTTTGGAGTTATGAAGGATGCAGTACTACTCTATAGGTACTCAAGATTAACAGGATATTGAGTGAAAACGAGCATTTCACCCCCCCCCCCCCCCCCTTAATGTTAGCTCAGGTTCATGAAATAATATTTACATAAATAATGTAGTAAATGCTTAACCTACTATTAAAATAAATACATGCTTACGATTTATTTTTCATTGTTAGTTAATTAAATAATACAGTTAATTAATATTAAAATATGGATCATTGTAAAGTATTTTTTAATTAATTAATTGTTTGGATTAGTTTGAAATTTTGTAATTGTATATATATAACTGAAATAAAATAAATGTATGTATGTATTTGTTATTCTGTTAAGATAGTTTATTTATTTATTCATTAATTCATTCATTTTATTTAAAGTAACTGAAACATTTTTATGGGACATCACATGAATATGAATATCATACACCAGACATATCAAAAGCTTCAGTTTCCATTAATGTAATTTAAAAGAAAACAGTAACAATTCCATTCTTCCGAATATCTTCTTTTGTGTTCCAAAAAATTTTACCTATCCTGAGGATAGGTAAAATGACAGTATTTCCATTTTTGGGTGAACTACAGTAGCTCTTAAAGTAAAAGGTACTAATCATGGGTGGATGTCTGCTTCAATGCTACTGTCTCACTGAGTTTCTTGTTCGGGTTTACTTAATACAGAGAACTGACAGACTGCAGCTTCCAATGCCTTGATGTTCTGTCTCGCCTTTGGCATCAATGACCACATAATCAAGGGCTGGCACAACTGGGACAAGGCTTGATTTTCAAAGGCTATCGCTCCACTGATTCGCTGTGCATCCATAAGATTGATCACAGTGTTTTATCAGAAACAACAGGTGGTTCATCCCACTTGGATTCGGAGGAGGGAGAAGGTGGAAGCCGAACCTTGTGTTCCTACATTTCCCCTCCCCATAGAAGTGCCACAAACACCAGAGTTACACCGAGGGAGAAGGATTTTGACAGCTCAAGTGTGTCAGCCCATCATGTCTTGCACATGGCACTTTTGATTAAAAGAGTTACACAGATAGTATCAACTGTTGCCACAGAAAGAGCTAGATAGCCATGGCCCAACATTCATTCAACATTCACTCAGTTAAAAAAAAAAAAAAAAAAAATCTTATCTGTCAACACTCCCTGTAAACTGTCAATATTTTATAATATGTTTGGGTGCGTAAAATAGCTAAAGGAAAATAAAAAAACATATTATTTACACATTAGTTTGATAGAAAGCAATAGTTTGACTCATAAAATAAAACACTCTGTCAAATATCTATTTCTCAGAATTTGAGAAGACTGGCTTAGAGAAGACTTAGTACTGTGAAAATAACTCATCTCTCCTCATCTTTAATCACACTTTTGACACAAATGGGCAAAAATCATATCATGATTAATTTATGCTAATACCGGTTTTAAGTTTTTTTTTTTTTTTTTTTTTTCACATATTAGAGTAGTTCTTGTGACTCAAAAACAATGTTAGTTCATTCACATGTAACTGGGAGGTCCCATTCTGAAGAAGGGATGCAACTGTTTTCAATATTCAGAAGATGGTGCTATTTGTTTATGTATGCATGCATTGCATGAACCCGTCTGCTTGCATTCACACCAATCTGAACATTCAATGTGCTACTGCTCCAAAAATTGCATTTGCAAAATTCTGATATATCACTGAAAGAAGACCTACAGAATAATGCCTAGTCTATGCATTTGTGCACAGTATAATGCAGATGGGATAAATAGCTTTCCTTGTGTATTATACAGATTCGTTATATCTTAAACAAGATGTGTTAAATGTATAGACAAGAGAAATTATGAAGTCAGCTGTCTCAAGTAATTTTATACAACACTGATTAGTTTGCTTTTCCTCCAAACTCAAGTTGACTCTGATTAGACGGTCTTGGCCCTCCCTGTTAGTAGTCATACACTTGAAGGTCATGTTAAGTATATAGCATAATAATGTAATTATGCAAATTCAGCCCTGAAAGATCTTTTACATGTTATATGCAATTAAAGCCCCAGATCTGTGCCAACGAAATAGCCACGCATTTCACGATCCTGGCTTGAAGGGCACCAAAGGATCCTGGCTTAATCGTCTTACAAGAATGCAGAAATTGAAAATTTTATGATGCCAGTTGTTAAGTGGATCTTCGTACTCGGTGCATTCATGTCACTTTACGTAGATGCATCGTATTATGCTGGTTACACTGCTGTGTCTTTTCAAGATCAGTGCTGATTTGAAGAATTTTGGGATTCTCTTATATTTTTTAATGACTTATTACAGGCATTTTTCACACCAAAAATAAACATTTACTGAAGATTTACTCACCCATAGGCTATTCAAAATGTAGTTTGTACAGTTTGGGAGAAATTTAGCATTACAGCACTTGCCACTTGCTCAAATAGGTACATGAATTTGAATATTGTATGTAAATTATTGCAATATTAAAGTATCCTTAAAAACTGGGGATTAGTATTATTGTTATTTGAGTGACAGCACAAATTATTTGAATTCTTTCTTGTTGTATAAAACCAGTGGCTTATGTCCATTGTTAGTGTGATGTGTCCAAAATGGTCTAAAAAAATCATATTTTTTTTTACGAGAAAGTTCCTCATAAAGGTTTCTCTCAGAATCCCAAGGTTCATAATGTCAAATAAGCTTTAGAGATAACCAGTCAAATATTTAGTGACTGCTTATTTATCAGTAGAAATAGAATCATAAAACAAAAATTCACTAATAAAAATAAAAATAATAATAAATAAATAAACTCCTTTCAACTGCTCTGTAAGACAATATTTCTATTCTGACCAAGACAGTAATACATCTATGCAGCTTTCAAAAATGTACCAGACATAGTCATCTCAGTAAAAGGGGATGTTTTACGGATTCAGATTCTTCCCTTCCTACCTCCATTTTTCAGCTTTTGGACACAGCTTGTGTAAACTTGAGGTGAACTGATGTTATGCATCCGTAAAAATGACCTTCCACTACAAGATTCATCTTTAATGATTGATTGAGCTATTCCACACATTTTATTTTTGTGTCTCTTTAATATCTATTTTCTATCAGATGCCAAAGTTCACGATTTCCCGCCTGGCAGGCATTAAACAGCTGAAGGCAGCTCCTTTATGACAAATAAAGAGAATAATTCATATTATCACAGAGATGTATTGACTGTTCTCATTTGATAGGGGTCTGTGGTAGCAGCCTGTCTCTGGCTGTCATCTCTGACTGGTTTTATTACCTGTAAATCATGCAGCAGTGGCCCCCCGTGGGTTTTCATACAGCACAAAGGGCGGAGTGGAAGTTAACTGACATCTAATCTGCACTAAGAGAGAGCAGGAGCCTATTTGAAACCCCGTTCGGTGACAGCGTGAGTCTTGAGAATTCTCTATCTCTGACAGAGAAATGTGATCTTAAGAACAGTCAATCTGACTCCATGCAAATATTGAAATGAAACCGGGCCAAAACAGGATTCGAACCTCCCCTCCTTTCCTCCGTGGGTGACGTACACCCCTGCTATGATGTCCCTGTATTTTTCTGATTACAATAGGTGAAATCACTTGGGCCAACACAATTCTCTATTCCGACAAGTCTCCTGCAGATAATTTCCTCGCTTGCCTTTGTGTACACTTTCCTCTTGCTTGCCTGCTATCAAATTTAATCAGCCTCGGCCTCCTCTCTCTCATGTGAAACCACGGACGGTGGAAATGCAACACGAGTGACAATGCCGGGCCTCGATTAATTCACCCCCCCCTCACGACTCTTTTCCTCACGGCTTGTTGCAATATTTGTTGTAGCTTAAAGGTAGACAGCTGAATGTTAAGTCAGGGAATATCCCCGAGTCTAAACAAAGGTTGTTTTCACACACAATGGACCTTTTATCTCTTCACGCAAGCCCTCTACCACTGACAGACTTGTTACGGTAACGACATGGCTCCTCCAAGGCATGTTCTCCACTGAATATTGCATTCAATTTGAAATTCGCCAGAGACTTCCCTTTAGCCAACTTTATATGTCGTACCTAAGCAGCGGAAAGAGAGTTTCGCGGGGCAATTTGTTTTGATTAAAAATGGAAAGTTATGAAAAATACAGGTTTGAGGGCAGCGTCTGGGGAATTCACATTTTCACTTCACTGTTGCCGATATTTGTATACAATCAGCATCGCATAAATCTGGTCGAACTTATTTCGCTTGAATCGCACCAAAGTTTCCTGGGTATTCGTTGGGTTTTTTTTCCAGTAGAAGACGGATGACTCCGCCCCCCCGTAACCTGGTTGCATCCGTGACACCTGTCTTTAAGAGAAACAAGCTTGATGGCAGAGGGGCGGGCGGCCAACTTGATTGTTTTTCGTTATGGTTTGATAATGTTTCTTTTTGCATACATCACGACACCACACCACCCCACACCACAGCACATTACATTCTCACACATACCCTTAGGACGCCATTACTGACTTTTGAATACTACCGTACTACGTTATGTATATTTGCCTTATCTAAATAAAACGTTTCTTTACGAATTGGCTCTCTTATGTCCCAGTTTTGGTTGAGTCCCCTTTTGAGTCAATAAACTATAAACTATTTAAATTCACATAAATGCTATTATTCTGCACTTTCTATTCATCAAAGTATCCTGAATTGTCATCATTAACGATAACCAAATTAGCATATTAGAATGTTTTCTGAAGGATTATGTGACTCTGAATATATATACATATATATATATATATATATATATATATATATATATATATATATATATATATATATATATATATATATATATATATACACATACATACTGTACATACACACACACACACACCATGATATCATGGTTTAAGATGCCAATATATTCATAAAATAATTAATCAGATCAATTAATTTCAGAACATTACTGTTTTTGCCACTTATTAGATACTGCAGTCTATTTCTATACCACGGTTTTCATTTAAAATAAAAAAAAAAAATTATGCATTAATTTGTATTTATTATTGCTGATTATAATGTTTCTTTAAAACCTTAAAAGACTGCATGCAGAATCAAATGACTGTCCAGCTTCACCTCTAAATCAATCTTATCAATAGTTCCATATTCATCATAGCTCTAATTTTGGCAAGAGCCTAAAAGGAATCCTAAAGTATTTCTTTTTTAAGTCTATGGCAACATGAAAAACAGCATTACTCAGTTCTAACGATGATTTTATCTTAGTAAGAGCCGTGTCACAGTGAGCAACCATCACTCTCCCTTTATTTCCCCTCTACTGCGCTGTCATCCCACAGACATTAATATTTACTCATCATAATTAAATATTAACCTTGATTGGGTGCCTTCCTCTTAAAATTAGACCACTGAAATTGAAATCGCAGCAAGACATTTTAAATGATTTCCTTTAGCTAATGTTAAGCCTTATTAGCTGCCCTGTAGCATGTTGTTTTAGAGTGATGTTAATTGATCAGGTTAACTGTATTTGTTTAGGGGTGTTTTTGATAATGACAGCTTCCTGTAATGGATTATTAATACGTGACAGAAGAAAATGTCTGGTTTCATGCCTGGCTAAGCTAACATTAGGATCATTTGGCCAGACAGTGTCAGGATGGATTTCGCAGGAGCTCTGGTGTTGTATACAGAATTGATTTGATAAATATGGCCCAAAGAGTCGTGCAATTTGCAAGGTGGTACATTTTCAGAGGCCAAATCAATTTCTTGTCTTGAAAGCATTGGTGAATATATCAAAGCAAATTACCTTTGAGGTCTTAATTTCTAATGCAAGTGATAAAACGTATAAGTGCGCACACAGGCAGCCACAAAATGCTGTTTTGTTCAAGTTGATGCTCGCAACAATTACATTCATTTTTCTGCATCTAAAAGCACAGGCAATGTAGTTATGCTTGTAATCACAAACTATAATCACAATCAAAACACCACATTCAACGTTCAAAGCCAAATCATGCTTTGTTCAGTTTTGAATTCTCAAACAACACATATTTATTCATCTAAGACAAATAAATTCAAACAAATATTTTGAATTGGTGCTACACTTGCATGAATAATTAAAATACCCCACATGAAATGTTCCTTCATATAACAACTGAACAATATAAATATGGTTACACTTTAGTTTGACACAATTAGCTAAATATTAACTATGATTATCCTTCGATAAACTTCTAATTTGTTGCTTAATAATAATTAGTAAAGGTAGGTGTTAAGTTCAGGATTTAGGGATCTAAAATATGGTCATGCAGAATAAGGCATTAATATGTGGTTTATAAGTACTGATAAAAAGCCAATATGCTAGTAATACACAACTGGTTAATAGTGAGAATTGGTACCTTCTCTAAAGTGGTACCATAAATATGATAAGCACCATCATGGTTCAAACATCAAAATGGACGACACATAGCTGAGGTTGAACATAGATCAAAGTTTCCAGATGCATTTTGAAGGTTGGATAACTTTAGAGAGCGTCTTAATGCACCATAGGGGACCATTGAAATGTAATAATCGGCAACACCGAGGTAAGCATCTCGCTCAATAAAGCAGTTGCGGTATTTGGTAATGGCTACTTTTCACGGCCCTTCATGGTTTGAACACAATTCCCTAACTGCACAGTCGAGGGGAAACCCATGACTTAAGTGCACAGTACAGCCTAGATGTTATAAAAGTATAATGTTTAATGTCACGTACTTTAGAGAGCTTGAAAGCAGAGCCCATGAAATATAATCATTATTTAGACAGCTTCTGCTTTATCCGTTTGAAGACTTTCCCTAACAGAGTTATTACTTTGTGTTCTATCTTACCTATGGCCATGTAAATGCACCCTGGCCTCTCAAAGACTGCTTCTTGCACCTTCTCCCCAAATAAATAAGTAATCTCTGCGAAAGAAGAAGAAAAAAAAAGCATTATTGAGGTAGTAGCTTTCAAGCAGACTTGCGGCGATGGGTGCAGTTTGAAATCTATTACTTTAAAAATGTATGTGTTAAATAAAAGGTTTTCCATTACCCCTGCTCAAACTGTCTTTTTCGACTTATTTCCACCCTTAAGACATTTGGACAGACCAAACACACAGCTATGTGTGGATACACAACGCTAGAATTATGCTGAATGTATATTACGCAGATGAACAATTTTAAATGAACAAAAATAATAGTTGCAAGTTTAATTTTCTATCAAGCATGTACTGTACAGTGACCCCAAAAACTACTGTATTTTGGCAATCAAGTCAAAGGAATAGGTGACTCAGTGATGAAATGTTGCAGTAAATTCATATCCAAAATGTAGATGAGTTTTGGAGAAATTTAGCATTTCATCACTTGCCCACCAATGGATCCTCTGAAGTGAATGGATGCTGTCAGAATGAGAGTCCAAACGCTGATAAAACATCACAATATTCCACAAGAAGTGAAAAGCTGAGAGTTTGCAATCAACAAGCCCATCCTTAAGTTTTCTTTTTTTTTACTTCGAACGATTGCTTACAGCTAAAACACAAGTCCTCTATCCATAATATTGCTTCCTTCAACTGTCTGGACTCTCATTCTGACTGCATAGGATCCACTGGTGCACAAGTGATGTCATGCTAAATTTCTCCAAATCTGTTCTGATGAAGAAACAAATTCATCTACATCTTGGGTGGCTTGGGGGTGTGGACATTGTATAATGCCAAGACATTTACACATTCATAAGTGTTTCACTTTGTGGGTATAGTAATATTTTGCTACTGGTATACCAACGGTTCATTAAATTGTTTACGTATCAAAAGTGAGCAATGTCAATGTGACAGTCGCAAAGGTGACACTTGATTACATGCTACACAAACAAAAGCGATACCCTCCCCAGAGAAAGGGAAATCCCAGACACATCCCATTGACAAGGGTGATGTAAATGAACTATCTGAAAGAGTCAGTAACAATAGGTTTCTGTCAGCCAATAGAGAATACAAATGTCAGTCCTGTCAGTAAGCACATTGTCCAAAGTTCTCAAGCTCTTGACAGGAACACGGTTTGACAATCTGAAAGAAAGGCTCTATTGCTTCCCTTATTTAAATATTTTAGTGGTGAATCTCAGAGTAAGACACAGCTTAAACCCACTGTGAATGTAAGAAACTGAACACATGGCACTTCAACAAGTGTGCATTTTTAAACATTAATGTGCATTATTTCCACTTCAGGGAATTTTATTTCTTATTAATATATTTTAATGATGCAACACAGTGCAAGTTCAGCTCAGTGAATAATTTACTGATAGAGAACTAACGTTACAAAGCAAGCAATAACATCATTCACAGCTTATCGGACTTTAAATGCCTACTAAAGAGAAATCAAAATGCCTATTATACTGTGAATAACTGAAAGCAGACGGGAAGACATAACAGGGGATGGCATTAAGATAATTCACAATATTTTATTATACTATTGTATTTTATAATATTTTATAATATTTTGTCTTCCATTATTGTTAAGAAAAACAAAATGCCATTAGGTTTCCCTCAGAGAGTAAATTTGGAAGCTTATCTGATTTAAAGTGTGCGACTTTTGCATATAAGTATCATCTCAAGGATAATTGGAAATGCTTTACTCATTAGGAGCAACAAATCACTTAAACTGTAGATTAATGACTTGAAGATATGCTTTTAAAATGGGGATTGATTTTGAGATTCAATTTAGAAAAGTAATTCCATGTAGAACATACGAGTGATCGTTTGAACGCATGCCGAGACAAAAGATCAAGTTCATTTATGTTACATGTTAGTATACATCATACAATTTTGTATGTTTTGTTAAATATAAATGTGTTATATATATTTAGTTAGATGCTAAAATACTGATATATGTTTAAACATTATATACATATTAAAATGTATAACAAAAAAAAAAAATCACATTTCAGTTTGTTTACAGCTTTTGGGTTACAAGTATACACAACAGAATATTGTTTCAGGTTTTCATGCTACAAATTACTCAAAGGTCAAGATTTGTTCAATAAAACATTTGTATTTTTTTTTTTTACATTTTATTTTCCTCAACGTTAAAAGTGTAATAGCTTTTTATGCGCCTATGACATAAAGTGAAATTCAAAAATAAATCTACCTCCCAATAAAAAAAATTGCGAGACTTTTTGTCGAGATCTCATGAGAGGTCAATGAAACCTTTCCAATGTAAGTCGAATATGAACATAATAATTAGATATTACATGCATTTTGGTAGAAAAACTGTGTTTTTATGTTTTATTGGTGCAAAGATGTCTAGTGGGGATATTTATTTTGTACAACATTCGCAACTGCTTTTTATCACTTAATTGGAAGCACCAAACTAAAATTATGTTATGTTATAGGGACTACTGAACAGACATAAGCTGATTTTAAAATGCAAATTATTTCATTTATTTAATTCAATTATTTATTTTAAATTAAAGCTATGTAAACACTTGTATTTTTACAACACTATAAATGTGTCCCATCAAGTAATGAAAAGTTCGACACACACTTGTGGTCTTCATCCTCACTTGAACACTTGGGCCAAATATAGGAAATACATAATTGAAGTAGTCAAGTGATCAAGTGCAAAGACTGGGTATTTGGACAAGCCAATAGTCTTTTTCTGTTACCTGTTCATGTTTTTCCTTATATGGTTTGTTCCTGTTTGGTTTAGCTCTTTAGTAATTTACTCACTAGTCATTATTTGTTAACTCCCTTCACCTTTTTTCCCCTCATCAGCTGCCGTACTTAAAATCTACTTTCTGAATTATTATCGTTAAACATATTTGTCGTTTGATGTTATGACTACCTTGAGTTGTTTCCTTGCTTGAGTTTATGTGGATTATAATACTAAGACTTTTCTTTGTGGATTATCGCCTTTATTAGCGAGACTGTAACAGGAGCAAAACACAAAACAGCAGAAAAACAGTAATGTAATAAAAGAAAAAGAAAGTTACCCAATCAGAACAAGGCTGATTAGTTATTCAGTTATTAGAGTTTGTAGCAATATGCTTCAGATATAGAAAAATAAATAAATCCTAAAGACTAATTGTATAATAATCATCTGGCTGTTATGGATAAATTAAGGCATGTCCTGCCACATGTCATACTTGCGTTGCATTATAACAGGCACCTCGTGGTAGCAGCATGCATTTTTGACAGGCTTTCTCTCAGTTCTGCCTGCCCTTCAGATTCCAGCGTCAGTCTCTCAGTCTCTTATCTCTCAGACTTTTTCTTTCTTTTTCTTTTTTTCTCCATGTCTTGCACTTTCCCCCAAAGACCATGTGTATGCTTTGAATTTCCTCAGTAACAGAGGATCAGCCATGCTTTCCTAGTCACACATATCAAATGCTTAAGACACCATGAGCCACAAGGACGCTCGGCATCTCCTTTAGTCAAAAAAATAAAAATAAAAATTAGATTGGAAAAAAGCATGTGCTATAAAAGAGGCTTATACTGGGAGAACCATCCTTGAGCTGACAAAGCAAATGGAATAGTGTAAAATATGTATGCACTGTATTAAGAAGAAAGCTGTGTTTTCCATTCTAAGTGTTTTAACAAACTTCAAAGAACATGACATTTGCATTTCAGGCAATATATACACAAATAAAACATTTGCCCCGGCCACACCGAATCATTAAGTATAAGCTCTTCCTGAGTTTCATATGAATCAGTTTTATATTCTTGCACATTCTGACCAAGAATCTGCATGGCACAATGCAGAAAACACGCTTTCAAAAATTGACATCTGCCGCCAACAGAGCAGGGCCTTTTTTTTTTTTTTTTTTTCGGAAGTGCGCTCTCTTGCGACCATTGTGCGCTCCTAAACTGTACTGATCAATCATCAAACTAATTCAAATAATGCTAGAATGAAATAAAATAGACAAAAGCTAAAAATCATACAATTTGAAAACATGTCATATTTTACTTATTTCAACACTTTCTGCGTCATGACATGATTATAATACATTATCTATATAATACATATAGAGTCTGTATGGACTCATATTTTGTTTTGTTCCTATGATTTCCATTGCTGTTTTATGGATATGAGCCAGTTTGTTTTTTACTGTTTTTTTACTGTTTTTTTACTGTGACTGTGATTCCCTAGCGAATAACACTTTCAAACGTGGCCTTGTAAAAAAAAAACACGCAAGATATTGTTACCCACCCCATACAGTCTCAGCCTTCTTAAATAGTAAAGCCTCTGTTGTAGTCATGTGCACAGACTGTCAATGTGTGCTTTCCAACAAAGAACATTGTCCATATAAAACCTTTGTATCACTGTGTCTTTAATGATCACAGGCTTGTGTTCAGATACACTTCTTGGGTCAAGGACCATTTATTGTGTCTTATTTACATTTAACACAAAACAGTTCTTGTCACACTACTGAATGAAATTATCTATTTCACTGTGGTAAGATGACAGTTCCACATCTTTGTGTAAGAGACTTAAAATGACAGTGTCATCAGCATATTTCATAATATATATATATATATATATATATATATATATATATATATATATATATATATATATATATATATATATATATATATATAATAATATATGTGCTCCTACAGTCATTTGTGTATAAAGCAAAAAGCACAGGCGACTCCTGTACTGCTATATCTGACCTCAGAAAGTGTCCCATTGACCCTTACCTGCTGAGTTACGTTACTTAAAAAATAACAAAACATTTGATTAAAAAAGCACCGACATCCATGCCATGCAGATTCTCTAAAAGCAGATGTGTCTGCACTGTGTTAAATGCTGAACTAAAATCAACAGATAAAATAGGAGCATAGGCTTTAGTGTTCTCAAGATGCTTAGAGACAAGAAGAGCAATGCTAAGAGCAGCATCCTCAGTACTCCTGTTCTGCCTTTAGGCAAACTTACAGGTGTCTAATAGTGGCTCTACTTCTTTTTCCAACAGAGAGATTATGAATTTCTCAAAACACTTCCCAAAATTTGAAGACAAAGCCACAGGACGAAGGTCATTATTTGACAATCCACCAGGTTTTTTAGTAATTGGTGTTATGTATGACTTTTTCCACAGAGCAGGCACAGTATGGGTATCAAGAGATCGCTGAAATAAGGGACATCTTACTATTGCAAGCTCTTCAGCGCATTTTTTAAACAAGAAAGCTGGTAACCCATCTGGCCCAGTAGCCTTGTTGGTGCACAAGCACTTGAAAAGGTGCAGCACATCACATTGGTCTACTTCTACCCATAAGGTATCATTGGTATCAGAAAATGACTGTAATATGCTATGACATTCCTCAAAGTCATTTTGTGCTTCAAATAATTTGCTCTTTGTAGGTTCTACAAGAATACCAAAATAAACACTATTTACCTAAACGAATATAAAAGATAAAGAATCAAAACTGTCCCTTATTTTCAAGTTAACTGACAGCCTTAATGATGACATAATTATCTTTCGACTCCTCTGACAGCGGCTCCTTGCTCAAAAAACAACAACAACAAAAATGTAATAAATAACAACAACAACAAAAGTCAGTTGTTGAAGGTATGCAAACAAAAAAAATAGAGATCAAAGAAAATGGGTAATAGAAAGCCCAAAGGCAGTGAAAACACCATAAAAAAAAAAATAAAAAAAATAAAAAAAATAAAAAAAACAGGTGGCCCGGTGTAAGACATGAAACCGGCCCTAATATATAATCTAGCATTCATAAAATGAAATAGGCTAATGAATTTTATGTAATTTGCCACTGTATGCACAAAATTGAAATGAAAGGTATGGGCAGGGCCGTTTGAAGGAATTTGGGGGCCCCAAGCAAAATGGACATAGAGGCCCCCCGACAATGACAATGTTGAGGATGAAGTTGATGGTGTAGCTGGGAAATAATTGAAACAAAAATCTGAAATTACCTGTGAAGTACGTTTTACCATTTCACTGTTAGCATATTGAAAGAGGTCACTATTACCAGCTCAGGGGTGCGTTAAATGAACAACTAAGTTTCCTTTTTTAGATTTTTTTTTTTTTAAATGCATAGAATGCAATGCATACATGAAAAAAACAACATTTAATTATTAATAATTGTTTCTCTGTCTGTACTACTTGTACTTTGAACAATGACAATAAAGTTGACAGATGAATTAAGTGCATTTAAGTGCCATTCAGGTGGGTTTTTAAATAAAGCATTTTCTGAGATGCACATTTAACACCAAACATTGATTTATCTTTTAATCATTGAAAATTAAGCAAACTAAAGTTTTTGTTAAGAGCAGTTCTGTAGATGTTGTTCATGCGTTCACATTCTTATTTAGTGAGACATCAGACTGAAATCACCGCGAGCGTCACGCGCGCTTCAGTGCGTCTTCAAGGAAGACGCGCTTCTGCTCCTTTCATTAACAGAGACACGCAGAACATGCAGGATTCATATTTAAACAGACTGTTCCTGCTTATATTTACAGATATTAGTCCGTATCGTGGTTTGATGTAAGCGCAATGACCTAATTTTAATTCATTCATTCAAAATTTGGCAAATTACGTGTCATTCTGCGTTAAACGGTAAATTCCATTTTTATGACTGGATTCCGCGATTCTTGCAATCGAAACACGCCACGACGTTCTCTTTATGTTTGCCTGAGCCCTCAAATCAAAACACTGCTGACTCCTTGCAGTCTGCGATTTCTGATCTGCGTTTTCCTTATCCCGTTAAAACAAAAAACATATTACAGTAACCATATTCCTTCCGTTCGAGAAAAAAAAAAAAAAAAGCAGAGATCACTTGACTTGGTTGGCCTGCTGCTGTCAGCGAAAACTGAGAGGGGCCCCCTTGAGGGGGATCCCGATAACAGTGTCATTACACGTTACTGCATTGACGATCAAAGGGGCGCTCACACAGTGTCATTGCATTTTATTCTTAACCAGTCGTTGTCTTGGGGCCCCAGGTCAGCTCGGGGCCCCAAGCAATTGCTTGGTTTGCCTGCTTTGTTGCGACGGGCCTGGGTATGGGTATGCTAATTAGACTTACTAAATAGCTAGCTAACATCTGCAAATAAAGTACAAAATATTGCCTTTATTTCGTTGGCTTTGTTTATGTTAGACTATTTTAGGCATTTTATATTGCTCATATTTGTCTTGGTTATAATGAGTACTTGTCACTGTGGGCATAGTTGTGGGAGTAGCTCACGGTCTCTTCAGTAGACTATTTTAACAGATTCACTCATAAAATACTTACAAGGTGCTTCGACATCTCCATTTATTTATTATCACAATTTATTTACTACATATGTATGTTAATACTTATCAGTATTTATGTTATGTTATATTATAGTAAAGTTTAGAAACATCTGCATTTTCAGAATTTTTTTAGTGTGTTTCGTCTAAGGCACCAACAGAGCCTGGGCCGGCCCTGCAAAAGAGGACTGAACAAATACTCAAATTACATTCTTCACGTTAATGACTCCATCATTACTAGACAAGCCAGTTAGGTCACCTAATGATACTTGCACATATCTTGAAGACTTAAACCCATTACTGGACATTACCTCCACATTAGACCTCAAAGTCTGTGCAGTTTCATTTTGTCTAGCTCCTCAAAAAGTCAAGGTCATATGAATGATGGATTGGAGGGTGCTTTTATACTTCCATATTTAGCTTTTTATCTGCTTAAATCACTGACTTAAGGCTGCAAATTGAGAAAACAGCCAGGGTCTCAATCCCAAACCCATTTGAGCATAATAAGTATGAGCCATCCAATGGCATTTCTTCGATCTGTCGATCTAACAGTCTGCAGATGAAGTGCAGAACAGGCACAAAGCCATTATTTCAGACCCCCACAGTTCTGGGAATTGCAAAGTTGCCTTTGCAGATACATCAGCATTTTTTTCTCCCATAATATTAACATAAAATGGAGATTTCATTATTCTTCCATTCTATAAAATTCCAACCAGAATTGATCAAAGGAAGCATGTTTCAAATAACCTCCATGTTTCACTGTTGTTACAGGGCACAGTCTGATGATAGCATTAGATAATGTATAATTGATACTTAAGCATTTTACATAAATCAAAGTGACATCCATCACAACATGATTGATCAGAAACATCAGGTGTTAGCTACCAAAAGTTTCAGTGGTTTAACAGTGAAAATGTTCAACTCAAAAGTCAACTGAAACATACTGCCTGTTGTACAGCTTTTGACATTTAATCTCATTCTTTGGAGCATGCACAATCCACCAGAGCAAAGCTATGGATGCAGCTTATACCAGCTCAGCTGAGGAGAAAAATAGTTGGTGGAATTTTTAACATAATTTCAGTATTTCACACAATATAGGAGAGACCAGAACACTCTAAATTGCGTGAAAATTTGCTTTGTATTCAAAAGGTTTTTAATTAATTAATTAATTATTTTTTTTTTTAGGGGGAAAGTTAAATATAAATAAATAAATAAAATAAATTAAAAAAATGAAGATAAAGTAGATTAAAATGTTCTGTCAGTAAAACCCGATTATTAACAATGTACATGCATTCGTTAAAGGAAGAGTTGACCTAAATATGAAAATTTGCATTACATCACTTGCTCAACAATGGCTCTTCTGCAGTGAATGGGTGCCATCAAAATTGAGAGTGTAAACAGCCGATAAAAACAACACAATAATCCACACCACTCCAGTCCATCAATTAATGTCTTGTGATGTGAAAAGCTGGGTGTTTTGTAAGAAATAAATGAAATAATTTCAAGGGGTCATGATCTGGCCTTTTTTATAATTATTATTTTGCACTGTTCTCTGCGTAAAAAGATCAAGGGAATTTTGATTTCTCAGTTCGTGATTGAATATGGACAAAATATGAGTCCTGTGAGTGTTTTTAGACCCTCATTCTGACAGCACCCGTTCACTTCAGAGGATCAATTTGTGAAGCAATGCTACATTTCTTTAAATCTCACTTTCACTCTTTCTCTCTCTCTCTCTTTAGGAAATTTGAAAATTATTATTATTATTTGTGTGTGTGGGGGGGGGGGGGGGGGGGGGGGGGAGTGAGTTCTTCATTTAACTAATGTATTTGAGGAAATGTAAATTGCAATGCTAAATGCACATAACTGCATAGTTTTTCTAAAAGTACAGCTGGGATTTAGTCACTTCTGCTGGCTAATGCAAGCTGCTGAATAACAAAATGGAAATTAAATTCAACCAAGTTTGCCATTAAAAAAAAAATTAAATGACAATTCACATGAGTTTAAAACATTACTAATGCTACGGTTAAATTAACATTCAGTAGTTTGCAGAGTTTTTCCCCCCTACACAGTTCTGAAATTGCAATGAGTAAACAAATTAGTTTCTGATACCAGTGTGGGTGGAAAGTTTTAAGTTATGCTGTGATATAACTAGCCCATGTAATTTTTTACCCTGATATGTTACATTTTTACAGCAGTGTTAATATCTGCCAAAATAGGCCAATGGAATTAAAAAAGCTTGAATCCATACACCCAAACTAAGTTCAATTTATCTTAATGTAGAAACCTCCTAATGTTTGTTTTTCATGCCTTGTAGAGCAAATTGAATCAATACATAACCTATGATACAGCACATCATATTTTTGTCATCATCATTTTGCTGACACCTGCTATCATGGGAGGTGAATGAGGCAGCAAATTAGGTGCCACATTGGACCACATTTTGTTATTAGAGATGTCAGTATTGCAAAGCTGACTGGTTGCTTCAAACTGTCAGCATTTTGAGTGTCACAGTGGAATATCTGAAAGTGGGCAACTTATAATGGAAGTTTGTGTGCAAAACTCACTATCTATCTATCTATCTATCTATCTATCTATCTATCTATCTATCTATCTATCTATCTATCTATCTATCTATCTATCTATCTATCTATCTATCTATCCTAAATAAAAATATATTTCAACAACTTTTCATTTAATTTGAATTGCTATTCTTCATCCTGGATGGTGCACATCCCTGACTTGAACCAGCCTTGAACATATCGAACTGGTTTTCATAAAACTTAAACATACTTACTAAATACCTACTTTCTATGAAAAAACAGTGTACTTTTTTTTTTATATAAAACACCGGTAGCACTTTATTTTACAGTCCTGTTCCTCATGTACATACTATGTACTTATTATAGTAATTACAATAACGATGTAATAACTAGGTACTAACCCTGAACCTACCCCTAAACCTAACCCTACCCCATGTAGTTACCTTGTGTTACCAGAACTTTCTTAAATACACTGTTAGTACACTATAAGTACATGTTAGTACAAATACGGTAAAATAAATTGCAACCAAAACACCTTACAGTATATGAGATTGCGCAAGTCTATATGGCAATGTCCAACAAAAGGTATGCTATAAGCTGTCAACTTTCAAAAAGATGATTTAATCTATTCTTCCATATTCATTTTAAACAGACCTTGTCCACTTTTCTTCATAAAACAGACAATACTGTTACTCAGTCTGTGTTTTTGCTTAAACTCTCGTACTTACTGACAGAATCAACCACACTCCATTTCTACTTTACATTGGACCACAATCGAACTGTGATGTTAGCCAGGATAAATTGGTTCCAACAAAACTCAGAATCCTACCTAAATTGGATGTGTGATAAGCACGAGTAGCGAGGTGGAGGTCTTTTTCTAGTGTGCGGACGAAGCGCTCTGCCATACATCAAGAAAAACAAGATGAGTAAAGCACACAGCCACACAGCGTTTCTTGGACAACTGGGATTGGAAACAAGTTGTGATTTATTGGCTGCTAGACACACAGTGCCTTTGACCCATTTAGACAAAGGATTTGTTTATCTTATCACTGTACAAGATATGTTTTATTTATTTATTTCCAGACTTACTCTGTCTCACTCTAGTGGGTTACATGTTTTCATGTTAATGACTATCCGAGCCCTAAGAGGGTTTAACTACTCACAATCGGCATTGGTTTGTCATTAGATGTGCATTGTTCTGTATAAAAGCATGCTTGAGCAAGTACTACAATTATGTGGCCAGTTAAGTTAATTAGACTATTTAAGGCAATGTCTTTGTGCCACGGCAGCAAGCAGGGTAATAACTGGCTCCTTTGTCCTCAGTTGCATGCATTCTGTCGGTGCATTAAATGAACATACCTTTAGGTAGGCCATGCATAGTTAAACATGTGATGATAACTATTTCATTTGGAAATTTAGAATTTAGATCTTGCTGATATATTAAGGGTTGATGAGTAGGATAATAAAGCAATACTACACAAGAGCTAAGGATCAGTGCACTTGCAGTAATTACACCTGTCATCTTTTTTTCTGTAAAAGATCAGCACAACAAAAAGTAAACATTCATATAAATACAAAATTGCCTGTACTTGTGTCTGTCTGAACTACTTAAGAGCAAATATTTCCAAACAAAGTCAGAATGTGTTGAAAGTAGTGGCATTCCTGAAAGATTCTGAATTTATAAATGAATCAGCTGCATGAATTATTCAGTGACTCACTTGTTCTGGAATAAATTATTGTTTTTGAAAGAAGTGGTTTGAATGAATGATTTAATGACTCACTAATGAAGGGAGTCACTTATCGCCACATACTAACAATGTAATCCATCCATCTGTCCATCACCTGTCTGTCTATCTATCATAACACATATTTTTTGATTATTTTCTCTCTGTATTATTTGATTTTTACTCTGGAATGTCACATCTCTGAAAGCTGTGCCCCGGTTGCAAACACTGCCCACCTAAGCCTTTGGCATGGGTCAAACAAGTGACTTCAACAGCAAACAGCAAACATTCAAAATGACATCAGTAATGCAGTCACATTTTCCTAATCTCCTTGGATGGATTCAGGCCATGATTTTCATTTAGTCGAATAGAGATAACCAGACTGTCAGCTAGGTTGCAGTTTCCCTTTAATCTTACCCTGGAGCTAATAATCAGCCTGCAACCCTGAAAGCCTTCACGAGACATTCATCATGCACTGAAATAATTTAGATACCGAACTTTCATTCAGTTTGGGGTTATCCAGGAGCATAAAGGCAGATATGATTAATTAGTAACTTTTTAAGAATAAGCCATATTGATGAAATAATACATAATTCAATCAGTCAGTTTCAGTCTGATTTATATTGGTCTATGTAATGCAATAAGTAATGATGCATGAAACATTTACTGAATGTACATAGCAGAAATTGCATTATGTTAATTAATAATCTAATTCTCACTCTACAAAATCAAGTTTTATTTTAGCTTTCAGATGATGTTGGAAAACTGCATACTTAATATTTCAGAAAATGTTGATGCCCCTGTATTCTTCACTTTCTATCCATGTTGATCATTGTTAAATGTCTTTACAAGCTTTAGCAATCAAGAGATTCTAGTTTCGCATTTTTAATTAGTGATCTTTCCATAACTCCAGTAAACAGAGCACAGACGGATTGGAGGTCAATGCAGACAGTCTCAGTGGTAATGATATTAGCCTGCCCTTCACATTTAAATGGCCAATCTTAAATGCCTTCACATTTGCTATTTACTTTCAACATGATGCTTACAATGTTGGATATGCTGGGGCATGCTCAAATAGAACGAAGGTAACAGAGCTTGATTAAAGTTTATCTTTCGGGTTATAACTCTACCAGCCTTCATTATTGCTTGTCAGATTATAAATGGTCCTGGGGAGAAATTATGCAAGCTCACACACAAGCTGAAGGAAGTGATTCAGTTTACTTGGCTTAAGTCGTGAAAACCTGCTCATTCTCGATCGTCTGATAAGACTACTTTAGAATCTTGCCAGTCATAAAGGAAAGAAAGAAAGAATGGGAAAAATAAAAAGAAATATATATATATATATATATATATATATATATATATATATATATATATATTATTGTCTTTTGTATGTATAGAGTTTTTTTGTCATGTTTTCTAGTACATATATCAAAATAATCTTGGTTCTAATTCTAAATATATTTACTTCAGAAGCAAAATTACTTAAGATATTAAGTCTTGTTGAAAACTGATCAGTGACTTCGGGGCTCTTTTCTTTTGTACAATGAGTTTCGCTTTCATTCCGTTTTGCTCAAAGGCAACAGGAATTGAACTGAATTGAATAACCAGGCCAGCTAAATACCCTAAGGAATTCTGAACACAGCTTATCCTAATGGCGAACTGACAATCCTTGGATGAACTGGCCTTTTTCAGGGGAAACATCCTTGGATGTTTGATTAGTCTTGGAATATTGTGAGCTTTGGTCTTCCTCGGGGATAGTTACCCCTGGATATGTGGCAGACTCATGAAAACTGAGCTCCATGCTTTCGTACAGTGTGCCCATATCCTGCTAGCGTGACTAGTGTACTGTATCTGGAATAAAGTAAACTGTGTTAGCCACTATCTTAAGTTTTCCACAACAGAAAGTAATAGGTTTGAGAAAATGATGACATAATCTTAGTTATGTTAAGCCTTAAATTTCTGCATAATTAAGGGCTCAGCCACTTGAGTGACAGGTGGATTGCCCCTGCTGTCACCTTCCTTCGCGCTAGGTGGGCGTGGTTTCAGCAAATAGCTCCCGCTTTTTTGCCCATTTTCGATTATCTGGGAGTGACGCTAGGTGACGTCTTGCCAAGATGGTAACGGCCGCCTCCGCCCACTTTTTGATTCAAAAACGCTCTTCGGAAACCATTGGGTGGTGTCACAAACACTATGTCCATGTTTTTATACAGTCTATGTTTTAAACAGGCTCTAAATGTGCTTAGATGTCCCTACACTGACAAAGCATGTGAGTAAACGGTGCTATCAGCCAGTGTAATTCATTCTTAGTGAATCCCCCACAGTATTTCCTAGACAGCACAGTAGACTGAGACTAATAAAAAGGATTAACCAACTTCACTTGTTTCCAGTCAATTATTTAAGTAAACATAAGTAGATGCCTCAACCGACAAACCTTTTTAGTTAATGTGATCAAATTCTGAAACAAGTTGCAACTGCACACAATTCATCTTTTAAAGTTTCCTTTATTCACTGGTGCTCCACAAAACATTTTGTGCCCATGCATGCATGCAAAACAGTCTTACTACTTATGCTACTTATGCTATGTATGATGGTGAAATAAATAGGAAATTTGTGAATCTCTGGCTGTAGATCCACAGTAGGGTCCCTGTTAAGACTAAGAGTATTATCCATATGTTGGAACTCCATAGTCCTTATAGCAACTTGTTAGCAAAGTACGTTTTCCAGCAACAGCAAGAGTTTTTTTTTTTTTTTTTTATGTTTGGGATGTGACTGCGGAGTTTAAGTGTATGAACAAAATGTGGAATTCTCTTGAAGCAGTGTTAACCACAGAGCATATTTTACTCATACGAAAGCCACACTAGAAAATCCTGAGGGAATCCATGCCTCAAAAATGCTAATTCTCCTCCGGGGTTTGCGATTACAAACTACTACTGCTCTCACAAGCAGAGCATGCCAATTCTAGTGCAATTGCACTGAAAAGTATTCCCTTTAAAGCGTCTTACAGAAGACTGATGATGTCTAATGTGACAAACACATCTCTCCTGTCTGCTTTGTTTTGTTCCTGTCACAGGAGTTTCTGTGAAGTGTCTGCTTCCGATATTATGAGCTGAACGCTTGGACTGCTAATGGACTCAACGTGCCTTTAGGCTTATGTGGGCATCTTCTTGGCCTAAGTATTACCCTTTCCTGACATCATAGGGAAAATTTGTTTCTGGCATGTGGACGACTCAAAAGCAAAATTGGCTGCCTGATGTAAACTGGTTACCAAGCTTTCATGTCTAATTATTATGGAAGACAAGCCGGCGTGCTGAACTTTATAGAGGACTGGTATCACATACGATGTAAGGATATCCACATATTAAAAGCTTCCATTTACTGTGGGGTAATAGTGCCTATTTAAATTACTAATTGTTTAAAAGCGTCAAAGCAGAAATTTTGTGAGGGGAAGAGTGACACTCGATCAATTCTCTCCCGCAGACATAGTAAAATCACTCTTTGCTTCTCTTTATTTTATATTTACACAGCTTTTATTCCTTATCACACTGACTCCACAGAATTGCATTTGGAGGCAACCAACATTGAGTTCAGAATTTAAATCAGCACATGAATATGGAGGGCTTCTTTTGAATTTCCGTTTTGTACATCAGCCTGTCACCCACTGCATCAGCCTCCACTTTAGCCTCACATGACTGAAATACTGAATTCTGAGATATGATAAACCCCACGTCAACTCTCTGACAGTTATGTGAAATTCATCATGCTCACCTCTTAACTGTGTTGCACATGTTTGAATGTTTCTGATACACTGCCCCTGGTCAGACACACACTGACAGGGGAATATGTGGAGCACATACAAAGATACTGGTAGAAGACAAGCTTGGATCTTTTTCTTTCTACTCAGACTGTGAATAAGACATGTTTGCTTCACGCTATGCATAAAACAGCCCTTGAAATGAAGTGTAGAACTTATTATTTGCTTCAGATTTGCCTGACCGATCTGTGTCTAAAGTTAAAGGTGATCACCCCAAGGTGAAACTCTCAGCAAACACATCACAGTTGGAGCTAGATTTAATTATCTGCAGTGGTGCTTGATTGCTAACTATATATCGCAGCGGACGCCGCTAGCATAATGGTTTTAATACCTCCATGTCAGTTTAATGAAGGAAAAGAAGTACTGGTGCTGTCCTCAAGACAGAATGCTTAATTTTAAATAATGTTTTCAGTTTATTTTTTATTTATGAACTTTATTTATTTTTCTTTTATTTTTTTGAGAAAGAGAAGTCACAATAAAATGATTTTACTAATGTGTTTGTCCTTGTCTTATTTGAGGAGGGTATTCATTTTTTGTGTGGTATAATTGTGGAGGAAGTATTTTTTTTTTTTTTTGGTATAATAATAGAAAGATCACATATGGTTACAATAAATAAGACTTCACACAATAATGAGCTAACTGGACTACATTACTATATCAAGCTGGGATATTCTTGAGATAAACCAAAAATGCAACTCAAATCTCAAAAAAAAAAAAAAAAAAAAAAAAAATGAATTTTCAGTTTTCACTTTACCTGAACAATTCATGTTGAATTAATGCCATTTTGGCTATTTTTCATTTCAACATGATTTTGTCATGTTAAACTGACTTCAAACTGTCACTCGTTGGTTTAACACAAAGTTTTCCTTTTGAAAGAACATGTTTCAATCAAGTACTTCAAAATAAGTTTTACACTTCCCATCATGCTTTGCACAGGACTTTTACTAATAAAGTGTTATTTTATGCAATTTTTATTAAAATGTGATAATAAGGAGACTTTTTCATGTCTAATGCTCTATTATGTGGGCATTTTAAAAGACTTTATATTTGTGAGAGTAACCATTGTGGTGAAGTGTGGAGCTTGTGGACGGGTTGAGGACCTGGTTAAAAGAAAGTCTAAAACACTTAATTTAAAAAAAAAAAAAAAAAAAAAAAAAAAAAAAAGATCAACTTTAAGGAGAGTGCTAGTGCATGATGTACACATAGTAACATCCTTAAACTGCAAACAACTAACATCATGTGTAAAGAAAAGTTATATCTTACTTGCTAATGATTTTATAACACTTTGGACAGTGGTTCTACATGATGTAAACATATTATCTCTACTCAGATATTTCATGTAGGATGAACTAAAGCAAACTGAGTAAACTCAACTAAAAGTATAACTTGATTTATTCATGTCCAAATAACATGTCCAAATAACATTTATAAACATGTGCAACCACTGTCCATGAAAGAATCATATTCAGCCAAAGAGTCATTTATTTTGAGTGTATTAATAAAACATTATACACTTATGTTCAGTTTTGGGCAAGTAAGTTCTTTTTCTATTTTAAGTATTTCTCTCTTTTTTTTAATTTTTATTAATACTTGTATTCAGCAAGAAAGCATTTAATTGATCAAACATGACTGTGACGAGTGGGGCGGGGCCGAGGGATGTGGGACCAAGCGAGGCCGGTGGAGTGATTGGGAAATGAGCGACACCTGCGACACACCACCGGTATCGAGTCCCACAGAGGAGATGGAAGGATATAAAACTGGAGTGACGACAGTGAAGGACGAGAGAGGACCAGGCCTGGGCTTTTAGTTGTGTTTGCTTTTTATTTGTGCGCATCAGTCGTCCGTGAGGGGCTGGTGCACTGTTTTGTGTTTATTTTTATAATTAAAGTTTATTTGATTGTCCGCCGGTTCCCGCCTCCTTCTTCCCGATGAATATGGAGTTTTTATTATTACAATGACAGTAAAGACATTGTCAATCAAATCAAAGCTTTCTATTTCAGCTAAATGCTGTTCTTTTGAACTTTATTTTTTAAGCATTGAAAATAAGAAATGTTTCTTGAACAGCAAATCAGAATGATTTCTGAAGGATGATGTGACAATGAAGACTGGAGTAAAGAATGCTAAAACTTCAGCTTTGTATATCTGAATATACCAAACATATTAAATGTTACATTTTAAATTTAAAAATATTTAACAATATTACAGATTATATCCAAAATCATGTATTTTGGATCAAAACAGTAAGAAACTATATATATATATATATATATATATATATATATATTGTCACGGGAGGAGCACAAGACAGACACAGTGGGCGTGGCGTCAGGCCTCGGAGAGGCTTTTATTAACAGAAATCATAAAACAAAGGGAATAAAAGTGGCCAAAGGGGGGGAAAGTGTCCAAAATAACAGTGGATCTGGTGTCCTCGTTGTGCTGCGGGGTTCGTGTGGGTCGGGCAGTGTTCATTGAGGAAGGGTCCAGGCAAGGGGCGGAGTCCGGCGGCCGCACGCGCTCCCCTCCTTGGTCCGGGGCGCGAGGGGCGGCGGCTTCCTCTAGCGGCCGCATCTCTCTCGTCGGCCGCGGCGCTGGTAGGGGATGGACGGCCCGGCATCCTGGCCCGTCGGCCGTGTATACGGGTGCGGTTCTCCTCCGGATCGCGGGTCCGGCTGCTCACGTCTCTTGTGGCGCGGGAGTCCCTCAACGCACCCTTCCTGGACCCACGAGGACACCAGCGTGCATGCACGGGGAAGAGACCGGTCTCCTGAGGAGAGGCGCGTTGGGCTTTTAAACAGCGGCGGTAATGAGGCTCCACTTCCTTCAGGTGTGCCCCATCACACGCCGCCAGCCCTGACTCGTCCAGCGCCCCTCCTCTCACACACCCACTCCAGTCGGGAGCCTGGTGAAGGCCTGGTTCACTGGTCTTAGATTAGTAAGGTTTATTTTATATATATATATATATATATATATATATATATATATATATATATATATATATATATATATATATATATAAAATAAACCTTACTAATCTAAGACCAGTGAACCAGGCCCAAACAATGATACTACCTTCACCATGTTTAACCATCAGGATAATGTTCTTATGCTGGAATGCAGTGTTCCTTTCTCCAAACAAAACTATTCTTATCTTAACACAAAGATTGTATATTGGTCTCATCCGTCCATTAAACTTTCTCCAGTTGTCCTCAAACAGTTGCAATATGCAACATACAGAAAGAGCTTGTTCACCGCCCGTGAACTCAGAATGGCCTGTTTTTGCAGGAGAACTATGATTGTAGGTTTTTCTTGGGATTATGTCTGGATGGAAGGTGACAGAAGCATAAAGGCTCACAGAACCATGTTGCTGATTCTGAACACTTAATTAGCTTTGTCCCAGTAGAGACTGGGGAGTCTGCTTATTTCAGCTGTGCATTAGTAATGACATCAATAGATATGTGGAACATACGTATGCAAACTTCCAAAAATAAGGCATACTTTATACCAGTGGAATCAAAGAAATGCAAATGAGCAGCATTTATTTTTGTTTTCTTTGTACAAAATGGATCAAATCATACTTTAATTCAAACACATGCTCTGTATTTTATTGTATTTGACCCCCACGCATTAACAAAATAGAAAGTTAACCTAAAAAGCTTGATTAATTGACTTGAATTAAAAGACTGGCACAATTCCAATGATTAACTTACCTGAGAGATATAATTCATTCTGACAAGCAATCAGATTGTAAATTGTTCCACTTACTGAGTACAGAAAAAAGCAGCAGATATGCGTGGCAATGATTATGTACTCATTACATTCTTTGTTAAAACCATCTGTTTAATTAAAAATAATAAAAAAAAGAAAGGAAATAAATTAATTTATGACAGTGCAGCATCGAAAGCAATATATTAATAAATTTGCCAACTTATTGTTTAACTTTTAATTTATATATTGACTTATTAATTTATCTTTGTGTGGTAAAAAAAAAAAAAAAAAAAAAAAAAAAAAAAAAAAAAAACAATCTGCCCGATAAAACCTTGATATTAAATTAATCAGTCTGACATCTGCATTTGTTTGTGGGAACACGATGTATTCATGAGAGCATGAAAAATACATGTTGCCCTGATAAGTGCCCTTCAGTGATGATCAGTAATTTTATTTGAAAGTATGATGCCTATTATTATTATTATTATTATTATTATTATTATTATTATTTTACTCATGCAAAACTGTATATGATTTTTGAAGTATCCTTTGTTTTGAATGAGCAGTCTACCAGTGGAATTCATCATATCTTTCACTCTTGCAGTTTTAAACAAAACACCAACCAAGGGGCCAGGAAATGTTTTGATATTCCCGTGGTCGAGCGAACCAAGAAATCTGCGATTGAAAGACCTTGGAGACGTAATTTACTAAACTTGGCATGTTTGCAGAGATGTTTCATTTACTTAATTTGTTCCTATAGCACATTCCTCTGGCTCAACTGATTATTGCCAAGGTTGTGTGTGATTCTGCGAATACTGATGAAAAATATGATTCTTGAATATACTGTAGCTTGGGCTGTCCTTACAGCAGTAGTTCACGCAAAAATTCCTCTGTGGAACAAACTGAATAATCACTGAATCATTTTCCAGCTATTGTATTCGTACAACCGTTAAATTTGTAAAGTATGCAGTTTCTGTGCTACTATTGTCACTTAACTGAATTACAAAAAAAAATATATAAATTAGCACAATTTGCATTTTCTGTTGAACAATCCCTTTAAGAAAATATCTTATTATTTTATTGATAATAATCACTTTTTGAGGAATCTGCCACACCTAACACCTTACAGAGCATTACAACCATTAACAATCGCACTAGCTAATAAAGCAAAAATGTAACTTTAATATGATGCTAATGAATGAGTATTTCCAATACAACAGCAGAATCATAGCTGCATCAGTATGCATGCTTTCCTGGGGATCTGCACACTTCTGAAGCCTTTTTTAATGTGCCTCAATCTGCACATCTCTGAAGGCCCCATCCCTCCACCAGGACTGATGAATAAATGAGTGTCTGACAGAGCAGCCATAGTAAAGATCAAAACAGAAGGAGATAATTAACAGTACACTAATTGATACCCACCCTAAGTTTTCACCAGAAATGGAAAGGAAAAAAAAGAGTGCAGCTTGATGTTAATAGGGTAAGAATATGCATGAAATCTGTTCTGATCTTGAGCCCTAGTGCACCAAAAATTCCAGTTTAATTATAAAATATATTAATCTATAGGTGACCTAAAGTTCACAGTTAAAAAAAAAAAAAGGTCAGAACAAATTTTTTTTTAAACTTTGAGGATACAATCAAAAACACATTATAAGAAGACATACTGTAGTTCACACAAAAATACAACTTCTGTAATGTATTCACACACAAAATGAAAAAGAAGAGTTATTATTATTATTATTTTATTCATTATTTTCTGTTCCACAGAAGAAAAGCATGTTCTGCCACGTAAAATACATCCTATATAAATAATAATGATACAAATAATAACAATTATTATTATTATCTTTTACCTCCATGGCAAGCATATTCATGTAATATGCATTGGAGATCACATAAGCACAGTGGTTTGCTTGCAGTTTTAATATGCTAATTCTTTACAGTATGGTTCCACTTATCATTAGCTAATATGAACTAACAAGATTTAGTAGTCTTAGTTTACTTCAACATTTACTAATGCATAATCCAAATAAAATGTCTGCTAATATTATTTAGTGAACCTGGAAAAAGTTAGGTTTTTATGAACTAAAAAAAAAAAAAAGATAAATAAATACTATATATATTTTTTTTATAGTTTAAATACTAGACTATAAAAAAAAAAAAAAAAAAAAAAAAAAAAAAAAAAAATCACTAACTAACTTCCCTAACGGGACCTTTTTTTAAAGTGTTAGCTTCAATATTTAATTGTTGCTTTTCAAAAACACCCAAAAATGCACTGGGGATTAACTAGAAAATTATGCTTCTGGTCAGAACTAAGAAATTTACTGACATAGGTTAACTTACTATTTAAAAGATTTATACATTTAAAGGAAAGCGTACTGTACCTGCAATGAATAACAACAAAAAGCTTTCTATCCTCAAATGTTTCTTCACAATTCACCTTACATTCGTCCTCCTTGAACTGTCTTCTTTGAATAGACTGTGCAGGAAAAGAAAAGTTTCTTCCTTTCATTCGGAAGGCAAATGAAAAACACTGCTCATGTTATTTAAGTCAAGGTGGACTGTGAGTAGCACACTCTGACAGTGAGTTATTTGGCTGCAGGTACACACAAACACACCATTACACACTTACAAGCCCCACAGGGACCACACACTATAAATAAAAGGCCTAACAACACGCATTCAAATCCACCAGAGAGCACAGATGTCTTCAGTCTATCTTGACATGTTCAGATCTTGTTACGTCTTATTTGGTCTATTGTACATCTTTATACATACATTGATTTATTTATCCACTGTTGTTTTATAACAGATACTTTTAAGAACAATATTTTGCTCTCATTATTGCAATAATTTATACTCCAGAGATACCCAATGGACAATTACATTTGAATCTGAAGCATGTCCCTAATTAATATTAGTTTATGATCAGAGAAGTTTTCAGAAAATCGTATATAATATTGTCACTATACAACTAGTTCTTTAGGGTCCCTAAAGCAAGAACTAGACGTATTGTGACAATTTTATATGGGACACTGCTACCTGTGTAACAGCTGAAGGGATCTCTAAATTATTTACAACTGAACATAATTTGTAGTTATTATATACGTTCACATAATGTGGATAATTTAGAAAAATATGAAATATGGCAGCATATTATGTGATGCAACTTATAACGTAGAAAACAATGTTTGTATTTGATTTAAAGTCATATGATTCATTATTATCTGTCTTTTAATTCCGCTGCTTCGTGATAGTTTAATTGAAATTCCCTCTAAATAACCTAATGCACAGTTAGAAAAAGGTCAGATTAGTTAAAACTTTGAAGATAAAATACTGATATGTAGAAGGTGTAGTTCACCCAAAAGTAATTTATTCACACACAAAACAAAAGAAAACGATATGTTTAAAATATATATATATTATTTTATTATATTTTTTTTATTTTATAATTTTTTTTTTTTTTTTTTTTACTTTGATGTATAAATTGAACATGAATTGAAACACAAATACGAGGATGGTTTAAAGGAATAGCTTGCCTAAAAAAGAAAACTGCTGAAAATGCCCTAACCCTCAGGTCATCCAAGAAAGTGAATGGGTGCCGTCAGAATTAGAGCTCACACAGCTGAAAAAACATCAAAATAATCCACATCAAGTAATATAAAAATAATGCACATGCCTCCATTCAGAATGTCTTAGATTATGTCACCTGTTTGAGCGGTATAACAACACACGCTGATCTCCTGTGACGGATCACGAGCAGGTGTTTCACGCTCACAAGGGAAACAGCCAATTTAAACAATCATTCAATCAACAAAATCAACAGAAAAACTGGAGAGCTTTAGTCAACTGCAGTTCAAACAAATGGGCAATGCAACACCTGTGGATGTGTGTGAGATAATCATTTCAGATGACTGAAGAACACACTCTTTTCATTAATCAGATGTGCTTGACTTGCTAAGCAACTGTGGGATGATTTAAAACATCTGGTTAGATGACTTCATATTGATATATTGTAAACAAATCAAAACATTATAGCTCACTGTAAAACAAATGATGGAAAATTACGATGAAATTGGGTTGGAAATAACAATCTGAATGGCATGCTATTAAATCAAGGCATGCGGTTTCGTTTTTTTCTCAAAAGTTGAGGTTTAAAGTATTGTTTAGTGATTGACTGTATACATACTAACCAAGATTGAACAGGGATTGTTGTACTGTGTGTTTTGTCTTATGTGAAGTCTAACAGTCTTGCATATTTGTACTAAACTATTATATTTCTAAAACGTTATCTTTATTGCAAGGACCATTCATCTTTCAGATATGCAAGTAAACAATGATGAGGGAACTTGTGTATGATATCAAAGAAAGTCAGTCGTTTTTAGTCGCTCAGGGTGGCCACGTGTTCCAGTCAGTGTCAGTCCACTTCAGCTCCAGCTGTTCAGCTTTGGCAGTTTGACAAATGGGCAATGTACATTGACGGGTCTAAAACATAAGCCACAAGGGATGAATCAGCTGCCAAATTACATTTCCAACTCTTTTAGTGATCACTCCTTAGTGACAGTGCTACTGAGAAATGTGCTATTTGAGTATTACATAAAATTGGCTTTGAAAAAGAAAAAAAAAAAAAAAAAGGAAAAGAAACCTTAACTTTCCTTAAAGCCTCAGCAAATTAATTTGCTCTAACAGGCTAAAACTACACGAGATCCTCCACAGAAATAAATCCAAAAACTGTTTTAAAATGTAAGTTAAACCAGAAGTGTGATTATCATTTCGGAATGTTTGACTTACTGTATATACAATAATTTAATACAATGCTTGAAATTTTCCACTGGTTGCTATTTGGCTAATTCCCTGTCCATCTGTGTTTTATAATGTTGGGTCAGTTGGACCCACTAACTGCTAGGTGAATGACAACAAATTGCATCTCAATATTTTCTGGAATTTTGTTGATAATAGTTAGACGATATATATATATATATATATATATATATATATATATATATATATATATATATATATATATATATATATATATATATATATATATATATATATATATTTATGTTATTGTGCTGGTACTTTGGCAAGTTCAGGACTGTGATGGACCGCTGAAACAAAGCTTTTGATATTCTTCATATTCTGTGAGGTGGTTAGTTTGCAGCAGGAACTTTTCCAGTTTAAATAGATGTTTACCTTGCATGGACATTTATACCTTTAAAAGGCAATTTCTTTACTTACCTAATTAAATGCTTTTTTTTTTTTTTGTCAAATTTTTAAATTGAATCAATAAACTTAAAAAATAAGACAGTATAGGGCTGCTACCAATCCATCAACACAAATCAGTCAATGTCATCAAAATTAAACACATAATAGTATTCTTGCTCCATCAGTCTTGCAAACAAAAAATACTATCATCTCACTTGGTTTTGAAGCATTTGAAGTAAAAAACGAATTCGAAAAATTCAGTTTGATCTCGATCAAAAAATCACTGTTCACTGTCAAAAGCTTGAAATAAGAGAACATACAATGACAGTAATATTTTTCATTACTGTTATGTGCTGTTTATGTTAAGTTGACATGAATGACACAATATATTAAATTTAACAATCAAATGTGCACTAAATGTAATTTTGAATAAAGCATTTGCTTACCAAAAGCTCATGAGAAATAATTTCATATCACATTCACATATCTCAGAGTCTGCATTTCACACATGACGACAGCAGCTGGTGAGCAATGCGAATCAAATTAAGAGCTGCTTTGATTTGCATTGACACTGCCCTGTTAGTACACTCCATTGGATGGATGCACCAAAATGTAAAAAATGTGACCTTTTTTTTTTTTTGTAAACCAGTATCTTTGTGCACTTTGTGAATCGCTGTAAGACCATGTCCATTATACTTAACAACTTCAGCTTCAATGATAATGGTAAAACTGTGCATTTGTAAACTGAAAAATTAATGCAGTTTTCAGGCACAGAACCCATTAACGATTTTTTTTTACAGTTTTTAACAAAACATTTGATAATGATTTTGACATTTGGGTCATTTATTTGTTATCATCATGTGGGCATTTAGAGAAAGCCTGTCCGGATCATGAAGTTTTGCTGTTGTCATAACTCAAACTGCTATACAGTATAGATACCACTCTATGCCTACTCCAGTTAAAGGATGCAGGCATCTTATCAGAGCTGAGTATATAATAACTCCTACTTGTTACAGAGCCTCTCCGTTATGGCTTGGCCTTTCTGACATTGGATGGGCATTAGACACACCAGTCACTCAAATCATTTGCTGCCTGCTGAATATAAGGCTAGACTGAAAAAGACATTTCAACAAGTCCATAATGAGATCATCACGCGAAGCATCACAGGAGGACAGACAAGATGTAAAAGAACAAGCATATCATAATACATTGTGACACCTTATATTACTACTTTCATTAGGCTAATAAGGGAACTGCTTACACTTTATCTGGGCTTAAAAATAAAGAGTAATATTGGTGTAAATTCATATTTTAATATCACTCAAAAGTTAATGATTGTATGCAAGGATGCATCAATTGATCAAAAGTGACAAAAAAAATTTTGTTTAATTAATTACAAACAGATTAAAAAATAAATAAAGGAAACGAATAAGTGATATTTCTTAGTGCATTAAATAATAATAATAATAATAATAATAATAATAATAATAATAATAATAATAATAATAATAATAATAATAATAATAATAATAATAATACAACATTTCACTAATTAATTGCTAGTAACTTTCACAAACAATTACAAAGAAATGGCAAGAAATATGCAGAATTAAACATGGAAAACCAGAATTTTAAAGATGGCAGACTGAAATAATATTTCTTGTAAAACTTGCTCCAATTATGTTTTTCCTATTTTCAATACATACATACATAAATAAATCATTTTAGAATGTACTAGAGTTTGCATGTATCCTTATATCACTCAGCATTTTATGGACATTTTTATGGAAAATTTAATAGAATTTATAATAGATAATTTTACAGAAAATAAATAGCCTATGAATGAAACTTCCAGTGTTCCATAAAACAGACGGCAGTTATTCTTTAAGCTTTCTTCCATGAAGTGACTCATAAAATCAGTAGTAGCTTTAGTAGACTTACCACAGAATGATGTGAAGAGATGTTTGGCTTAAAAATAAATAAATAAATAAAAATATTTACACCCTGTGAGAGTTGGTGCTCTCAGTGTAATACTGTTTCAAGAAAACATTGCCTCTGTTGGCCTATATAATAGTCAGAAAATAAATCTGGCTCATTTTCGCATAGATTTGTACAGAGTCTGTCCCATCCTTAGAGCCATAGTGGGTGCAGAATGAGCTTTAAAATTAAAACTGTAGCAAACTGTTGTTTCTTTTCTTATTGCTCTTTGTTTTTTATCAGTCACTTTTAATATTGTTGTTGTTACTGCTATAATTAGTATGCCAAGCAATACACCATCAACAATACAAGGCTTGCCCTTAATTGGCATAGTCAATACATTAGAGGCCTTAAACATTATGCCATTTCAGTAAGTAATTTGCATGGATGACAGCTTCATAACATACACATCTCACTGCAGTTAGTATCTTTGGGATAGTCTATGACATTATTGTCTGTCTGTCAGTCAAACAAATTCATGAATTATATATGCCCACATTTTCCTCAAACCATGGGTACGTGAACAGATCACAACTCCTGCATGAACTTCCTGTTGAACAGATAAAACACAGTACAACTCAACTTCAACACTGTGTAATAGCAGAATATTTTACTAAATGCCTTCTAAATGTTCTCTGCAAGTAATTCTAATGGAGCTGGGGAAGCTATTAAAAACTACAGTCTGCTACCCATTTGAAAAAGTAGTTAGCTACATTACTAATTAGTAGTTTATTTATTTATATTAATGCTATTTACAGAAGCTATATATAAAATGTATTTATTTTTTATTTTTTTTATTTTTGTTAAAACTTATAAAATTATTTTTGGTAACTGGAATTAAGCAGGAAGATGAGATGAGATGAGATGAGATGCAAAATAAAGGCTAAAAAATGAAAAAAAAAAAAAGTTGCTTTGGCTACAAACTAAAATTGTTCATAATTTTAAGAATTAAAATTACTGAAACTCAAATAAAAATAAATTAGAGCTAAACAAAAGACTGATAATTGATTAAATAATATTATAAATAATACGCTGTAAAATATATATATTTCTCAAAGATGTAAATAAAACAAAAACTTGAATACATTGTTTTTTATTTTTTTATTTTTTTTCATGTACAGTTCAATGTATTAGATGCCATTCCCTATCTGTTAGTCACATTCGACGTTACTTTGACAATGTGGTCTCACCTGGGATCTGCAATCACCTTTGAGCGTTACAAGAAACAGCCAATGACATTTGGAGAGTGTAATTTGCATGCCAAGCCACTCCCCATGCCTACGGTATATAAGTTAGTGGCTTGTATCAACCCATTCAAATTTTTGCTTCAGAGAGCTTTTTCTCTTTGTAGAGAGATCTACAAAGAAACAAAGAAGTCTATACTCTGCAGGAGATTCTCAACTGTGTCATTCAGTGCATTCAGTGTGTTTCGCCCCTGTTTAGCAAAAATAAGCGATTTCCTACAGCTCACACAGTCGAGAGAGTCTTTCGAAATGTCTTTTTGACCACATGCTTCCGAGTGCAGCAGTTTCCTTCCCTCTAATGATGGACATGATTGCTGTCTCACATGTCTGGGCTGCAAGTATGCTGAGACGGCATTTGTGGATGATTCATGCCCACACTGTGGGCACACGTCCATAACTACGCTGATTTTGCGGCTCTCATTCATTATGATGGACAAGAGAGACCTGAGGATCACTGTCAGGAATGTTCTGCCGGACCAGACCCCACAGAAGTCCTGCTCCTCATAGTGTAGTGCTGTCGAGCTCCCGGATGATGGTGCCAGTCCATCCTGTAGTGGACCCAGAATCTCATTCAGTGCTCCTGAGGAGGATAAGATGCCTGTCGCACCATCAGAGAAGGGACTACCCTTTCAGAGTCAGAAGCAGAGTTGACCGCTAGGCTGGATGATTGGTATCAGGGCTCCGGACTTGACTCTCAGCCGTGCTCCGTCCCAGTGCCTTTTTTCCTGAAGGTTCATGAAGAGCTCACCAAAACATGGAATACCTCTACACCACCCAGTCAAATTTAAGTTCATCACTCCTCACTACACTTGATGGTGGGGTGGCCAAGGGTTATGCTGATGTTCCCCAGTTAGAGCGTGCGGTTGTGGTGCAACTATGCCCCATCTCCCAGGCCGGCCTCCTCACTACACCATCAAGGACTTTACCCAGCAGTTCTCTGCAGTCCAGAAGCAGGCCATTTAGCACACCTTGCTTTGGTGGGAAACTCCGATTGCCAAATCACAGAGGTCTGGGTCTTCGTCTACCCCCTGCGGTGCCAACATCTGCTATGCCCAGACCAGAATTCAAGGAGGAGACTCCTCAACAGGGGCGTTGAACTTCCTGCAAGAACAGCCTGTTCGCTTAGTTGTTTTTTTACTGTCAAGTTCCTGCTGTGTTCTCCCAAAATGTGGTCATGACAGTTTGTTAGGAAGTGCTTATGAATCAGTCTTACCGTTTACAGTCCTATTTCGGATGTGTCTCCGCACACAACAGTTGCTGAAATCTAGAATTGTGAGAAGATAAGTGATCTGGCTTATGTGCTGGGTATGTTGCGGATTGAGGTGCATCTGTCCTATATTGCTTTCTTTCACCACCTGCACCTTCATTTTCGGTAAAACTGTTCTGGTTGTGGTGCTTTTTCATAGGGACCCCTAACGTCAATGTCAAGGAAATGTTGAACGTGACTGACTGATAACCCTCGCTCCCTGAAGCTCAGTGTGCTGAATGCTGAGATGCTTTGTTGGTTCCTCAGCACAAACCTCAATGGATGCACACTGCCATCTTATATACCTGCATATAAGGCAAATGGCTTGGTATGCAAATTCCACTTTGCAATTGTCATTGGCCATTTCTTGTAATGCTCAGAGGTGATTGGGGCTCCCAAGTGAAACCCCTTACGTCAGTGTCAACATAATGTCTCCGTATCTTTGTCCTTATTTGTCAAATTTACTAGTAATTTCTTTGTGGAAACTGTGTGGAAATCTACTGATTCTTAAAAGTTGAAGTTAAAATGGTTGGTACTTGTATATATTCACAACCCAACATTAAATGTTCATAACATTCTTTGGCAGAGAGTTTTGGAAATGAGATGAACATAAACAGAGACTGTGGGGCCTATATCTGTCTGGATGCTAATAGCCCAGAAAAGCGTGGGCGAAATTTTAAATTATAGGACAATAATACAGATTGCCTAGTAACAAGGTTAAGTGCTGATAGGATTTGTGGAAAATCTCCAGCTGCTTTTTGTGCAAGGGTGACTACAGCATCACCCTTTGGTGAGGAATAATGGCTCTCCTTTCAGGAGGATGTGAAATTGGATTGCTCATACAAAGTGCTTGCAGAGGATAAACCTGTGTTATCCAATTACCCCTCCAAACTACATTAAGTAAAGCTTTGGATTGAGAGACCAGGCCACCTTGCTCCTATAAAACACCCAGAGTAAAGAGATCCCCGCGAAAAGGAGGAATATGTTCAGCGTTTCTAATCTACCACTCTCAGAAATTCATCATTACAAATAGACTTCTTACAGCACGTGTGAAACAGCACAAGTTGATGGAAACTAATGTTGAATTGTGCGGTACTGTACATCCCACCTGACATGAATCAATACAACTACAAACTATATGTTCTTTGCTTAAGTTTGGATACAAAGCAAAACCAAATTAATGCTGCCACACATTTGGAGCAGGACAGAAAGCCACATCCAAAGAGGCCAGAAAGATTTAGACCAGGAGAACTTGCAAACAACTGGTGTCCCACAAGAGTATCAAACTAGCACCTCTCTAAAAACTGTTGTCTCTTGCGGTTTCACTGGTGACCATCACCACTATTTGAGATTGAACTGGAACAAACACAAACAAAATGATAAAATAAAAAGCGCTGCTATGCCAGACAAGATTTGAGAACCTTTTTGACAATGCAGCACTAACATGGATCAAGGTTTCATGGAAGTGTAAGTGTTTTTTTTTTGTTTTTGTTTTTTAGGTTTTTATAAATTGATACTATTTTTTCAGCGAGGATGCATTAAACTGATCAAGAATGACAGTAAAGTTGTTTAAAATGTTACAAAAGTTTTCTATTACAAAAAAATGCTGTTCTTTAAAAAAAACACACAATTAATCATTAATAATCATAAAATAAATGTATCAACGTTTCCACTACAGTATATATATATATATATATATATATATATATATATATATATATATATATATATATATATATGTGTATATATATATATATATATATATATATATATATGTGTATATGTATAAGGAATCAAATTATTTCCTTATGAAATTAATTCCTTGTGAAGCCAATTAACACAGAAACTCCCACAAGACAGATGCCATGTAATAAAGCAATAAAACTGATCTGGAGAAGAAATCTTCAAAGAAAACAAAAGACACCTCTCCCTTTGCTCATTTTCGACTCCCTTCTCCACCTGGCCTCTCTGCCTCTCCCTCTTTTCCCCCAAAAGGTTTTACTCAAAGTTCAAAGTTCAAGAATACGCATATCCCACATATCATGTATCTTGTATCTTGTAAACCTGTTGTTTTTCCTCTTTTTGTTTGGTGTAATTTTAAAGGTCTCTATGTTTTTTGGTAAATTGGTCACAATTTCATAGCAGTCACTTTTATTATGAGAAATATTTAAAACTTTTGTAGAATTGTGTTCTGCTGAGGAAGGGGTGTGTACCATTTTAGTGTCTGTGAGAAAATGTTCCTATGTCCAGCCAGGTGCAACCCTGGGGTCACGAGAATCTAACAAACCAAAAAGTATTTATATTTCTACAACTGATTAGAAAATGTATTTGTTTCTGGTCTGAGCATATGCACATAAACTGAAAGTCACCACTTTCAGCTACTACTAAATATTGTAGAAACTAAATTTTCTGTAAAGTTGCTTTGCAATAATGTGTAGCGTAAAAAGCGCTATACAAATAAACTTGAATTGAATTTTTTTTTTTTTTTTTTGATTTTACAACTGACACATTAAAGTAGAAATATTCATAAGCTGCGAGAATTATGAGCTCTGTAACCTCAATAATTACTTTGTTAAATTGTCATTGGGTTTGCCAAGTTTTAGACAATTTATTATTTATTTTTTTTTTATTATTTTTTTGCAGAGCGAAACGCCAAAGCAAATATCTCATCTTACTTTCTGCTCCCCATCCCAATATGCATTATCTCAGTAATAGTTCTTTACACAAAGGCATGGATTAAATGTAGACTAAATTTCTGCCAATAGATGGCAATAGTCCATTGCTGAATGCGGCGCGAGCACGTAGAACTTTGCTCAATAATTCCTGCGGTTTCTTCTCCATCAACTTTAATACCATCATATTCAAGGATTTCAGAACAGTAAGACTTAAAATAGTTCAGTGCTCTGGAGATTTGGACCCATCCACAAATATGTTTTCATGCTGACTTAATTTCTGCAGGGTCTATTTTAAATCTATTATTACATTAAATCCCAGCATCTCATCTCAATCGTGCTGTCTTATTGATTGTCATGTACTGACAGGGCAAGTCCCATCAGGTTTAGAGAGAGTAAATCAGCTCTCGACGGGAAGCAGGGGTGCAGGGGCTGCCAGTGTCTCCTGTATTATATTATCATCATTAGGATCATCCTTAAAATATTACATTTCTCTCCCCCTTCATCCTCTCTCACTCAGCTTTGCAGAAGCTCACAACCCTCACTGAAGTCTCAAAGACACATTTACATAGATATTTTGTGCATCTACTCTTAACATTCAAGTTTTCATACAGTATGATCAATACAGAGCAGCTTCACCATACAACCTGCTGCAAACCGTTAATAATTGAATATCACAAGTCAGCACAGTCATGCACACCTCCTTTGATTTTATGTATGCAGCCTGGTCTCAAGCACAACAGCTTGTGGCACTTCCAGAATTTGCAGTTTTTGCCTGCAGTCATAATTTCATTTGCCTTTATACCTCTGAGGAAACTAATGGGTTGATTTAAAGAAACAGTCACATCGTAATGAAGTAAAATTCACTGTGTCATTTGCACACTGTATTCAAGGGAGAAGAAGTGTGCTTACTTGTACTGAATGTGCACATATAGTGTACTTCAAATCTTAAAAGTATATTTTTATCAGTGATACAAAACGTCACTTAAGTGTACTTAAAGTACATTTTCATTTGTCATACTTCTTAAGCACAGTTTTCTTTGAAGTAAGCTACATTTCAAATTATTATATTTTACATACATATTCTTAATTATTCTTAATAACTAATTTGATTAAACTCCCAGTTACTTCTAATTAGTAGTTAGTAAGATAGTTAAGTTTTAAGTATTTGACATGGTTAATTATGTAGAATATGCTCATGTAGAATATGTGCTTTATAAGTATTAATAAATATAAGTTATATAATATGTTAATGGAGAGAATCGTCTCTGACGAGTGTTACCAACATCGCATTCAGTTTGCACTTGAGTATATTAATTTAGAGAAAAGTATATTGATTAAAACTATGCAAAAGGGACTCTCTTTTTTTTTGTTCCTTACTGATTTACATTGTTTGGACAAAAACATTAAAAACTTTTTTTAAAAAACTCCTCTTTTCAGGAGAATAAAGAACATTATTAATGAAATGATTAAAAATCGAAATCATGTGCATTTAATGCTTAAAAATTCTGAAAATGTAGCTGAAATACTCATCCGGCATCTTTGCACACCAGCCGATGAGAGTATGAGCCAGGAAATGGGTTAGATCTAAGAAAACCATTGCTATAATCTAGTCATCAACCATTAACCGAGAAGTGGCCATCATTTTTTCCCCTTCAAAAAGTACAGAAATGGAAGATGTATCCTACAGTATGTGGCTCTCATTAGAGAGTCAGCTTCAATATAGAAAAATATTCATATAGGAAGTTCACGTCATTACCGGCAACATTACATTATGTAAAGCTCATTTCACCATGATGGAAACATCATTACAAACTGTTTCTGTAGTGTAACATGACTGTGTGACATCTAATTGGCAGAGCTGAAGTGTTGCAATTAGCGAAAGGATGCTTTGAGGGACTCGTTTACGCGACATACAAGTATTAGGTCTGCCACGGGTCACGGTCCACACGCTAGGTGCCGGTCTCCTTCAGATATTTAAAGTATCAGTAAAAATGCTCAGCGGGCTCCAGAATAAGTACGACGAAGAGCTGAGCTGTGACTGCGAGAAGCACTTTGAAGGACACTCGGTAATGAACTGTCCTCTCTGCATGGCCTCTGGAGGCAGCAATCCACCCCTGCGATAGCGTTCAGAGATTAAGCCTGCGAGCGCCAGGGTTGTGGGCCGAATCAGAAGCTGGGGTCACCCTTGTCAGTGTGGTTCACGGTGATCACACATGAGCACTGACAGGTCCGCTGGTGGTGGAGGACACACAGGGACCCGACGGCCCTAACAGAGGCCCGACAGTCCCGATGGCTCACACTCACCCAGACACTCTCAGAGTGAGATCTCTAAATGACAGTGCCGGCACATCTCAGCTTGTGAGCCTGATTGCTCTTGGCAGCTGGCATGTTTTAGTTCATTCCACTGTGTTTGTGTTAATTTGATGATGGGGTGCACAGCTGCATGGGTGTGTGTGTGGTGAAATTCATAAATAATATCATTCAGTTAAACCATTACACAGAATACATGTGATTGCAGAAAGGGAAAGGGATTGCAGTAAAGACTACCCGGAAAGGTGATTCAAAATTAATGAGCTGCTGTCAGGATTCTTACTGAAAATAGTACTGAATTCATTTATTTGTATTTATTTCTTCAACCCTTGAGGAACAAGAGAACTGAGAGTTGAAAGTTCAGAGCATTTGAAGGTACTTTTGGTCATATTCATTTGCATGCACTGTTTAAAAAATAGTAATAATAATAATTGTAAAGATGATTGGAGTATCATACTCCTGGGGTGTCTGTGTGTGTTATCCTCCTCGTGACCCAGCTTCTCCTTTGTGTGATTGTATGATTTTGTTCATGTGTGTCTTGTTTATTACCCTGGTTAAGTCATATTTAAAGTGTCCTCAGATCCTTTCTTCCTTTGTCTGGTGTTGTCTATACTGTGTGCTCTGTGTGTGTTCATACCTGACATGTGTTACCCCTGTTTCAATGTAAATTATATACTGTAATTTATGAATCTCCTGTGTTCAGAGAGCATTCAAATTGCATTCTCATAATGTTTGCTAAATGATAAAATAGAATCGCTTAATGTTTTCACTAATATTTGCATTACTAAGGCAAACTGTTAACATTAAGAGAATGGAATAACATTTAAAATTGATTTTTAAACATTTAAACATTTTTAAAAACCTTTTACAATATATTTGTGTTATATAGGTCTAAAGTTCACATTTAATTGACTGCCATTACATAACATTATAGCAATTTAGCAATATTTTTTGTAAAAAAAATTTCTTAGAGCATGTATTTGTTCATCCATATATTGGTTTCTACCAAAAACAACAACAGCGACAAAAACTTAATTAATGAAGTGAAAGAAAAATAAAAGGAGAAGCACAATAACTGGCAATCTCAGATGCTCAGTCCGTCACAACAAATCATGGCAATTGGATAAGTTGTAATGGATAAGTTTATTGAATCAAATCAGACAGACAGATAGGAAATTGAATTATTGGAGAGCCACTCAGGATTACAAACAAGGAGAATCTCTTCAAAACTGAACCCTGGAACCATCATTGCTTGATTCTGCTGTTGAATTGTGCACAGCTTTTGATGAATTTCTTTTCCAGTGTTTCAATAAGCACTCAGAAACGTACTGCAGCCTACTGTCACGGAGACGAACCCCGTGATTCCCTCTACTGGCCAGCAGAGGGCTCCATCTCCGGAATATTGACTCTTATGCACTCTCTCTCAACTACACTTCCCATCTACCCCGTGCATTGGACTCTGATCACCACACAGGTGCAGCTCATTAGTACGGCTATATAAGCTGCACAATCACATCAGTCAAACGCGAAGTCTTGTTTTGCTCCGGCTGACATTTCCAAGCGTTATTTCCTGTATTTGATTTCCTGTTACCAGTTCTGTTTGTTTACCGTCTCTTGAACCTTTGCTGCCTGCCACTTGACCTTGGATTGTTTATTGGACTCTGAATCTTGCCTGTTACCTCTGAACTTCTGCCTGTGTTTGACGACGATTCTGGTTATCTCTACTGTTGTGTTTGCTGGTCCTGATCCCTGCCTGTACGACCTCGAGTCTTTCAATAAAGCCTGCAAAATGGATTCCCTGTCTGATGATGTGTTACAGAAGACTTCGCCAAAACCGAATCCAGCGGCTTACGATCATCTGTGTGCTACTATGGTAGCCCAGGCAAGTCAAATCGCTGCTAACCAGCATCAATTGAATCGTCTCACTTCAACCGCGGAAGAACTGGTAAAGGCTGTTCAAAACCTCCACAGCACTGCCGTGACGTCACCCCCACCTGCAGCGGTCACCGCTTCCCACACGGCAGAAACGCCAACTCACGTTAATCCACGACTGGCTTACCCGGAGAAATTTGACGGGGACTCTACCAAGTGTAAGGGCTTCCTACTACAGTGCTCGCTGTTCGTTGAACAACAACCCACCCTTTACACCACTGATGCTGGTAGGATCGCCTTCGTGTGTTCATTATTAACGGGAAGAGCTTTGGAATGGATAACGGCTGTATGGCACGAGGATGGAACGGCGTTCACCACTTTCACTGATTTTCTGATACGATTCCGTGAGGTGTTTGATCACCCCCGAGAGGGGAAAGGAGCGGGTGAGCGTTTGCTTGAACTGTCGCAGGGAGGATTAACAGCAGCGGAATATGCCTTGAACTTTCGTACTTTGGCTGCTCAGACGTCATGGGTGAGTGACACGCTGAAGGTATTGTTTCGCAAGGGGCTTAATCACGAGCTGCAAACCGAACTCGCTTGCCGTGATGAAGGGAGGACTCTGAGTGATCTTATCTCACTGACTATAACCATTGATAATCTGCAACGCTCTCGCCGTGTCAGTGCTCAACGCCTCTTCCCCGCTGCGGTAACGCGACCCGCAGAAACTACAGAACCTATGCAGATCAACTCCTATCATCTGACTGATGAGGAACGTCACCGCCGCAGGGTTAACCGACTCTGTCTCTACTGTGGCGCTTCGGGACATCTACGAATCACTTGCCCCTCTCGTCGCTCTTCTCACACCCTGAAATCGGTGAGTGTACCTTTTAACTGTGTGTCAGTCCCTCTGGTAATCAAGACCGACAAGGTTCGAGTAGCCACCACTGCTCTACTGGACTCAGGAGCAGCTGGGAACTTTATCTCTGAGGAATTTGCCAGAAGGAATAACATCTCTTTAATTTCATGCACTAATTCTCTGTCTGTAGCCACAATAGATGGACGCCCTCTAGGGTCTGGACTGATCACTCACCGCACCCAAGAGCTGCAAATGTTAACCGGTCTGCTACACCAAGAAACCATTCAATTCTACGTGCTCCCTGTATCTAACACCCCTGTTATTTTGGGATTGCCCTGGCTCAGACTGCATGATCCTCAGGTGTCGTGGAGAGAGGGACAAATTCTTAGATGGAGCTCCCAGTGTCAGAAATCATGCCTCTCGACCATCTCTCCCATGAATGTACAAGTTGTCACATTAGACCCGGAGTCCACCAGCATTCCCAATCTGCCCAAGGAGTATCACGATCTCGTCACCGCCTTCAGCAAGGTACAAGCAAACACATAACCACCTCTACCACCTTCCTGGGGTACGTCATCAGCCCAGAGGGGGTCGCCATGGATGAGAGCAAAGTCAATGCCGTTCTCAAGTGGTCAGTACCAAGGACACTAAAGGAGCTCCAACGCTTTCTGGGGTTTGCTAATTTCTATCGCCGTTTCATCAGGAACTTCAGCTCTGTGGTTAGTCCCCTCACGTCTATGGTCAAGAAAGGAACCCATCGGCTACACTGGGCTGAAGCTGCTCTTCAAGCTTTCCAGGAACTAAAGAGAAGGTTTGTGACCGCCCCCATACTCCATCATCCTGACCCATCTCTTCAGTTTCTCGTCGAGGTGGATGCCTCCAACACTGGTATCGGGGCTATTCTCTCCCAACGCCAGAGTTCTACTGCTAAACTCCACCCATGTGCCTTTTACTCCCGCAAACTCAAAACTGCTGAACTACTATGTAACTGGGTCTTCCGTCTCTACGAACTACCCTGCAAGAAGTTGAGTCCGAGGTACGTGGGTCCATTCAAAATTACACATCAGATCACTCCTGTGTCATTCCGTCTTGCATTACCTGACACCTATCGCATCTCTCCTACGTTTCATGTATCTCTGCTCAAGCCCGCTGTTGCCCCTGGAGAAGAGGGAGAGGGGAGGTCCCGTGAGCAGAGTCCCCAGCCTGTCCAGATAGAGACTGAGGAAACTTACCAGGTGCGAGAACTTCTTAACTCCAGACGTCGTGGACGCATTCTGCAGTATCTGGTCGACTGGGAGGGGTACGGTCCGGAGGAACAATCCTGGGTCAATGCTGATGACATACTAGACCCCAACCTAATCACAGAGTTTCATCGGTTACATCCGGAGAGACCGGCCCCTCGACCACGCGGCAGACCCCGACGTCGTCTACCATCTCGCGCCAGGAGTCGCTCGCAGGGAGGGGGCTCTGTCACGGAGACGAACCCCGTGATTCCCTCTACTGGCCAGCAGAGGGCTCCATCTCCGGAATATTGACTCTTATGCACTCTCTCTCAACTACACTTCCCATCTACCCCGTGCATTGGACTCTGATCACCACACAGGTGCAGCTCATTAGTACGGCTATATAAGCTGCACAATCACATCAGTCAAACGCGAAGTCTTGTTTTGCTCCGGCTGACATTTCCAAGCGTTATTTCCTGTATTTGATTTCCTGTTACCAGTTCTGTTTGTTTACCGTCTCTTGAACCTTTGCTGCCTGCCACTTGACCTTGGATTGTTTATTGGACTCTGAATCTTGCCTGTTACCTCTGAACTTCTGCCTGTGTTTGACGACGATTCTGGTTATCTCTACTGTTGTGTTTGCTGGTCCTGATCCCTGCCTGTACGACCTCGAGTCTTTCAATAAAGCCTGCAAAATGGATTCCCTGTCTGATGATGTGTTACACCTACAGTGAATGATATTGTTACACAAACATATCAAAATAGCAAGAAACTTATCAAACATTTAAAGGGAAATCTCATAAAAAATGAATAAATAAATCTAAAATGCTTACCTTGGAATGATTAGCCTTGCTGAACCTCTCATATTGCATGACATTATTAATAAAGTAAATTGATACATATGGATTTTTTTTTTTTTTTTTTTATCCTAACATCCCTGATTGATATTCTTAAGAAAAAAAAAAATTCCCACAAAATGTTAATTGTCTTTATACAGCGAAGGGAATGGAACGAGGCCATTTAGAGAGAATGGCTTAATCTGTTTGATAATAAAAGCAACTGTCTTGAAGGAATAGATCTGTGCTCAAATTAAGAAGCATGTTCATTAGGTATATACGCAGCAGGCTAAGTACATTTTAGAGCTGTAAATCGAATAGAGTTAGTGTTTTCTGTGCACAGGGACTGTTGTGGAAAGCCAGGGTGGGTGGAATATTGGCAGAATATTCTACTGGTCAGAGGAGCTGAAAGATTTTATACAATTGTGTCAATTACATAGTCAATGATCTTGGGTGAAGCTAAAACACAGAATGTTTAAGGATTGTAAGCATGTTTTGTTAAAGTACTATTTATTTTGTCATGTGTATTTATTTACTTATTTTTTATGAAGAGACTATAATAAAAACGTTTCTAAGGAATATATATAATATATATATATATGTGTGTGTGTGTGTGTGTGTGTGTGTGTGAGAGAGAGAGAGAGAGAGAGAGAGAGAGGGAGAGAGAATAATGAGAGACTAATATTTTGTAAAAATTTCAATCATTGGACCTAAAAAAAAAAAAAACACATCTTTTGATATTCAAACTAGAATTACAGATTTTTTATTTGATTGTCAAGTGTCTATCTCAATAAGGTCAGAAATACTAATGTATAAGATGACAAAGTAAAACCGAAAGAAAAAAGTAAACAGTAGCACTTCTTTCTTAGTTCTTTGATCTGCTCATACACAAGGCATTAAAGTACAACCCTGATAAGATGTACAAAGGGTTTCTCTTGGTTTTCACCCAGCTGTTAAAATGTATTGTTTGAATTCACCAGCAGAGAAAGCTCCAGCTTGGTAAACAAACTAACTTCAAAGGTGGATAAGATGGTAGGCTTTTGTTAAAGTGGTTATTACGGGGTATAAGTAAACCCAGTAATTTAGACTCATGGGAAACAATGACAAGCTTCACTTTATGGCTCATTGTTTTGTCTCTAGGTGCTTAACTCCTGACATAATACTGCTGATACTTTATCACAGGCGTTGTTTTTAACAGGTTTATTCTGCTTTCTTTAAATTGTGGATGGGGGGGGGGGGGGGGTGCATTAACCCACTCTTTGAGGATCTTGTGTGAGGGGAATTTATGTGTTTGCTCATCTCGTTTCACAAAAATCTGTTGTAATTTTTAGTCAAAGAGAGAAGTACTATTTGTGCTCTTTCATCGGTCAACAACACAACTAAATCCCTCAAAGACTATTAAAATGAATAATGTACTGTAATGTCTGTCTGTGCACTAGTGGGAGTTTTTGTTCCCTAAAAAGGTGAAAAACATAAACTTGGCAACTAGATGAAATCGTACATGTTCACACTTTATTGAAATAAGAAATAACTAAATATAAATATTTTTAAAGCTAAAAATGACAAGAGCACGTGTCAGAATTACTAAGATTAAAATTAAACCTTGAAATATAAAAATTAAAACTACTTAAAAATATGAATGGATGCTTTTTAAATAATTGGATAAAACTGAACAGGGATTTATCAATGAATATGTCTGCAGGTTACACTGATACACCAGTAGGTGGTCAAAAGAGACTTTTCTGACTTTTTTGTCAAGCGAGGCACTGATTCACTCCAAAAATGATGGTTCATTCAGGTACAAAACAAGTGCTCATCTTTATGAAAGTTGAAAAATGCCGCCTCCGCAAACAGTATACTGAGGTATACACTTATTCACTATTATCCATTCTTTTCCTTAAATAAATTCCTAATTTGCTGCTTATTCATAGTTAGTAAGGTAGTTGTTAAGTTTACGCATGTAGAATAAGGCATTAATATCTGCTTAATTAGTACTTATAAATGACTAATACTCTAGTAATATGCATGCTATAATAAACAACAAGTTAATCTTAGGACCACACTTTCTTCCTTCCTGGATCAGTAACATTTCAACAGGTCAAGCTACCTGATCATCTTTCAGACACAAATAGAGGATATAAAATTGATGCTATGTTATTAAAGAGGGTTTTGCTTGGACATAATGGATGCTGGACTGAAATATCTCGTTTTAAGTATGTGTTTGTCAGTCTCGTCTGGGGATAACGACATGTTTAGAAATGAGACTGTCCAACAACTGTCAAAAAATGCCTGTTAACAGAAAATCATTAAGACGTTTAAAGTAACATGAAAGAGACCCTACAGCATGTCTTGCTGGTTTTGCCGAGATTTAGTATTTAATGTAGATGTGTTGTAAGAAATCTGCAGGATTAGATCGTTATATTCCTTTGGGGATTCTAATTGCACATAAATAATTCATTTCAATTTCAATTGGTTTCTTGTTTGGAAATATTTCATTTGACAAAAATGACAAATCACCTCTTCACGGGGTCACATCTACCCTCAAATACTCCATGCTATCCTGGAAATGTAATACTAGTCTAGTACACCACCTAATCACCGGAACTCTGTGTGCTTCATTTGTCATCATGTCTTCTGATGGAAGCCGCTGCACCGAGGCAAAAAAAATGTGAGTTAATAAAAGTTCAATTAACAGGACTGAGTGCAGGCTGAGGGAAAGCTGCCATAGTCTCGTCCACGGAGCCGTGCTGAGAGCAGCCTCAGACTGATATTTATTCTGACATAGTTTGCTCGCACCTGTCTGAGCTCAATTATCTAAATAACAACCTTTTTGAAAATATAATAAGGGAAGTCAACTAATTTTGCCTCCCACCTCCTTGTGCAGCAAATCCATAAATAATGGCTCCCAAAAAGCTTTTTACATCCATTTTTCACAGTCATTATTCCCGCACCCATATAGATGAAACCATGTTATTGTTTTCATTTTCTGCAAGAGATGCTCCACTTTCTTACGAATTCAAATAGAACATAAAAGAAAGTAACCTAAAAACAAAGCACTGAAGTAAGATGGAGAACAACTTGTTATGGTCACGCTGTCAAAATGTAGTGATGTGTTCCAATGGCAGTGTCTGTGAAGGCTGAGTCTAGACGTTATTTAGTCAGGTTAACTTTCTAAGCACAGATAGGGCTATTGTAACAAGCATGCATAACGATCCTTAATGCTTTTATAATGACATTTGGGGATTAAGTCCATTTAAGGAGGAAATAGTAGTAGTATAAATCAATGGTTTATTATTATATAAAAACATATTAGCATTGATTTTCCATTGCTGAATTATCAGAATCGCAGGAGAAATTCTGTCCGCACGCTGTGTTAATGCTCAGCTCAGTGGCCTTTTGCTATGTACTGCAATGATAATTTGGACTGAATTTATAGGTCTGTGCATCTTAAAATGGTTATATTTTGAGGAAGTCTTTACCTGAGGGAGCAAACATGCTTTGGTCTTCTGAATATTCCTAGTTTCAAGTTAAATTAAGGAAATGTTGCATTTTTGTAATGTGGTTAATGACGGTTTCAATGCCCCCAGTTGCGGCAGATTTTATTGGATTTAAACGTCTGTTGATATTTTTTCAACATGAGTTATGTGTCTGGTCGGAAAGGTTATTATGCAGTCTGTTTAGTCTGAGCATGAAAATAACAATGGCAATGTCTCTGTGACCATGAAGAGAGGGGCACATGTAAAGATAACTGAGATGACTGGCTGTGCTTGATATCATATAGTTGTCCAACAGAGCATTGAAATCACTAGTTTTACTTGCCATGAAGACAAAGAGCACAGTTTAGTCTCCGCATTGATCAAACAATCATATGACACAAACATCACAAGATAATAATAAATAAATAAATCCATAGTCCACAAGGCATGTTTCCCAAGCCTGATGAAAAGATCCTGGTGTTGCCGAAGACTGAATATTTAAATAATAAAGCGTGTGTGTGTGTGTGTGTGTGTGTGTGTGTGTGTGTGTGTGTGTGTGTGTGTTTAAAAATATTTTATAAATAAAATAAAATTAATAAATAAATTGTTTGTTTGCATCAAATCAACAAACAAACAAAAAAACAAGTAAAAAAAATGAAAATACAGCATTTACTAATTTACTAGTTGCTCCAGAGGCGTGCGACCTCTGACATATATAGCAATTGTAAGTCGCTTTGGATAAAAGCGTCAGCTAATGAATAAATGTAAAAAAAAAAACGAATCTACAGCTCATGTCATTTAACAGTGTTACTTATTCTGTCTAACAATGATAAATGACATGATCTGCAGCGATGTTTTAATAAAGTACCAGTTTAAGAACCTGTTTGTTAAATTTTGCACCTTTAATTTGCCCTAATTTGCACCATGAATCATATAATCAGGTTTAGTTATAATGCATCAGAGATTTTTATAAATGAAATGTGCCTATGGAAAATGTACTATAAATGTGCGTTTGAGTTTTACTTTATATGGTGAAATATACCAAAAGCATCAGCTGGAGTAGGGTACTGTATAGAGAGAATGAAAGAAAAATAAAATCAAACAGCATCATTTGTGTGTAAAAAGAGAATGTACGATTTATAATAAAGTTGTTTGACAACAGCATCTGGCACAGCTCCCTTGCCTGAACATTCAGTTGGAGTTGAGAGAGAATTAAATGTTTATTCTGAATTCTTGTGTGGGTAAACAAAATTATCACTTTAAAATACATCCCAGTGGATGGTCTTTTCACTGGCAGCTCCATATTCACTTTCCAAAAGAGCATGCATTTGTCATGCAATACGTGTGCTTGCATAGTCCAGCCCAATCTATTTTTTCCTTGTCCAGTTAATGGATGTCTAAAATTAGGCAAGGAGCCTTTGTAAAAAGGGTCAATGATTTTTAAGGGTATCCATTACACTAAAACTATTGCCATATTACCCACAACTGCTTTACCCTACAAGCTTAGATTAATATGAGCCCGAGAGGGGCTTGGGTGACTACGGCGTTCAGGTTTTTATCCATTTAAAAGTATCTCCTGCCATTTTATATTCACCGCATTTCATTAATATTTCAGATAAATTTCACTCATCTGCAGTTCTGTTCTCATCCTGCTTTCTGGTTCACTTACAGACACACTGCTGGTTTGGAAATGAGTGAGGGCTCAGAAAATTAGGACAAAGAAGGACAGAGGTGACTGAATATATTATCACTACTGGCAAGCCATGTCTCTCTCTCTCTCTCTCTCTCTCTCTCTCTCTCTCTCTCTCTCTCTCTCTCTCTCTCTCTCTCTATATATATATATATATATATATATATATATATATATATATATATATATATATATATATATATTATTATTATTATGTATAACACCTGAGTAGTTCAGTTTTCATGTGCCTATATGTGACTCCTGATTAACAAATTCATACGGAGTTTAAGCTATTCTACGTGCTGGAATGTTTTATTCTTGCAAATCTTCTCAGCTCCCTCTTCCTAAGGCAACAGCTAATAGGAAAATAAGAGAAGGTGATGAAAAATTGAGCAGGTGTGACTGTAAATAAAGTTTATGTGGCAGAGAAAATGTAGCATTTTCTCCATCACCAGGGAAACAGTGGAAGCAGTTAATCTCTGGAGCCGCTGTCGTCACACTCCTCTATATGTCACAAATCTGTTTATGGATACAGGCAGACACTTCCTTGATTAACTTATCATTTCATGGCATTGTTTAAAACGGAATATAAAATTATTTCATAGTGAAATCCACTGAGGATGTTATCCCCTCCAGTTCCACACGCCAACATCCTGATTTAATAATACTTTTACCAGACACGCAACATTTCTGCTGGTTCACGAATGCAACTGTGGTGTAAATAAGACTTTTCAAATCCCATAAACACACACATGCATGAACGCATGCACACACACACACACACACACACACACACACACACACACACACATACGTATAAAATTGCATTTTCTTGTAAAATGTGCTCCACTGATAATATTTTATTTACAATATAGTTATAGTTTTATAGTTTAAATCTCCCATATATATATATATATATATATATATATATATATATATATATATATATATAACAGTAACATAATTGACATATATATATATATATATATATATATATATATATATATATATATATATATATATATATATATATATAGTCAATTATGTTACTGTCAACTCGTTTAACATGGTAGAGTGACAGTGTTGACAGTCTGTAAAAGAATTGACAGTCATGCACAAAGTAATAAATTAAAAAAAAAAAAAAAAAAAAAAAAACAACAACTGCAACCCAATTACAAAATCTGTTCAGCATTTCGCATTTTGTATATCTTCTGAAGCCTAGCAGAATTGTACCAGCAATTCTGCACTGTTCTGTTCACAATATTTCGAATTATTCTTGCGTACAGACAGCTAGGCTCAACACAGACACCTGCTCAACAAGACAATCTGTCACTCTCACTACACAAACACCGTCAGTCTTGCAAGCCAAAGTTTTTTCTTTTAGCACTAAATTTGGTGCATATTCCAGCTTAATCTATCCAGAAACGTCCAGTTAGATATACACATGCTGTTTCACTGACATATTCAAATACCAGTCATGCTTTGCATGGTATTACATGACATGCTGGGCAACAGTGCATCAGAATTAATAGTATGGTGCATATGTGTGGATATCAGTGCATGTGTGTAGATGTGTGGATATTCCTCAATCAATTTGTTTGGAGTCCTCTCTTGAGATGTGTGAAAAACTTTTTACATTTTTTTGTTGACAAGATTGCTGTTGTTAGAGCACACATTTCACTTTCTTCTGTTGATACATCTATTACTGTTATGTGCTCTGCTGTTTTTGACCAGTTTGAGACTGTCTCTTTCTTTTTGGAGTGACATCTTGTCTAAAATGAAACCATCTGCCTGCTGCATAGATATCATTCCTTCTCAGTTTTTAAAGAATGTTTTTGAAACCCTCGGACTGAAAATTCAGGAAATCATAAGTAGTAGTCTACAACCACACGAGCTGTACCTTTAAATTTTAAACATGTAATAGTGGAACCATTGATTAAGAAATCTAATTTGGATACCTTTTAGTATAATTTTAGACCTTTCTCAAAATTTTTGTTTCTTTCCAAATATTAGAGAAGGTTGTTTTTACTCAGTTACAATCCTTCTTTTGTCAACATGGTTTGCAGGAAGTGTTTCAGTCTGGTTTTAAATCACTCCACAGCACAGAAACGGCCCTGTTGAACGTTTTTAATGACCTGTTTTTAGCTGCTGACTCAGGTGATTATGCTGTCCTCATGTTCCTGGATCTTACGGCTGCATTCAACACTGTAGACCATAACATCCTGATTTCTCGGTTGGAGCACTGTGTTAGAGTTAGGGGAACTGCACAGGCATGGTTTAGATCGTATTTGTCTGACAGAAGTTTCTCAGTCTGCATTGGGGATTTTGTGTCACCCTCTGCCTTCCTCTCGTGTGGTGTCCCTCAGGGTTCCATTCTTGGACCTATCTTATTTTCATTAATTTACTTCTGTTAGGGGTATCTTTAGGAAAAAAAGTCATCTCATTTAATTGGTATGCAGATGACAAACAACTTTATCTCCCTTTGAAATGGAAAGATGCAAACTCTACAGCACCACTTGGTCTGTGTTGAGGAGTTTAGGGCCTGGATGAAAAAAAATAAAATAATAGAAGTCATGATATTTAGATTTGGCAACACCTATGACACCCTTAATGTAAATTTGAATGTTATAAAATCATATGTAAAGCCAAATGTTGAAAAAACTGGGTGTTACTGTATTATGGACAGTGATTTCAAATTGGATAAACAAATTAATTAAACTTTAGGCTAATTTTAGGCTGATTTTTTTTTTTTTTTTTTGAGGCAATTATGAAAAGTCATGTCTTTTTTGTCTTTTGACGATTTTGAAAGGTCGTTCATGCCTTTTTCTCATCCTGTCTTGACTATTGTAATAACCTCTATGTACTGTAGGTATCAATCAGGCCTTTCACAAATTTCACCTGAGCTAGCTTCTCTTCATTGGCTTCCTGTTCATTGTTTTAATTGATTTTAAGGTTTCAGTTTTAGTTTTTATTTATAAGTCATTAAATGGCCTGGCACCAAGTAGGGGTGCTCCGATCACGATCGGCCGATCGTTATGCGCATCTCGTCAGTAAAGCCGGTTTTCTAATCAGCTGTTAATTCCATCAGGTGCGCGATTTCACATAGAGTAGCTGTTATTACACAGAGCCGTTGTTAATAGAGAAGATGCGAAAATCACGTTAATTTTCAGCGTTTTTTGACGCATCTTCTCAGTTAACAACGGCTCTGTGTAGTAACAGCTGCTCTATGTGAAATCACGCACCTGATGGAATTAACCCCTGATTAGAAAACCGGCTTTACTGACGAGATGCGCATTAACGATCGGCCGATCGTGATCGGAGCACCCCTAGCACCAAGTTACCTTTCTGATTTAATACAATCACATGATCCATCAAGAGCACTTAGGTCAGCTGACCGTTTACGCTTGGCTGTACCTCGAACACGGCTGAAGAGCAGGTGTTGGCCGGGCTTTTGCTTTCACAGGTCTAAAGCTTTGGAATAACTTGCCCCTATATGTTAGGCAGGCCCGGATACTTGCTGTTTTAAAATCTAGTCTTAAAACATATGTTTATACTCGGGCATTTAACAGTATGTGAGCGGTTTTATATATTTTGTTAGTGTTAATATCTGTTATTAATTTGCAGTGTGTAAAAAGGTTTTTTTTTTTTTTTTTTTTTTTTTTTTTTATGAGTATGCTTGTACAGCACTTTGGTGAACAATTGTGGTTGTTGCTTTATTTTTTTTTAAGTGCTCTATAAATAAACTTCGATTTGTTTTGATTTGATATCTAATTTAGTTCAAAATATTTGCCACAAACAAAACTCTGGAATATGTCATGTTTCCTTCACCAAGAAAACGGGAGCATACGTATGATAAATTAGAGATAATTATATATTAATTTTTTTGTACTATATATATATATATATATATATATATATATATATATATATAACATTAGACTTCCACCAATTTCTTTTCGCTCTAATCATGAAGTAGTTTGTGACTGAACATTAGCCATGGTATCATGAGGACTGGACTTCCCTTAGGCAGAGCAGGAATATTCTTCTTGTTGATTTTTGCCACTTTGACAGATATGATTTTCACACTAGTGCATAGGACAGGGTCTTATAATCTCATTCAGGACATTCTTACCTGAGGTTAGAATGTAGACACTTGAATATACATTGGGACATGAGCTGAAGTGACATATTTTCCACTTACATCATTTGCTTAGTGCACCAACAATGAGAAAATAAATAAAATAGAAAAAGGAAAAAGGAAAGGTCTCAATTTAATAGGGAAACAGTGGCGATTAAAGGACTTTTAAGTAAAAACAAAAATCTTAAAGGTTTCTAATAATGGATCTGCTATGCCACCCCAGTTGGCAGCAACGAATTAAAGGTTATGGCCAATTTGAAAATTTACGAGCGCGAATCGTTCTTGATTCGTGATCACGCTCCGAACTCCCGAACTGATTCAAATGATTTGCGATCCCCAAATTGACTCAAATGATTCGCGAACCCGCTTTGAACTCCCGAACTGACTCAAATGATTCGCGAACCCGCTACGAACTCCAGAACTGATTCAAATGATTCGCGAACCCGCTCCGAACTCTCGAATTGACTCAAATGATCAGCGAAACCGCTCCGAACTCTCGAACTGATTCAAATGATTCGCGAACCCGCTCCGAACTCCCAAACTGACTCAAATGATTCGCGAACCTACTTTGAACTTCCGAACTGACTCAAATGATTCGCGATCCCGTTACGAACTCCCGAACTGATTCAAATGATTCGCGATCCCCAAACTGACTCAAATGATTCGCGAACCCGCTCCGAACTCCCGAACTGATTCAAATGATTCGCAATCCCCAAACTGATTCAAATGATTCGCGAATCCGCTTTAAACTCCCAAACTGATTCAAATGATTTGCTATCCCCAAACTCTAATTTACAAATTATTAATATACTGTAATATTTTGTTGTTGTTGTTGCTATAAAAACAGAATAAACCATAAATAGCCTTTAAAATGGCTTAAAATGCATTATATATTAAAAATAATGAGGCAATAATGATTGGTTAATAACACCGTTAAAATACATAATGTAGGCAAATACAAAATTAACACTTTATGTACATGTTATTACAAATTCCTGTTACACTTACAGGACAATCAAATCCTTGTTTAGGCTACTGACCAAACATTTCATTCAAATATTCACTTAATCTTTTATTTTTGGACACCTTGTTGCTATAGATGACACAGGCTTTATAATTTCTTAAAAAAAAAAAACGTGCATATCACAACCCTTACAAAAATAAACCATGGTTGTATCATAGTAAAACTGCTTAATTTCCTTTTGCATGATTTCTGAATGCTTGAGACTATAAAATAAATAAGAGTCATAATAAAGTTATAGCCACAGTTATATGTTGAGAGCTACAATTGTGATTTGTAAATAATACAATTCATTCATTTAGTTTTTTATTTGATTAAAGTTATTTTTTCACCCCTATAGAAGTTTTTTTTTCCATCATCATATTTGAGGAAGGGGGGCACAACAATAAATCCTGCCTATGGGAACCCTTAAGGTGTTGTTATATACATCTCTGGGAATATGTGCTCACACACACACACACTGAAGCACGCGTGGTGTTTTCAGCTCTTCACTATATTGACACATGATTTAAGCTACACATGTGCACGCCAGCACGCTATGAGAGGATTTCACCATTTAATTTGATAAAACTATCATCATTCATTCATATCGTATACACAGGCTGACAGAAACGGCAATGTCTTTATGACAACCTGTCAAAATAAAAATCAGGTATAACTTTGAAGAAGTTCAAAAAGAAATATAGTACTATTGCACAGAAGAGTATGCTATACGTCAAGTAGGCCTAATAGCTAATAATAATAGTTAATTAAAAAACACAGAAACTCTGGTTACAACCCACCAAAATAAAAGATTGGTCTAACTCAGGGATCCTCAAATCTGGCTCGCGAGATCCACTTTCCTGCGAAGTTTAGCTCTAACCCTAATCAAACACACATGAGTTTGCTAATCAGTGTCTTCAGGATCATTAGAAAATCACAGGTAGGTGTGTTTAATTAGAGTCGGAGCTAAACTCTGCAGGAAACTGGATCTCGCGAGCCAGATTTGAGGATCACTGGTCTAACTCAAAGAAATTATGTAAGAAATTACTTAGTAAAATATAGGCTACTTAAAAAAAAGATATACTAAAACATTATTTTAAAGGAATATCATTCTTTTCATAGAAGTTTTCATTTAAGCTTGCCAAAACAATAACACCGTATTTTTCAAGAACAATTTCTAAAAGTACATTTGTATTTGTGCCTATAATGTTTATTTATTTATTTATTATTATTTTCAGCTAATAAAACCTATGCTTCAGGGATCATATTCATATAACATCTAAGGCTAAATGTAGCTCTTGACTGGTTGAGTTAGATGATGATTAACACTAAACAGAGTCTCCCCAGCTGGAAATGTCATTGGCTGTTAAAATCTTGTGTTTCTTATAATAAATTGACATATTGATATTACTGAACCTTTTATAATGCTCTTAATTACATGTTGATGCATACTGTATGCATTAGTGAGTGTGGTGGTGCTTATGGGTTATGGTCACTTATTTCTTATATGAACTGTTTCAAACGCAAGACATTGATTGCATGAGATTAAGTTTGTAAATGGCAGCCTGTGTCCTTTTGTAGTGTGCACATATATTTATCATCAATCTGTGATAACTGTGACTAAATTCAGTATATATACGTCTGCCATATGTTGCCAACCCTCAAAAATTCCTCGCCACCCCATCAATATTTTTCTAGATCCGCCCCTGCATGTACTGTATCTTCGTATATTGAATTAAGTGAATCACAAGTCCTATATTCTCTGTACTTCTCTGTACTAAACTGAGACACTTATACCACTTTTCCACAGCATGGAACGGCTCAGCTCGGTCTGCATTTTCACTGCAGTTTAGTATCGCTTTAGAGTGAGTGGAATATTGACAGGTCTTTATAGCTGCACTGCACACAAACTACTGCTGGGACTCCTGATAAACTTTTGCTTTTCGCGTTGCCCTATCAAGATCTCGCTGGATCCACTCCTCTGTTATCAACAAGAGGAACGTCTGTACTTCCTCAACATACAACGAAACAGACACTTTTTGGTTGTTAAGAAAAGGCGTGCAACAGTTGCGTTCGTTCCTTCGCTGGCTGTGCTGATTTAAATCTCGCTTCTGTTGTTGTGTTTGCATCGAAATTTAAGTGATGCAGGTAGTTACATTTCTCTCTGGCCAATCAGTGACCAGCTGAGTTTACATGTCACACTTTGGTAATGGAACTGTTCACTTGACACCTCAACCGAGGTTGTACTAAAAAAAAGTATTGGGCACAAGGTACTGTAACCAGTGGAAAAACAAAAAACAAAAGTGAACCGTATGGAGCTGTACCATGCAGTGGAAAAGTGCCATTAGGTCAGTGTTTCCAATGTTACAGTATTTATTATGTAAAGTATCTTCACAGCCCCTTCAGTAAAGCTCAAGTACCCCTTCATCAACAGAAAGACAAAAATGTGCTCCTCTTAACTCATGTTATACTAAATAATTTCAGTGTTACTGGTTTCAAGCTGAATAATGTAATATCTGCTTCCCTAGCATCACCAAACGGTATTGGAGAAATAATATAGCGGTGGTTAATAATGTGGCTGGCTCAACAATTCTTCAGTGTAGAGCTTGTTAGTGTATTGTACACATGTGATTGAATATTTATGAGGCGTGCAACATTTATGTCCACTTCACTGTCATGAAATGGCATGTAGAGCTCTCCAGAGATTTCTTTAAGTTTCATCATCCTTCCCATGTCTTATTGATTTCTTTAAGCTGTGAACATGGATTGACAACCCCGTTTAAACATTTGATTTCAAGGAACCAGAACATCATAAAGAAAACAGAAGGAGACCTCAAACATGGCCATGATCTGACTGTCTAGTTTAGTCACTGAACTCTGAAGGGCCCGAGGAGGTTGGTGGGCATCAGAATCTCTTAAGTCTGGCATGTTAGTGATATAATTGTAATTCACTCAACTGGAGAAAGTGCCTGCAGAAAATGGTCAAAATTGTTGTTTCACAGTCGATAAAAAAAAAATGAAGAAGACAGAACAAGAACAACAATAAACTACTTGAAAAAAAACAAAATAAAAACACCTATATATATATATATATATATATATATATATATATATATAGAGAGAGAGAGAGAGAGAGAGAGAGAGAGACTTATCCACTTTTATTATTCTATCATATTATACAATGATCATCACGTTTCCAAAATTCATGACAATACTTAATAAACAATGAGTAATAAATAACACTTTAAATTCAATATTAATTCTTTCAAATTTCAAGAGTACCACTGAAACACTAATTTATCATCATCATTCACAAAAATAAAATCTGCATTTATACACCACTTTTTTATAAAAATTAACATATTATTGTTCATTTTATAAAATTCATACTCTATTTTAACTCTGGACTCTACCAAAGCTTTGAACAATCCTACTATATTAATTCTTTTGTCTTCATTTTCAATTTGATATGCTTTCCAAATGGTTAACTTCGCTTGCCCAATTAAAAAATTGGAAAATGTGCAGGACTCACTTTGAGACTTCATATATTTAACCCCAAAAATAAATACCGTTTTTGAAAAATTCCAACCAAAACCTCTAAATAAATTTTCTAAGAGATCCAAAAGAGGTACAATTCTATAACACTCAGAAAAAATGTGAAAAACAGTATCTGATACATTACAAAATTTGCAAACTGAAGATGTACTAAAGTTACACTTAAACAAAAATGTTTTTGTTGCTAAAGCACAGTGCAAGATACGCCACTGTAAATCTCCTGATCGTTTGGGCAATGGACTTTTATAAAATAAACGCCATGAAGGTAATTGAACGTCAGGGACAGATAAATAACTCCTCCATTTTGTATCCGTCTTATTTTTAAGTTGTTCACGAAATCTTGACTTCACACAAGCTATATACAAAAGTCGCTTACTGCTTTCTGAAAAAGACATATGTTGAAGTTCTTTTAAGGAAAGAAGTTGTCTCTTATCTTCATTATCCTGGCAATTATATGGTGTTACAAATAATTCAGGAAAAACCATTTGATTTGAACCATTAACAAAATAATCTTCAAGAAACTTATTAAATGATATAGGAAATGATGATTTTAACTTGCTTAAAACATTCTTCACTATCCTTTCTGACTTCTTACCCATTTGTTTAGTTATTTCTAGTGCTGAAAACCATGTACTATGTTCGGTATCAACTAAATCTGCCACTTTTAAAACCCCCGATGAAATAAAAGTGTTAATTCCAACATTTGGCAAGTTAGACGGATGACATAGCCATGAGTTATGAAATATTGGTTCTTCAAGTCCAAAATGGCTCTCTCTTTCCTTTTTAAAAATATTCCATGCTCTTAATACAGACTGGTAGAATCCATTTATACCCAGAGCTTTGACTGCATCATTAGTAATAAGGAATAAATGTCTATCAAGTCCCATTTTACTAACTGCTCGTAATACTGCTAACCCATACATAATCCATGGTTGTGGATCAGTGTTATACAGCAGTTTTTGAGCTGATTGTAGTCTCATAGCTCTCCATTTAGCAGTTAGATCAATGAGACCCTGACCACCCTCAAACACAGGTAAATTCAGAATCCCTGGATGAACCCAATGATGGCCTCCCCAGAAGAAATTCACAAAATGTTTCTGGAGTAGCTGTAAAAGTCCAGCTGGAGGGTCTAAAACAGTCAGTCGATGCCACAACATTGAAGCAGCTAAGTTGTTTATCACTAAAACTCTTCCTCTACATGATAACTGTGGCTGAATCCAGTTCCATCTCTTCAATCGTCCTAAAATCTTTTCAACCACTCCATCCCAATTCCTTGTCATATACTGCTGAGTGCCGAAAAAGATTCCAAGGATCTTCAATCCGTCTGTGTTCCAGTGGCACTGTTGTGGGAGATGAGGTGGAACTTCTTCCCGCCACTGGCCACAAAGTAATGCTTCCGTTTTGTTCCAATTTACCTTCGCTGAAGATGCTTTCTGAAACCAGTCTAGACACTTCCTCAACTGAAAAATGTCTTCTTGAGATCTTATTATGACTGTAACGTCATCAGCATAGGCAATAAGCCTTACTACAGTAGTTTCCGATATACTGGGATTGAGGACTGAAATACCTTGTAGCTTTTCTCTGAGAACTCTCAATAAAGGTTCGATGGATATTGAATACAAAAGTCCTGAGAGGCTACATCCTTGTCTTATGCCTCTACGCACAGGAAAAGTTCTAGTTAGTGTTCCGTTTAACTTCAACATACTAAAAACATCTGTATAGAGTATCTTGATCCATGAAATGAACTGTTCTCCAAAGCCAAAAGCTAATAAGGCATTAAAAAGGTATCCATGATCGACTCTGTCGAACGCCTTTTCCTGGTCAAGGGATAAAAGGCCCACATCAAGTCCATAAATCTCAGTAAAATGCAATAAATCTCGCACAAGAAAAAGGTTATCAAAAATAGAACGTCTTGGAACACAATAAGATTGGTCTTTATAAATTATTGAAGCCATAACATTTTTCAAGCGGTTCGTTAATGCCTTTGAAAGTATTTTATAATCTATCCCTAAAAGGGAGATAGGGCGCCAGTTCTTTAAAAGTCCTAGATCTCCTTTCTTTGGCAATAGCGTAATTATTGCTCTTCTACAACTGAGAGGAAGTAGTCTTGATTTTTCACATTCAAGGAACACGGAGTACAGATCTGGTCCAATCAATGACCACAAAGCCTTGTAGAACTCTGAAGTCAGTCCATCCAATCCTGGAGATCGTCCCACCGACTGCTGTTTAGCAGCCTCGCTCAACTCTTCTAGTGAAAGTGGCTTTTCTAATAGTGTCTTCTCTTCTTCCTTCAGTTTTGGAGTTCCAGTAAGAAAATAGGCTGTCGCTTCGGAATCACAAGGTTCAGCACTATACAGTTCTTCATAAAAAGACAAAACTTGTGAAGTAATTTCTCTCTTATCGGTTGTCTCCCTTCCATTTGATAATTTAAGATGACTTATTGATTTCTTGTCTTGGACTTTTTTCTCTAAAGCAAAAAAGAATGATGTTGAAGAGTCCATGTTGTTGAGCTGAGTAAATCTTTGTTGTACTATTTTTCCTTGATCTCTTTCTTCATGCAAGTTTTTCAGGAGAAAATGATATTGTTCAAGCAGATCCACACTTGTTCCACCACTTCCACTTATGGAGCTGCTCAGTCTCATGATTTCTTGTTCTAACTCTTCAATTTTCTTCTGAATTTCTTTTGTATTATTTTGTACATACTGTTGGCAAAAAGACTGAATATTGATTTTCCCAATGTCCCACCACTGACTTAGGGATTTAAAATCTGTCTTTCTCTCTCTCCAAGCTCTCCAAAAGAAATCAAATAGATGTATAAACGTACGATCTCGCAACAGAGTGTTGTTAAAATGCCAATATGATTTAAAGGTATTACTCGATGTTGTAACTGTAACAGAGACATAGAAATGGTCAGAAATTGGAGTAGGAACAATTTTGCTATCAAAAAATTGTCCTCTTCGACATTTCTGAACATATATTCGATCTAATCGAGCGCCTGATATTGTATTGGAATTTACTTTCATCCATGTGTACTGCCTGCTTTTGGGGAAAGATTCTCTCCACACATCTACAAGAGAATGAAAAGTTATTACTTTCTTAAGAGCTTCAGCGGAATTGGGATGCGGTTCTTCATGATTCCTATCAACTATATTATTAAGAGTACAATTAAAATCTCCAGCCACAATGATTAAGTTATCACGAGGAATATTAATCATTGCGTCCTGTAATTTTTTAAAAAATAAACCTCTTTCATACCCAACATTAGGAGCATATACATTAATGAAGGAAAAAGACAGATCTTGCAAAGTGATATCCACCCGCTGCATTCTTCCAGGAATAATTTGGATCATATTAGAAGCGTTACCCTGAACACTTTCTGATATGAGAACAGCTACTCCAGCACTTACACTGGAACCATGGCTGAGAAAAGCCTGTCCTTTCCATTCACTTAGCCATTCTGCCTGGTTAAATACATCTGTGTGTGTTTCTTGTAAGAATATCACACTTGACTTTTTAAAAGCCAAGAACTTTAAAAGTGCACTTCTCTTTTCTTTATTACGACATCCATTTACATTTAAAGATCCAATATTTAAGGATGTCATTATATCTTAATGCAGCAGGTGATATCTCACAAGACTATCTTTTCCAATCTCTTAGCAGCTACTTTTTTCCATCTTGATGAATCATTTTCTTAACTTTGGTCATTATTTTTTTAAGACGATACCGTTTTTGTCTACTAAACTCCTCAACTGTTGCATTTATCATTACATCTCTACAAGACACTAAAAATCTTTTTAAATCTGGAAAAAACAAATCGAACTGTGGATTCCGTACACCTTTAGTTTCATCAAGGAAAGCACTAATCTCCCTTGTAGAATATAACTTAGTTTCACAGCCACTCAATTCTGATGTGCCTATTTGGGAATCAATGTCTCCCATTTCTAGGAAACTCCCTACACTCTCACATTCATCTGAATCACTATCAGACCGGACCACACCAGAGCCGGTTGGAAACGACTGACTACAACTTTCATTTGCTTCATCTGACTTATCATCGTTTCTGTCATCTATTTCTGCACACTCCATCAATAGATCTTCATCTCTGTTTTTAGTCTGAGATTGTAATTTCTGTAATTCTTCATTTTCTCCCCCCTCCCCTACAGCATTAACACTTGTAGCACCATCTACTGTATCATCTACCGTGTTTACATTGTTTGTCTCCACATTTCTCTCAACAGCTTCATCTGTCACATCATGAACAGCCGCGTTACTTTCTTTAACGCTCACATTATTCTCCTGAACATTTATTTTGGGAGATGTTTGTAAACCTGCTGGATTGTTAGCGCTCTGTTGTTTGGGACATGCCTGTTTCTGATGTCCGTATTCACTGCACAAAAAACAGCGCATGTTATCCGAAGTGACAAAGATTGTGTAATCTTTACCCTCTACTGCTATTTTTAGCACCAGATTAAGCGGCTCATTTTGCGAATTGGGTATCATGTACGTGAAACGTCGGAAAGACATGACATGCTTAAAGTTTGGATTTTTAAGACCTAACGGAATCATCTTAATCGGAGCAGTTAATTTTCCGTAGCGTTCAAGAATCTCTTTTAAAGTTCCTTCTTTTATGAAGGGTGGTACGTTTGAAAGTACAACTTTCTTAGAAGGATTTGACAGAGGCAGTAGCGGTAAAAAAGTATCGTTTACAACAAGTCCTTTCTCTAACAGTTCATCAACCATTGAAACTTCTTTGAGAAATATAACAAGTGCTCTGTTCATCCTTGAGGCAGATTTAATATTTAAACCACCGACCTGTTCGCTGATCGCTATCAGTACGTCCTCAATTGACATAGAGTCATCCGGTGTACACTTACAGCCGTGATCGAGGGTCAGACGAGAGAAATCACCGGCCAGCGCCATACCTGCGCGCGAACCCGCGCTGACCGCAGTCAGCGCTCCGAGGTTAATCTAGCAATTTAACTTCAAAAACAGTTTATAATTAAAGAGAAATGGAATAGAAAAAAACTATCAGGGAACGCCAAAAACAACGTGCTCTACTGCAAACACCCTCGCTACCCACAATCCTCAGAGAGAGAGAGAGAGAGAGAGAGAGAGAGAGAGAGAGAGAGAGAGAATTTATCAAAGAAATCTTTTTTTATTTTTATTTTTTCAGTATTTTTCAAATACTTACAACTGCGGTAACTTAACTCAGAATTCAGACTTTTTTTTTTTTTTTTCAGAATTCCAAGATATCAATTTAGAAATGTAAGAAGTAAACTCAGAATTCTATTTTTTTTTCTCCAGTATTGCTATACATTAACTGAGATTTCTGAAGGTTTTTCTTCTCATAATAGTGTGTTATAATCGCAGAGTTGTGAGGTTAACTCCGAATTCTTTTTTTTTTTTTTTTTTTTTTTTTTTTTTTTTTTGCGGGATATTACAACCAAATTCAAAATGTTTTTTCTTTTTCCAAATTCAAGATGTGAACTCAGAATTGCAAGCTGACTCAGATTTCATTTTTTTTTATTATAATTTAGAATTTACATCTCAGTATCTATCTCTCAGAATTCAGTTTTTTTATTGTTTTGTTTCATTCATACCATCTTGCAAGTCTAACTTTATTTTTTTTTATCTTGAATAATAATAATAATAATAATAATAATAAAGTGAGATATAAACGTAATTCTGATAAGAAAAGTCATAATGAGAATAAGAGTGCGATTGCAATTGCCAGAAAAAAGGTCAGAATTTTGTGACAGAAATTCACAATGAGCTTTTCAATTTTTAACCTATGGAAGAAAGAAGCTTCTATATAAATGAACTTGTATGTGAGGGAATTATTAGATGCATGTCCAGACTAGACCAGCACGTGTTTGTGAAAGCTATGCTGACAATTATTTACAAAAAGATGTCTTGAACAGCAATGACATTTTGTATGTCAAATATAACTCCATTAGTTTCTGTAAATACATGTATTAAATGCACATATGGCACCTTTATGATTTGCTCTCATCTGTTGTCCCTTCAGCAGTCACAAAACAACACAGCGGCTTCTTTAAGATAACGAAGTGAGATGGTGCTACATTTTAAATATTTAGAGATGAAAAGAATTAATGAAACTGTTGTCACCCTCATTGCATTCACTGCACACATTGTAGGTAGAGGACACAAACGAGCAAACTGTTTCCGCCCGCTACACATCGCCTCCGGTCATACTAGCTAATGAAGCCCTGATATTTTAAACATGCCTTAAAGTCATAAAAAAGTCAAATCAACAGTGGTCTGACTATATCATATGGTGAAATATATTAATAAGCATTGATTCTTGTTAAATAATAACAATAATAAGTCTAGTCTAAGTCTAGTCTGTATAGGTTACATACAAAACAGCATTTGCAGAGATGAAGGCGTCCGCCAGTACTGAAACATATTCTCACATCTCTTTCAAATGCTTATTATAAATGATTCTTATTATTCAAAACTCACAGGCAACTACGGTGTAGTGAATATGTCAGCCATCAATCAAGCCAAAAGGTTAATTATAGATTATATTATAGCTGGTCTTTATTATTAATGTTTCCACATTAAAAGGTAATCACACCATTAATGCAGGCAGATGCACTTAATATTCAATGTGTTGTTAGTAGATTGAAAAATGTGTTTAATTAACCATTAAGAAAACAGTTTTAAAACTCACAGGTGAACATTGCTGTTCTCTGCAGCGTTCTTGAATATGCACGTGCTTTCTCAAAGCTTATCTTGAAGAGATTGCATTACTATTCCTAAATCAATATAATCATTTATAATAATTGTAAGACATAAAACATTTTAACAAATTGCTCTGATCTTGATTATGCTAGTAAAATATATTACATGAATGATCTTCATCACACACTAAAAAAACTATTATCTGACCTATAGTCGATCAATCAATCAATCAATCAATCATTAAGACAAATAAATAAATAAATAAATAAATAAAGATAGCAAAAACAACATTTGGATGATGATCTTTTTAATGTGTGTTATTATTATTATGCTTATCACAGCAAGGTTTTAAATAAGAGCCATTCACATATTGTGAGGTGTTTGCTTTGCACGACTTGATTTGTAAATGACTAAACAGCAATGCACAGTGCTTTATAATTTCTGTCCTAAGGCACCCACTGCAGGACAGTCACGGCTGACATCAATAAGATGTGCTTGCTCTGGTTCTCTTTGAGAGTATTTCCATTAATGTTTATCTGTTGTGCCTGTCTGTATTCCTCTAAATTTATTTCAAAGACCAAGCGATTTGTCAGGAATTCTAACTTATGTTTTATACATTATACATGCTCCCTTCAAGAACGGCCATACATATATTATATTACAGCCCTAATGCAGATCTAAATCAGTGACAGCTCTGAAGAGGAATGCGTTATACAGGGTCTTCTGAAAGTCTTCAGTGTGGATTTGGACCCTCAGTGTTATTTTATTTGATTTTTTTTAGGAAGTGAATTGTCCCAAAACCCTGTGATCTGAAAGCAGCATCTGTAAGAGGCTGTCTTATATCACTTCAGTCCTCCCCTTGTGGTTTCTCACATGCAAGAATTACACGTTTCATTTTAAAGATTATTTATCACCCCGACAGTGCAAAACTGCTCTAAAAAGCTCATCGCACACTGACATTTTTAACCAATGCAAAACACCTCCAGCTGCATATTAGATGCATTGATGTAATAATGTAAAATACTAACCCAACTATTCTGTTTACATTTGTATTTTGACAGTTTATTGAATAATGGAATAATTATGACAGACAAAAAAAAAGCCTTTTTTTACATTGAAGATGTGTCATTATAGCAACATGCAAAATGAATGATTTCACTTACTTAGCCTTAATTCACTCATTAGCATTTTAATGAGAAGCAAAGATATGTGAAATATATATCTAATTTGGGAACTACTGATAAACATAAATTACATAAATTATTAAATGGAATAAATAAATACATACATTTATATTAGCTGACGCTTTTATTCAAAGCAACTATATATTATGATTGCTATACAGTATATGTCAGAGGTCGCATGCCTCTGGAGCAACTAGAGGTTAAGTGTCTTGCTCAGGGACACATTAGTGTCCCTCAGTGGATTCGAACCCAGGTCTCTCACCAAAGGAATGTGTCTTATCCACTGTGCCAACACCACCCCACAAATACATGCCACTCTAAGTTCTAATTTTATCTTTAAAAATAATATAACTTTTCTATTATTTTCCACTATAAATTTAAAAACAATTATTTAAAAATAACTAAACTGACTTAATTTCACAAATGACATAATCAGAGGAAATAACAAAACATTTAAGTAGCAAAGCCCATCATCAAAAGTGTTGAAAGTGTCAAAAGAAAGAACAATTTTGCAAATATTTCATATATCAATTTATATGCACCTTTCAGACCTGATATTTTAATAAACACACGTTTTGCACACAGAATGGTGTAGTTATGCCGTCTGATAACTGCGGCTAAGTGTTTCGACCTCGCCACAACCCTCTTGTGGATTAAACTAGAGTTACCATGCTGGGACCACAAATAGAAAAAAGATGAGCTTTTTATGTTTAGATCTGGGTAGACTTAAAACAGTCAAACAAGGTCCATTGACTTATTTTCAGTCCTCTATCAAACCTCCTGCTTATTAGTGAATGGAGATCATTTATTTATAAATCAAACCCAGATGGGACATGTGCAGTCATTTGCACTCATAGTACAGCAGAATTTAATTATCAGCAAAGCTTGAAAAGGGTTTTTTTTTTTTTTTTTTTTTTTGAAAGCTCATTAAGTTCTCTAAAGATTGAGATTTGCACACGATTTAGGCCGGTGAAAGGGAAGTGAAGGCACATCATTGTCAGTAAAAAAATAAATAAAAATAATAATAATACAAAATACATATTTAAATAATTTAAAATACACTGCACTAATAGGAATACATTGCAGATCTGAGCTAAATGAGAATGTAAATACTGTGATTATGCTAAAGGTTAACATTTTAGGACAAATGACTGAAGTTGTATTAATGAGTGAGCCATGGAGCAGAAACCTCTTAATATGATCCATTAATTAATAGCTTAATTCATTTGAGTGCAGAAGTGATTTGAAACCTATTTCATTGAAGATTTTTTCAACTTTTTGGAGAGAATTTGAACAGTCTTGAAAAAAAAAAAAGAAAACGTCTCTCTCTCTCTCTCTCTCTCTCTCTCTCTCTCTCTCTCTCTCTATATATATATATATATATATATATATATATATATATAATAGTCTTCCTTAGGATGTACATAGATACCATTTATTTATCTATTTATTTATTTATTTATTTATCTATTTATTTGTTTATTACTCTCTTGGGTTTACATGTGATTGTCAGAATGTCCATCATTTTGATTACTCACCCCAAATTTGACAATCTCTTGTCTGAATTGAAATTGTCAATAATTGTTCTAATGGTGTTAATGTTGAGAGCTGTTCTGTGAAAGAGTTGTTTGGTTGGTTATCTTGCTTCTGACTTGTGGCACTAGGAATGATTTACGGTAACGGCCTTGTCATCAAGATGCTTTCAAAGTGCATGAGTAGTAAAAAGGACCTCAAATATTTGGTGGCTTGCCAAGTAATAGCATGCTATCAAGGGCATAAAATGTCACACTGCAGAAATACAGAAATTTACAAATAAGACAATGATTTTTGTAGTGGCCCATGAGGGATGGGATTCCTACAGGAAACTCACAGAAGAAGAAAATATAATTTATAAAATCCAAGCCAAATATGATTAAGCATATAATATAATATAATATAATATAATATAATATAATATCCTGAATAGGACTCTTTAGATACTTTGCATAATTGTCTGGATTATTATACATTATACTGTATATAAAAATAACTGACAATTCATGGTCACATAACACCTACACAAGTTAATGTCCTATTAATTAGACTTGAAATCAATCTTTTACAAATTAGCCTTTCAATATGGTCACTTATCTTTTGCAAGGATTAAATATTTTCTTCATCAGCATGTCTTTAAGAAAGAATGATATAGAAAGCCTATACATTTTAGCAATATGTGAGGGAGTCACTTTATTAAACAAAAGTGATGTGGACAGACGGGGAAAAGGTGTTTTCACAGACATGCTGGCGATGTCACAAAATATTTAAAAAATTCAATAGTTTATACACTAATCTTTTACTAAACTGTGCAAATTAATGTGACAAATTGAAATAATGCTGCATTCTACAAAACCAAAATTTAAAAGGCAGATTATGCTATATTAAATGTTAACTTCTATAAAATGCGCTTCATGTTTTGTTTTAGTAAACACTTATTTTCTTTCAAACACCATAATTACCATCACTCCACGGAGAGACACAGTCCCTACATAATTGTAGAAAAAATGAAAACTTTGTTGTGACTAGAAGAGCTCCATGCAGTTTTATCAGGCTTTGTATGAATTTTAATGGGAATACAATTGCTGCATTTACATGTTAACTGGCTTGCGAGGCCCTAGAGAGCTTAATCAGAAGCAAGGTACTCGAAAATACTTAAGACCGAACATTAGCATAGATGTTCCCTGTCCCCGCTTGACTGGCAAAATCAAAGCAGGTTTTTTTTTTTTTTTTTTTTTTATGCAAGCAGTTTAAAAAAAAAAATTTTTTTATTTTTTTTTTTATTTCATGTTTGTCAACACTTGACCTTTGGACAGGCATCTTAGTAATTAGCAAAATAGATTTGAAGATTCTTTCAAATATCATCACTAATTAGACCACATTTACATTAGCGGTCCAAAATTATCTTGTTGTCAAAAGCTCATTCAACACCTTTGAGGTCTTTTCACACAAACAGCATTTCATGAATAAACACATAAATAAATACAAATAATAATAATAATAACAATAATATATATATATATATATATATATATATATATATATATATATAAAATGATGATGATGATGATGATGATGATGATGAATTTTAAAACATACATAAAAAATTTCCATCACAGAGTTTCTTTCATTTTTCTTTTCATTTTTTTTCTTTGTTTCACCCATATAATAAGAGTGAAGCTTTATCAAAGTACACACACACACACACACATACTATATATATATATATATATATATATATATATATATATATATATATATATATATATATATATATATATATATATATATATATGCACGGAATAAATTAATAAATCATAACACACATATGCACAAACACACCAATTTGCAGTTTTTCTGGTGATTGGATAATACAGACTTATTCACATTACAGATTGTTGTCAAAAGCAAACATGCTGCAAAATTCATCATATTTTGTGAGAAAGGGTGGTGTGCAAATCAGACAATATTTTCAGAATCAGCACCACAAAATTAGAAAGTTTTTATTTTTTATTTTAAATTATATAAACAATTTAGTATGGTTTTAATCTCAGATGTTAATTGTAGTTGTGTCACTTTCACTGTGTGACTTTTCTGGGTAACTGTCAGGATAGGCTTTTCAGTGCGCTGTCACCTAGAGGGGGGTGTTACCCTTAGAGATGCCTGGCCTGGACCACTGAGAGCCCACTTGGGAAGTGAGAGACAAATGCTAGTAAATAACCAAAATGACAGATCCAATCCTATATGTATTACCCAAACAGAGATGGATCGTTGCGGAGACGAACCAAATATTAATAAATAGATGTGGTGCTTAGATGTGACGATAGCAGCAGCATTAAACCCATTTATCTTCCACTTTGCTTTTCGTCCTGGAAGTAATATTTCTCATCAGTCAGCAAGTCCAATGTAAACCAAGGCTCAGTCCGGCAATAGATGAATGTCAGCCTGATCTGAGCGAGTTTGGCCTCCCTGTTGTCAATCAATGACAATCCTGAGCTAATGAACGTATAACAAGCTTTGGAAGTGGTGGGTAATTAAATCTTCTCTTCATGAAAAGATCCTCAAAATGGTTGGTGACAAACTGTAGCTTATCTGGTGCACTCTGTTCAACAGCAGTACAAAGAAAAATATACTTCATTAAAAAGCTATAAACATTATCAAATAAGTAAAGTCCAAGCCTGGAAATACCGTGTAAGATGCTTTAGAAGCTGCCACATTATTTATATAAGGAGAATAAATGTAATATAACAAATTAAATTCTGAACTGACATCCATTAATTTTACATTATAAAATAGTAGGATCTGGAAGAAAAAAATGATTGTGTAATCAGCATTTTAATTGAGTCTTAATGTTTGCAAATTAGCACATAACAAAAGTGAAGATTCAGCAGCATTTTTTGACACAGAAAAGAAAGATTAAAAGATCCCGGTGAAGAAACATTGGTCTACTTTAAGAACAAGTGCACTTGCTATTATGAAATTTCCCTTTCAGTCTGTCACTCTCGATGCCACGTCGGTGACCAACGCAAAATTGGATATCGCTTCGATAGACCAATCTACTTTGAAAGTAAACTAAACAAGCCAATGCACACTGGCATGCAATTATTGCGCCAGCTGCCACTGATCACTGCGTGTGTAAAAGGCAGCAGGTGCAATGCAAACCAGCTTTTCACTTTAACTACTTATTAGTAGTTAATAAGGTAGTTGTTAAGTTTAGGTATTTGATAGAATTAAGGATGTATATGGTCATACATGCTTTCTGAGTACTAATAAACAACCTATTTGCTAGGAATAAGCAAACTAATGAACAACTAGTGAGTATTCATTCTTAAACTAAAGTGTTTCCAATAATATGTGAATATGTGAATAAAACTTGAAAAGTGTCACTTATTTTTGTTTAGCTGATTCAAAAATTATAAAAATTAACTGAAATGAGAAATAGGATATTCATTATTGCACAGTTTCGTATGTCAAATATGGAAAAGCATGAATACTTTATCACCAAAGAAAATAAAGTTATTCTTGTAACCCAGAAAATGTTTGTTTTATAGATACAGTACATATTTGATGAAAGTGCCATCTGAGACCCAAACAAAGCATCCTGTTTGAAACCAACAAGCATGGGAATTGTTTGAGAAGTCTAAGGCAGGCCTGTTTTTGCTGTTGTACTAACAGTGACAGTCGCAGATGCAGCAAAGCCGGAATACTCAGGAATTAAAAAAACAAATAACTTTTATCCATATCATTTCTAAGAAAAAAATAAAAATAAAATAATAAATAAATGTATTATATTTTTTCTTGAAAACAGTGGTGCTGAATAATATATATATATATATAGATATATATATATATCTATATATATCTATATATATATATATATAGATAGATAGATATAGATATCCAGGTGGTGGTTTTCAAATTGCATATTTCCAAAGGATCCCATGCCAGATTTCTCCAATGGACAGCCAAAAGGCCATTTACGCTTAAAACAAGGAAACAATGGATTTACCGACATTTAAGAGACCTTGGAGAGTTGACAAATTCTACATTGAATAAAAAGCACAGTTTATGTTCATAAAGCCCTAAATTGTTTCATTTTTTTCAGTCTACACTTTGTGCTTATTGTGATTGTATCAAAACACACGTTCAGTTGTGAACTGACACTGTAAGTGAAAGTAAATGTGAAAGATCATTTCTTGCTTGTCAGAGTCTTGGCATGCAGGTTTCACACATCACTCTTAAAGAAGAATGTGATGGGATCGAGAGACAGGACTACTTGTTTAGTGCCGTCACTTTCTTTTTACCGCCGCTTCAGGAAAATGAGTGAAAACAAATAGATAAGCTCAGAAAGAAAGGGCACACCCAATGTGATTTCACAATGCCAGTCAACATAATGAGAAAAGGGAAGCCCTCTCTGTAGAGTTTCAAGATTAGGGCTGTTCCTATCATCGAGAGGACTGCAGTCGCTCACATCATTCACCAGAGAAGAAAAACATCTAAGGACCTTCACCGAGGCAGAGAGATTGTCACTTTCACATGTATATTAATGACTCCAAAAAAGTGTCACCTTAATGCTTAACATTAAACACTTATTTTTAAATGAATTTCTCATCATGTAATCCTCTTTGAAACAGTGAATGAAAGAATTGCTGCAATATTAGACTAAAGCAAATCCATTCCCTCTGGGATTCTGCTTAAAAGTTGGCAAAAGTTTCTGTACGTCCACACTAATTACCATTACATGTTCTCAAAAATTTCATCCAAAAATTTCATAAAGCTAGAGGATGATTTATGTAGTCTTTTTGCACAAGGATCATATTGTTAAAAGATATCGTACCCTGTCTGTCTGTGGAATCCTATTTATTCAGGAATTTAAATCTCAGTGGCTTATACAACCGGATGCTGTGCAATTTTTACTGTTAGTGATGATCTTTCCAAGATGGACGCATCAACGTGTCTGAAGCTGTTGAATTTGGCATCTAGGTATAAAAATCTGTGACCTACTGTCAGGTGAATTTGCATTTTTATTGAGTCATGTGGATGTTCATGCATGCCTTCGTACAAAGCATACACAATGTTGTAAACAATTCCTAAAGCATCTAAAATTATTCTTGGCATTTTGAAGTGCCCATGATAACAATACCATGCATATTTATTAACGCAATATTGTCACAGATCTACCAAGGAAGGCAAGGAAGATGAGAGTAATCCAAAAATAAGTCTTTACTTGCAGTATAATCCAATAGATACAGGAAAGGCAATAACTCTAGGTGAAAGAAACTAATAACCGACTCTAATAACCGACCCAAATTGAACAGAGAGAAGACTTTACATAGGGCAGATGATGAGGGGCAAACAGGTGATCGGAGTTAACTACTTATGACTAACGAGTAAAATAACTAATGTGCTAAAACAGAACAGGATCAAAACCATAAAAGGAAAAACAGGAACAGGCAGACATAATGGCCCCTCCTGTAAGGCACAACCTCTCTCCGTAAATAAAGAGGTAAGGGAGGGATGGTGGGGGCTTTGGAGGAGGGCGAGGAGCTAGAGGAGGGCTGGAAAGGAGGAGCAGGCAGAGAACTGTTGAGAACAGGTAGGCAGAGACTCAATGGAGGCACAGATGGGGGGGATTGGAGTGGCCAGATGTTTCAGACCTAGAGCACAGCAAGGATGACAGCCCACGGTTTCGATGAAAGGAGGAGTCAAGGTGTTTCTGTGGCTGACGACATCCAGGGGATGACCGATGGAGACAGAGCCGATATCAGTGGATCCCAGAGCAATGATGGAGAGCAGATGGAACCAAGCAACACCACTGGCACTCAAGAAAAAGGTTTAGCCATGGCGACAAGCATCCGAGGTGGAGCCTAAGTACCCAAGGATTAAGGCGGAGCCGGTGTGACTGAGTTACAAATGTATAACATTTATAAAAGTTATAAATGTAAAAATCTTGTTTGTTACTTATAAAGCCCTGAATGGTTTAGCACCTCAGGATTTGATTGAACTCTTTTTACATTATAGTCTTCCATGTCTGCTGTGTTCTCAAAACTCAGGCAATTTGATAATACCTAGAATATCAAAATCAACTGCAGATCGTTTTCCTATTTAGCACCTAGACTCTGGAATAACCTACCTAACATTGTTTTGGAGGCAGACACACTCTTGCAGTTTAAATCTAGATTAAAGACCCATATCTTTAAACTGGCTTACACATAACACACTAATACGCTTATAATATCCAAAACCGTTAAAGTATTTTTAGGCTGCATTAATTAGGTAAACTGGAATTGGGAACACTTCCCATAACACCGGATGTACTTGCTACATTACTAGAAGAATGGCATCTACGCTAATATTAGTCTGTTTTTCTCTTAGCCACCAGATCCTGTCTGTATCCAGATCAGAGGGTCACTGCAGTCATCCGGATCCAATACGTATCCAGACCAGATGGTGGATCAGCACCTAGAAAGGACCTCTACATCCCTGAAAGACAATGGAGACCAGGCCAACTAGAGCCCCAGATACAGATCCCCTGTAAAGACCTTGTCTCAGATGACCACTGGGACAACACCACAGAAAACAGATGCAGCCAGGAAAGAAAAGGAAGAGATGCAACAGCATCAAATACGCGGTTTTCCCACAGAATTGGGCTACTTTAACAATATTGCCAAGGGTTGTTTTACATGTCCACAGGTAAATGCAACTCCAATAACACGAGAATTATTTCCTGGAATGCGAATTTAAGCAGAGGAACCCCGGCAAAAAAAAAAAAAAAAAAGATTTTTTACTGGGTACCCCAATCGAAACGCGATTGGGTTAGTTTTGGGCTTGTTTTGATTAGCATTGGGCGGATTTTCTTGTGAAAACATGGCAACTACAATCTACAGGGGAACATCAATATATTGCGACGTTGACAAGAGCTTGTGAGATAGAGTTATGAGATCCACAACTCTGGTTTAAAACGAGTATAAAGACAGGCTGGATGACAGACTAGATGAAGGTGATTGCAGTATAGTTTGAAAGTCTGTGCTTTAAGCTGATCGTATGCTTGCTATAGCCGCTTCAGACAAGCATGTTTGATGATCGCGGTTCCAGTGAAACACAGGGAGAGAGAGAGATCCAATTGCAGGTATGTTTTATTGGGGTAATCCAAATCGTGGTCAAAACAAGCCAGGATCAAAACCAGAATACTGTCCAAAAACAAACAAACAAAGAAGGAACAGGAAAGGGAATAGGAATGGGAACTCGGAATACGAGGAATCTCGGAGGACGAGAAGACTGGGATCACAAAAGGAAAGGACTCCATACAGACAACAGGAAAGTACTGGTAAATATAGGGAGGCAATTACGTGAAGGCACTTGGTGCAATTAGCAGGAGTGCAATTACTGTGATGAAGGGACAAGGCTAGTGGGAATTGTAGTGCCTACGTTGAGGTGCCTAAGGGGAAGTGAGCTCACTAGTGGACACCCAGGGAAACAGAGACCAGACAGTGACAGCGTGCCAGTAGCACTTCAAATGACAGAAACACACACACTTATGTCAAAATACCAAGTTTTGGCGAGTGTTTTTTGTTGTTGTTGTTTTTAATGGCCTTGAATGAGTTAACAGTCCAAAATAATCGTAAAGAGCTGGGAGAAAACCTGATATGTGTCAGAAGTACACGTCAGATTTTACGAAATAAAACGAAACACATAAAACGAAAAAGATAAATCACTCTTCACAAATCAACTTTTGTTGATTGAATAAAGATTAATATATATAGTTTATGCCTATACAATTTAAAGTTTATGTGAAAATTGTTTTGCATTCAATTAAATTTATATTTTTCAGAACATAAATGTAAAAAACAACAACTGTACTGTAATGTTGAATTAATATAATTAATAATGGATAAAACTGAAAGGAAGATGCATTTAATAGAGACATCATCAGCAGTATTATAAAAAAAAGAATAATGAGACTTTGTAAAAGAGATGACAATATAAATATACCATCGTTATGTTGTTTCTACAATCATTTGGAGGTTCAGTGTGAAATGACGACAATATATTAGTAATCAATTAGTCATGATTAATTAATAATTAATAATGTTGTTCAGTTGCTTGTTTTGTTTAAAGCGCTATATAAATAAAGGTGAGTTGACTGAGGTGGAGGCAGGGGAAAGGGGGAGGCCTCTGAAGCCATAGGGGTAGAGATACGGAGAACAGCTCGCAGGTCAATGATGCAGGCAGAGTGACGACTGACCAAGGTGGAGTCGGAGGACAAGGGAACCCGGTGAAGTCATAAGGCCAAGGGTCTCTGGTGGAGCCAAGGGAGGAGCCATGGTGGATCCGACAGGTCGACGTGGAGGGAAGGGATCAGAAGCTGTAGGTGGAGCCAAAAGATTCACTGATTCAGGCGAGGCTGGGGACTGCATGACCTGTGGCTTTACGTCCCTGCAAGGCATCACAATGGAAGACAAAGGGTCTTCAGTAACAGAATTCACAGTTCATATCACGTGAAGAATCAGTTATTGTACTGACTAAAACCAGCAATGATGAAGCAAGTGTAACAATATCTAGGTATGATAGGTTGGGAAACAGTATTTCCATGTCCCAGTTAATGACTCAAACTGAACAGAGAGAAGACTTTAAATAGGTCAGATGATGAGGGCCAAAAGGTTATAGGAGTAAACCAATAATGACTAACGAGACAGACATATCCGTGACAAGTATATTGTAGTACCATATTTCAGGACACATCTAGATTTCATTAATTACATTTTGTTAAAATTCACTTGCAATGACATTAAAGTTTTGACTGCCCCTTAGAAAACAACAGTTACTAGGTCTGTAAATGGCAACTGCAAAATTAAGCTCACCAGCACTTTTTGTTTAAGACTTTGGGTTGAGAAAATAACGCACTGATTGTCTTTCAGGATGTAAGGTCAGTCTCGTTTTATGTTGGCATTACTTACACAGTCTTATGCCTTGGGCTTGCTGCCAGGTAGGCAGACTTGGCTCTAGGTGCATTTTCCTTTGGGCTGAAAACCACAATGACTGAAACTGAAGGCAAAACAAATGGTAAGTTTATCTTCTGCTTCTCAGAATTAATTCTTTATGAGAGATACATGTGCTCCTTGTCTTCATCTGCCTTTGAATACATGTTCACATTAGGAGCATGAACAATGAATTTACATGAAGACTTTGTAGCATTAAAATTGCAGCAGTGAAATTTTCAACTGTATTTTTTCCCCATTAAAGTCACTGAGGGATTCCAAGTCAGCAGAATTTTTAGAGGATTTTGAAGGTCAGATTTAAACCTGAATTACATACATAGGCACCAAGTTAACGATAATTCAATAATTCATTGGCAAAATGCTCACTGTTCCAATATTATGTAAATAATATGCAGATTTACATGATTTTACTGTGAACAAATATTGCTATAAATTCTAAAATACTGGGGAAAAATATTTAAACAACTTTAAAATTTTAACAAAATAATTTTGTTAAAAATAATATTTAAAAACAAAGACATTTTATATTCTTATTTGTTTTTGCACTTTTAATTATGAGCGATTGCTTAAAGCAGCAAGTGAGGTGGCCAGCTCGGCAGCAGTTATGGACCTATAAATAATGTTATCAGTTCTATCTCCAGTGGCTTGCTTAATTACAACAACCTTGTGTGCCTAATTATGTGCAGATGTTCTCAAGACCAAAGTGAAAGTTACTTGTAGAAAATCAAATAAACAGCTAAATTTATGAACCAATTGGCTTATGAGATGTCACAGAGAACTATCATTTTTATAATATGAAATCATAGTTTATATAATACTTGATCATAAACCACCACTTGAACAATCAAGGAAGCTTTAATTAGATTTGAGGAGCCTTTGTAATTCCTGCTGACTCCAGAATTTCATCAACAATTAAAGTAATTAGTAAGATAGTAAGGTATATATATATATATATATATATATATATATATATATATATATATATATATATATATATATACACACACACACACACACACACACACACACACACACACACACAGAGAGAGAGAGAGATCTGTTTGCACTGCGATTGTTATGGGCAAGTGACCTGCTTGATTATTTCTAGGTGGACCTGTGGTATTAATTAAATGAGTCGTATTAATTGTCTTGAATTTTTAAGGGAACAAACTGGTAACAAACCCCGCAGCCTTTCTGAAAATACATGCACATTCCTGCCGAATTCCGTTGATGTTTGGTGTTTTAAATCTGCATTTCTAATTATTTTTAATGACTGGTGTTGTCTATAAGGGAAAATGTTTTCCCCTGCACATCAAAAAAGGTGTGAACGTATGCATGCAGCCGAGACACGCGACACATCAGTCATGGTTAGTCTTGCAACAAATGCTTCCAGTGATCTGTGTGGCTTTTTCTGGTGGTGACAGAGGTAAGCAAAGCCATATCCCAGAGGTTTGAGGCATAAGTGTGTGAGAGAGGTTCATATTTCTCTGGGGTAATGCAGCTGATTGTTCAATCACGTCACATGCCCCACTTAGGGAGGCTGGAGAGGCAATCATGTGAATCTGAAGGCAAAGAGATCGATTGCTCCATCTTTTCCCTCCATTGAGCTCCTCCTCGGGCCATGTTCATCTGACATGCTGGCAGCTGTTGAAGCTGTTTGCAGCAGGTAGAGCCTCTGGATGCGGATTTAAGGTAGAAGTTTTGCCCAATTGATGACCTTCGGGTAGTGTGGTTAAGCCAGAGGACACAATGATAACATTTTTATAATGACCGCAGAGTTGCTACTCAAACTAATGCAATTCAGAACCACATGATACATAGTTTACTCTTGATATTGTACTGTATTACAGTTTTATTACATTTTGACCTTTTTTACTGCCAGGAGTATGAGATGAGAGAGCATATGAAATTATGGTGAGATGGGGAAAATAAATAAAATCAAAGTCAAAGTAAGAGTGGTTAGTCTCAACAGTTAAAATATATTTTAAGGAAACAGTAAAAATACACACATTTAAATATAACCATGTCAAAAAAATAAATATAATGATAAAATTATGAGTATAAACATCTAATAAAATGTCATGTTTTTCCAGACAGACTAATGATGGTGAGATCAGCTCTCTGTGTGGAGCACTGGCTGCTGTCAGGCTCCTTGTGCAAACTAAAATCTCACTGGATTATTACATTTAATGGCAAAAATAATGTTTAGAAATATAAACATATATTTACTACTGACACACTACAGCAAAATATAAAAATAACTGACTTAAAACCATTTTTTTTTTTTGTTGGTGAAAAGTGGCCTAAGATTTTTGCACAGTACTGTGTGTGTGTGTGTATGTGTGTGTGTATATATATATATTTATATATATATATATATATATATATATATATATTACAGTTAAACTGTAATATATATTTGTGAACATGCTTCACACAGAAGATATAATCAGTAACATAACTATTTTGAAGTACTGCAGTAAAAATACTAAGAACTACTGTAGGAAGCACTCATGGAAATGTTTCAGTGTTGGTGTGAATTTGCAGTGCAGCTGTAACCATCCACAGCGACATGTAGGGAATATGTTAAAGGATATAGATGAATCAAATGAATAAAAAAAAAACTGGTTTGAGGTCCCGGTTGAATTGTTAGCAAGTCCTATGCATGAGTTTGGGAGCTGAGCTCAAACATTCCTGGTTGATGTCAGCTGGTATATCCACAGGAAGCTCATGTTCACAGAACGTGAACTTCAGCACAAAGGAATAATCTTGTCCCATGGTGAAGACAGAATGCAGACCCATGCGAAGGAGCACAACTGAGCCACTTTTAGGGAAGAAGCCTTCCAGAGTCGAAAAAGCATTGGTTTTTAGTGATGCATGCCCCATAACCAAAATGGTACAAAATTTGTAGCACAAACACATCACCTAGTGCAAAGAGAAACATAGTGTATATTATTTTAATCACGCCAACCACAGATGAGCTTACAAAAGCATTAGCAACCAGATTCAAACAACAAAAGCACTGACTTGCAAATCAGAAGTGAAGCTTAAGCCTCACACTTCTTTACAGATCAATATGTGCCATGTTTTAGGTTAGTGTGAAATGGCTGCTTTGAAGAAAACTAATTTTGCATGCATTACATGGCCTGTCTTACACTGAAGGCAAGAGTTTCTTTCCGTTTGTTCCTCCGTACCCCCTAATCTAATGATCACGCCAATCCCACTGGAGAATAAGCGAGGGGCATTTACATAACTCAGCAACAGAGAAAAACCCAGAGCATCCATATTCTTGTTAGGAGTCTACCAGTCGGACAAAGAAAAATGACCAGAGCTACTGGAGTGGCAGCACTTGACTCAAGACTTTGATTCCCCTCCATCCCTACAGAATTCACTTTCATAGAGGGTGTACCAGTGCATAAAGTCTTCCCTGGTTGAGACCTGACAGCCTCGGATGCCAAAAATCCATCTTCCAATGCAATTTAGCACAGAGGGAGCAGGAAAGATGGGGAAATTATACAGGACTCTAGTCTGAGTTTTAACAGGTAGCTGTGGAGACCTGCAGACATATCTGAAATAATGACAAGTTGCTGGAATCTGACAAGCCAAAGTTAGTCATTCTAAAATAAAAATCCAGTCACCTCTGAAACATGAATGACAGTGGTGAATACTACGGCTGTCCTCATGTCTAGACTGTTTGAGGAAGAGTCACCTCTAAAACCTGGTAAACTGTATATTTTCCATTCAGTGCCTAGGATGATATACACTACTAAAAATCAATATCTTTTTTGAGGGGCAACAATGCCAAATATTTATAAATGGAGCACAGGAGCATTTCTATGGTTTACTGGATACAGGCACATACTGAAATGGCATTCAGTTGAATTAATTGAGGTTAATGATGAAGTATGTGAAATAACTAGTGAGCCACTGGCTCTTGAAATTAAACATTTAGAAGCAAAATGACCTTTTCCCTCTTACTAAAATTAACAGAATAATGAATGATGTCTTGAGAAGATCAATCGATTCAACATAAGAAGTAGGGCAAAATGACATAAAAATTGCAATCACACCATAAATATACTGTAATTGTCAGGGTGAATCAAAGCATGGAAAACAACAAAAGATGCAAAATCAATGGTTCAAAGTTTGAAAGTGAAAAAAATCATGATGAATATTGCAATTTTACCGTATTTTAAGAAATGCTGTGATCAGATTATGATGATACAATGCTTTGCATATAGAAAAAAGGGGATGCAATATTAGGGCAGCCTCATACACATATGAATAGGGATATTTATCTTGTTTTAATAACAATAAGTCAGTACTTTAACACTAATTTGAGCTTACAGTCATTTCTCACAAATCACCCTTCATTATACCGTCCAGAAGCTTCTCCTGAAATGAAAAGTAAAATGAAAAGTAAAAAGACAGGATTGGCTCATGCCATAACTAAACAGACCTATGTGAGAATTCAGAAAACAGCTGTGAGCTGTTTTTATAAAGGCAATCTGTTTTAAATGGACTTGAACACACTGTGGTGGTGTGTCTTGTCGCCGTGAGGAATGAACGGCCACACTGTCAAAAGCTGAAAAGCCAAAGGCTTGATTGGCAGAGTGTTAAACACCATGTTTGAACTTCTTAGTACATCAGGCCATTTGTTAGCATTCCACATCTGACAAAGTGTCTGTTTTTAATCACTCTTTTCATGCAGTCAAACAGGAATGTGCTTTAAATAACCATAAATGTTTCACTTAATCATCATTAATACAATAGAAAGATACCATAGAAAGACAGACAGACAAACAGACAGAGATAGTTATTTTATTCATGTAACAAGCAGCTTTCCATATTTCAAATACCCACAAGCCTATTTATCACTTTTATTATTTGATGTCATCTCCCTTGTTGTGTGAATTTGAACACCAGCCAAGCGGCTGGTGGAAGTAAATGCTTTTAAAGATGCACTGCTGGAATATAGCCAAATTCTTCTGCAAGATGAATTAAATGGCAATCATGTTGTGGCAGCGTATTGTTTTAATTAGGACCCTTGTCAATTTAACAAAAAGACCAACAGAGCTAACAAAATGCAATAACAGAATAAATGGGGTGCTCAGAGAAATGTCTGGGCCAGTTGCTTACCAGTTGGATTTCAAAAAGGCTTTTACAGCTACTCAGCCTGAAGTACGTTCCATGGAAATACTAACTTGTTTTTATTTGCTTGTATTTTGTGATATTCCAGCCATTCACTATAAATCCAAGGTCATGAAATTATTATTCAGTTTATCTGTTCATCTGTTGGCTTAGAATATTAAAGTAGAATATTCTCACCATAAAAAAGAGACCTGGATTTTAAATGAGTTGTACTGAACTAACCTAAACTGTTTCAGGACCAGACCAGAATCTAAACTGTACTGAGTTTGGTGATGTTCAAAAACAATCACCCAAAGACTGAAATGCATGAATATTTCCATCAACCAAACAATATGAACAACTCTAAACGCGACATATGCTAAATATAAAACTGGCAATTTCATAAATGAATAAAAAGTGGAAGTGTGATTTCCCAGAGTAACACATGAAACAAAGATTGGGCCAAACATTTTATTAGTATTAGCCATTTTACTCACTAACAGATGAATTTGAGCCAATACACACAGAGTTTGGACACTCATGTTGGACACTCCTAAACACCAGCAAGTCACAGAAAGTGAATCAATTTTAAAAGTAAATAAAACTCTTTGTTTTTATCTAATTTAGAGGTTTTATTTGTCTAAGGTTCATTTATTTATTTTTTTCAAAATACCACAAATGCTGGACATCACAAAGAATTTGCCATTAAAGGCAACAATTTAATGTATAATCCTAAACTAGATGACTACAAGCTGCAGCCAAGACGAGAGAAAGAGAGAAATAAATAAATAGTCTGTATTTATTTTTTTATTTTATTTTTGACTATATTAAATGGCTAGTCATCATAATTTGCTCACTCTCAAGTTGTTCCAAACCTGTATGAATTCCTCTCTTATGTTGAACACAACAGAAGATACTTTAAAGAGTGACGTCAGTGGGGACCAATAACTGTTTGGTCACCCATATTGTTCAAAATATCTTCCATTATGTACAACAGAAGAAAGAAACTCATACAAGTTTGGAACAACATGACTTGATACATTAACTGAATTCATTTTCATTCATTTCATTTTTGTTCTTATATAAGTTTCCATTGTAAGGATTCATGATTTTCATGATTTTCATGATTTATGCCTATAAGCAGCGTTCAGCAACCGAGTGGCATCAGGCTGATCTGTTATGAAATCACTCAAATGTCATCCGACCATCTCACCATACTAGTCTGTCTGATTTCAACATTTGTCATAACAAATGTGGTCAAGAAATTTGGAAATTCATGTTTGCGTATAATTTTTAAATATCCCGTATCTAAGCTTTTATCTGAGTATTTTTAAGATACTTCTATAAGAATGAAAAAGCTGAAATTGCATACCCTAAAGTTGAAAGAAGTCTCTTTTGTTTAACAAGGATGCATTTATTTGATTACAAATATAATACTTAATAATATATATATATATATATATATATATATATATATATATATTTTTTTTTTTTTTCTATATTATATATATATATATATATATATATATATATATATATATATATATATATATATATATATATATATATATATATATATATATATTCACACTTTTTTTTTCAGATAGTGGCCAAGACGATATTTATAATTTTCGTTTAGTAGCCTAAAACTAAAATATAACTAATTGAAACTAATATATATATATATATATATATATATATATATATATATATATATATATATATATATATATATATATATATATATAAATATATATATATATATATTGGTGGGCCGTTATCACCATTAACGTGCTGCGTTAACGCGAGACTCTTATCGGGCGATAAAAAAAATATCGCCGTTAATCTATTCTCAAAGTTGGGTTGGGAGCTGGGTCTATACTAAGCAAGCTATGATGACTTTCACCTTGATATTTTATATAACTGACTCGCTGAGGAAAGCCTAAAAAGATGCTCAGGACAGTTGACGGGCCACTGCTGCGCATCGTCATGAAAGCTTATCTTTCTCACGTGTTGTTAAGCCTTACCGCTTGTCGATTTAAACATTAAAGCATCCAAACACAAGACGCGGAAAAGCTGAACAGAGTAGCAGGTGCCGTTAGGTGAGCACGAGAGAGAACCGCGTATCACGGACAGCGACACTGAACCGAGCTCTCATCTGCGAAGTTCACCTCGAAGTTCCTCCTGCACCCGAACGAACGAATGCAAATCGCAGTTTGAACAAATAAAAACATGTGAAAGAGCCCAATTCAACACCACGGTTTTCTGGTGTTCAGGGCTCGCGCAGAGAAAGGCGTCTCAAAACACTAGAACATCGAATTTGCTTATTTTTGCTCTCGTGCCGACAAAAACATACAAATATGTCAAAATATCCACCTTGGAAATTATGCTCGAAAAAACTGTCAGTTATTTCTTAAGTGAAAGTAAACAGTTGAGGAAAAAAATGGGATGTGTATTATATTCAGGCGGCAAGGAAGTCGACCGGAAGTTGAAGTCGGCTGCGTGCTGCCATCTTGTAGCAGAACTTTACTTGCGTTAGCATTCCCATTCACTCCCATTCATTTTGGCATCACTTTGACAACAAATAACTTTACATCTGAGGCGTTTAAAGACCCCGTTTGTCCATTATTTATTTCTAAAGATACACAACAATGTATAAAGGGCTCCATTACCTTCTATGTTACATTATGGCCCCGTAGAAACAGTTTTTTTGTAAAAAAAATAGGCTAACGATTGCGTCATAACCACTCGACTCTCTGTCGCATAACCGTACAGATAGGAGGAGAAGCTCGCAGGCAATTAACTTAATATGGCGTACTGCCGTTACATTTTAAAATACTATACAAAATAATTAATCAGAATACTTACTCCTGCTCACTCACGCCAAAGAACTCCCCGCTCAAGCTCGCCGTCTCTGCAAGATTAACGATGGCAGTTTGCACGCACTGCTACTAGAAGATTAACATCTGTCAGACAGGTTGCTGACGTCGTCAAGTTTCATTTGAGTCTGCGCGTCAGAAACGGAAGTGCTAAAAAACGCTAAAAATGGGCTTCAATTGTCTCAGTTGAGTTCCAATGGGGTCGCTGTGTCCATTTCTTTTACTGTCTATGATTATATTGGATGTGTTCATGGTCTCTTAAAGGGACCGCGCCTAATTTAGCTACTGGCTGCTGTAATGTTAATCCAAGAAAATGAAAATGAAAATCACTCACTGCTCTTAAGTGAATTTCTTTTTAGTTTTAACAGTCAAACCAAAAATTATTCAGAAACCAGATATAATTTTTGATATATCTAGCAAAACTGTAATCATGTGAGAAATGAAGGTCTCTGAATAAATGTAGTTTTGATTGTATATTTAATTTTTACATTGAAGACTATCCAGTGCTATTATTTGGTTTCTGTACCTTGACACCTACAAACTTGGAAAAAAAACTTAAACATTGGTGTAAAACAGGAGTAATGTTGTTTGCACCTTGTGCAATGTGGAATTAGTTTACAGCTTTTTCAAGCACTTTGTGATACATTTTGGAAACAGGAGATGAGCCCCTTCTTCAAAGACTTACTGTTTGTCAATTTTATTTGGGTAACACATATGCTGAATGCCTTCGGCAGAATTCGAATTACCCATTTCAAGATCACAGTGAGATTAATCTAGATTAAAAAAAATTCATCTATGCCCACCTCTAATATATATATATATATATATATATATATATATATATATATATATATATATATATATATATATATATATATATGTATATGTATGTATGTATGTATACTATATACATACATACACATACACGCACACACACATACACAGACACACACAAACAAATATAAAAAATGGCAAAAACACTTAATTACTCAAATATGAAAAAAAAAAAAACGTTAACAAATTTTTTTTTAGAAAATTAAAAATTAGATTTTAGAATAACCATGCTACAGAAATCATTCTAATATTCGATTTGTGGCTCAAGAAACATTTCTTATTAATATCAATGTTGAAAATGGCTGTACTGCTTAATATTGTTATATAAACCTTTCTAATTGTTTTGAATGAATATAAACTTTCTTTTGTAACAAGTATTTACTGTCACTTCTGATCAACTGAAGGTGTCCTTGCTAAAAGAAAAACACATATATTTATTTAAAACAAAAAGACTTTTGAACAGTAAGGTGAGTTTAAATGCTATTGAAAATTCTAAAAACATTGATAAGCCATTGTCTATATTTGATTTTCAAATGGATAAGAACTGCAATGTTGTTAGTATTTATGCCTAATAAGCCTAAGAGAGCAGTAAATACTGCTTTTTCCCATTCCATCAATCTGGTATCATGACTACTCAACACCTTCCACACAGAAACAGATGCATGCGCTATTATCATCCTCAGTGGCATTGGGAACAAATCTGTGACAGTGTCTAGAAGGCGGCCTCGCTTTAATTAACAGGGACAGTGCATGGTTTGGAGCTGACACTGTTCTCTGGGCCTGCAAATGACATTTAATGCATTTCAGCCCAGCTGTGCATCTGCAAACATCATTTCAGAGGACGTTTTCCATCGAACACACTGCATATGAAAGCTGTTTGAGGTTCATCTTAGGAAATCAGTCCTCCTTGAAGAAAATGTTATGGTGTGCTGGATAAACTCACAGCTTATGTTTGTTTTGAGAGAAATTCTATCAAAATTCCTGCGAGAGTACTATATTTCTCTGTCGGCTGAATATGCAGACACGTGCAGAGATTGACAAGGACAGTGTAGTTATATCTATACACACTTCTTGGTGAGAATATGTTTAAGGCTTAAATCTTCTTTTACTAAACAGATGGGCAATTTGGCTCGAAATAAAACATGAATGAAAACAGAGTACCCCAAAAGTGTATGGAAGAATCATGTTGTGAAACGACATGCTACTGCTGACAATAACTCATTTATAAGTATGTTTTGTAAAGATGAGTGACAACCAAATGCCCTTCGAACTAATGAGACTCTGACGATCACACTTCATCCTGACACACTTTGTGTATGCCGATTATAATTAATCAATCTTTACAAGTAACCAAGCCTGTCAAGAAAATGTCTTGTCTCATTTGGATGTGTGAAGCATCTCTGATTACCCTGCAATATGTAGCATAAAATGTAGTATCAGAGGATATTGCTTGCCTTCACCTCTCTTAATAAAGTTATAACTATAGCCATAAGTATAGCTCCTTTTTAATGTAGCCACAGTCATTTTATCAGTCCAGACCACTGAGGAAAAGGGTGTCTGGGCTCTGTATAGTGTGTGATAAATAATTTAAGCCTGCTCTTTCGTCTCCTGCTCTCATTGGGAAGTGTGCGCGAAAACATCAACAAATAACATGATCCGCTATAAGAGACACTGATAGTGGAGAAAGTATTGTAGATGCATTTAACGCCAAAATGGATTATACATTTTAAAATGAGTTACATTTAAAAATTAATAGAGTTTATTTTCAACTTAATTTTAAAGTGAAGGATAAATGCATGTTAATATTTATGTAGATGCATACAATCCATTGGAAAAATTATTATTATATATATATATATATAAGAAGTACAGTATGGAATATTGCCAGTGCTGGTATAACCGCATTCAAGTTATGTTTTATTAATGGCCAAGTATAACTACTTTGCTACATCATTAGAATTGGGTGGTATTTCAGTGTATATATATATATATGTGTGTATATATATATATATATATATATATATATATACACACATATATATATATATACACTGAAATACCACCCAATTCTAATGATGTAGCAAAGTAGTTATACTTGGCCATTAATAAAACATAACTTGAATGCGGTTATACCAGCACTGGCAATATTCCATACTGTACTTCTGCAGAAGCATACGCAGGCATGTGCGGCAGTAAATTATCAGGAATTAGGACATCTGTATCCCAGGAGCCCAGGAGATGCTTACTGTGTCAATAGCCTTGCGCAGCAATGTCCCCACACATCACACCTAAGCCATTACCGGGAAAATGACTGGTCAGGATTTCTCTGATCACGAGCGCTTGATCTCCTGTCAAAGAGAATGGGGGAAAAGCAGTGGGACACTGTAAAGACTTTGAAATACAATTTTCAATTCTGGATTTGTGACAAATGCACGGAGCCATGGGATTGAACTGTACTAAAATATTAACCTAAAATCACCAAATACTGCATGTAACAAAATTAGGGTAAAAACACGGGTCATTCAGAGTTGTAACTAAAATAAACAGCAGGATAGATTATGTCCGATAATGCAAAGAGTATTTTAACTTATTTCCTCCATCAGTATGAAACTTAACCATTAGAGAGGAAAGAGGGTCGGGGTTAATTATGAATTCCTTCCGATGCCAACACTAGCCCTTCATTTGTCTGTGTTTTGATATCAGCACTATTAACTTCATCCATGAAAAGACCCTCACCATCTCAGTTTAGCTGAAGAGACCACAGACAAGAATATCCAATGAGAAAGATCCAGACTCCTTGAGTATTACAACATGCCTACTGTACACCACAGGAACTTTTCCCATTTTTTTCCATTTCATGGGTCTTGAACTGCCTTTTTACTCTGAAAAAAGTAATTAACAAATAAATAAATAATTATAATTATAATAATAATAATAAATTACACTCAATATATCCCTGAATTTAATTAATAACTTATGGGGATTTATTGTAAAGTGTTATCAATTTCCATTTAAGTTTCCTAAGTTTAAAATTTTTTCATCTAAAATTTAGATTTTATTCTATTTCAGATTATTTACGTGTTTTTTTTTTTTTTCTTTACAATAAAGTCCTATTTGTTAACTGTAGTTATTAACATGAACTAATAGTGAAAATAAAGCATTCAAAAATATTAGTCCATGCTGATCTAAACATTGAATAATACATTATTAAAATCAAAAGTCACTTCTCTTAATATTATTATTTTATGGATCTGCGCTGGCATGCACAATGGACTGTTGTATTTTTATTAATTAATGTTAAAGATAACTGCACCAAATTAATTGCTAATTGAAATTTTTGACTAAGCTTAACTAGTGGGGCCTTATTGTAAAGTGTTACCTATTTTAACGTTTAGTGGTATTACTTCACAATAACTTAATATTGGTTGATGCATTTACTGAAATTTATGGACATGTTGTGAGAGAGACTTTGAAATAAACCTGCACGGATATTGTGACCCTTGGGAAACATGTTATATGTTTCCCAAGGTTCACAATATCCATGCAGGTTTCTTTCAAAGTCTCTCTCACAACATGGAATGACAAACTACAGTGAATAATGAGTAGTCAGTTTATTATAAGCTTGTTAACCAAGGTGTTAACACTGAGAAAAGGATTAGCACGGTTACAGTTGAATCAATTTTCTACAACTGAATGCATATTAAACTGTCTATAGGAGTTTTTTTGTGGGAAGAAAACACCATGAACAGCACGTTCTGGAGCACACTGAAATGCAATGGAGTACAGACAGTCTGCTATGATGAGATATCAAACCCCAGCCAACATCAAGACTGCCATTCAAGCGAGAGCTGAATAAAGTGTGACCTTTCAATCACCTTATGCATTCTGGACTGAATTCTGCTCCCAGTGTAGGACAAATAAAGTGGGTAGAGCTAAAATGTTCTGAATTATTAACAAATGGTTTTATATAAAGAAGACTAGTTTGAAACTAACTTCAATTTATTGTTGATCTGGTCCTTGGCATAAATTGCCAGTGCTGTCAGAATAATGAAGCGCAACAGCTGAAACAATTTGCTCCCTCAGCAAATGCAGACTAAAATAAAATAAGTTATCCGCATTTATTGATTAAAATAATCATCCATCAAAGATTAATTAGAACATGCCGATTATTTATATTTTAATTATTGGTTTTCAAGCATTTCAACAGAAACAATCCTTAAATAAAAAATAAATAAATAAATGCATTCAAGGATGCATGAAAGGCATCCGATTAACAGCATGTTACGGCAGATTAATAACCAAAATAATTGTTTTAGTTTTTCTTTATTTAATTATAACGATTTTCACAACAAAGCCAATGTGTGTTTCCTGAAGTGCCAAGGCAAAATACATTTATATTTGACCTATGAAGCTTGCATCTTAGTTCTGCATATACTTAACATTAATTTCTGTAATGGAAATCTATCATTAGCACAAAGTCAAAAAGTGGCCACATACCAAACAGTGAAACATCAAGACTAGGACACAGTTCTGGAAGAATCGTTCTCCTGTGTTCGCAGCGCTCAAGGGAACGACTCCGGCTGACATGTTCCCAGATCTGACGTGACGTTTCTGACAAAAAAAATAAATAAATAATGGCAATACCAAAGAGGGATCTCAGATCTAACAAACGTTTAGATGTTATTACCCAGTTACAGTGAATAACTACTGTGCCACTCAAATTATGCCCGCATGGCCACTGGCAATACCAGCCAGTCACCTAATGCTAGTAGACAGCAGATACGCACATCAAGAACAGCCACAAATTCAAGTAATTGTCAAAAGATAGTGAATAGTTCGAGAAGACACACCAGACGTCCTACTGCTAGTGAGTTTCTCTGCTATTCTTTGCATGTTATTTGTATGTACCAGAGAATGTTTATAGAGCAGGGTAATGTCTAAATAGTGTACAATCTGCAATCAATGAATGTGAACTTAATTATTTTTAGAGGTATAATGGTCTTGTTGATGAGGTGCATTGCTGTGTAAAATCACAGCTGTTTGACGGTTATTTTGCAGTTTAGCATTATATAGTGCTAAAAAAAAAAAAAAAAAAAGAATTAGTGGAATGCTTACGATCAGAAAGATTTCTTTTAAAAAGTAAAAAATGTAGAGATGTCTAGCTGTGGTAGAAATCCATCCCTGTTAATATCATTGAGAACATTATGCTTCTTCAGTCTGGAATATCCGAAAAGAAGGAATTAGTGTTCCAAAAAGAAAGCTAATTTCCGTTTTAAATTTGAAATGGAATTAATCCAAAGTTCTTCTTCTGAGCTCCATTAATGTTACACTCGCTAATCACTGTGGTTAAGTGCCTTGGCAGGACGGCCATTGTAAAGGGGAAAGTACAGGCCACGTGAGAGATGAGAGATGGCAGTCAGTGCTGGTAGACCTCTGATCTGCAGAACTGGTTGTACAACTTTATTTAATTTCAAACTGTAAAACGACATAACAATAACCTTCAAGACAAATAACTGTCATGTAGTTATCCAGTATGTATTTTGAATCCTTTATATGTGTGTGTTATGTTCAGTATATAATAAGGTGGGGAAGAAAATCTAAAAAATAAATCTAGAAATTCAGAAAAACTTTTTTTCCTTTGCAAACTGTGGTCAATATGGTGCAAAATTCAACAAAATAGTCGATTTGAAGCCTAAGCAAATTGAAATAATGTATGTATTTGCAGACATTATCCACTCTTCGTTAGTGTAATTCATGTTTATATTTTCCACTTGCATTCTTTTAAACGTTAGTTGACTAACTAACTAACTAAATAAGAAATATAAAATAATATATTATGTGTTCAAAGAAAGAAAGAAAGAAAGAAAGAAAGAAAGAAAGAAAGAACAAATAAATACAAATACAGCTAATTTAATCTTCACTGAATGTTTAATTCATAGAATTAATAAGTTGATTTGACAGTTTTTAAAATAATCAATCATTGTTTTTTAAATAAGTTTAATGCAATCATATGTGACCCTGGACCACAAAAGCAATCTTAAGTCGCTGGGGTATATTTGAAGACAAACATATATTGTATGTATGTATGTATGTATGTATGTATGTATGTATGTAATTTATTTTAGTTTTTAGTTTTTTGCACCCTCAGATTCCAGATTTTCCAATAGTTGTGTCTTGGCCAAATATTGCCCTATCATAACAAAGCATACATCAATGGAAAGCTTATTTATTCAGCTTGCAGACTATGTATAAATCTCAAATTTAACAAATTTACCCTTTTTACTGGTTTTGTGGTCCAGGGTCCCATATAACTTGCTAACCATATCATGTAATACATACACACAGACAGACTGTGTGAACCAGCCTTCAGGAAGCAAATGTCTTCAGCAGGGGCTTAATATTTCCAAATATTTATCTGGAAAACTTAGATTCATTTTTGGCCACACAAGTGTTTTCCCCTGTAGATTACGATTCATAATGAAACAAATGTTTTCTCTTTTTATGCCTTCTTTTTTTCCGCTCTAATAGGCACAGTGGAATCTGTACTGGTAGTCAATGCAGCATACTGATGAAGCAGGAATATTGGCTGAAAAGTGACTGCTGCATATTCTTCTGGGTAAAGCTGCACTCTCGCGGAAGGTGAAAAAGCAATAATTATTCCATATGCATCAGCCTAAGTAAGCTGTTTTCATTTAAATCAGGAGTGAAAAGGAATGAAAATGTCGTACCTGTCAGACTATCTATGCGGTATAAGCCATGACAGGCAGGAAGTTAATTTAGTGACAATGACAAATACAAGCAAACAAACAAACATAAATAAATAAATAGTAATTAAAATTTAACGAAATGAAATGAAACTATAAAAACCTTTGCTATGTCCCACCAAAACAGAAAGTTATCAAGTGATTTCATGATGTATTTAGCCACAGTTATGGTTCTGTCTCTAAACCAGATGTAAAAGCAGACCATGAGCAGCAGTCCTTTCAGCAGAATTAAAAGCCTTATTTCCACATTAGAGTTCATGTCACATCAGGTAAATTACACACTTACTTGCTTGTGGTTTATAAGGCCTCCTGATAATCCTGAAATGTTTGTGGGATCATTTGAACCACTCTGATTTAATGGAGCATGCTCAAATCCTGTGAGGGGTCACTCATATATCATAAAAACATTGAGAAAAGCTGTAAAATCAATGACCTGTTTTGTTACTTAATGAGTTGCTGGTGTGAGAACAGAAAAAAAAAAAAAAAAAAAAAAAAAACGAGTTTGCAATTGCTGTCTTGCCCATTAATAGTTTTTTGGTTGGATTTGCTGCATTGCTGTTATTGAAGCACAAAGCACAGAGAGCTCTCTAAATCTCTTCTTATTCCAAATGCAGATGGGTAAAATGACTCAAACGACACAAACCATTAAAAAACACATTGTCCCAACGAGTTTTAGAAGGTAAAAGTAAAAATCCAAGACAAATAAGATGCACCTGCCGAAATGTTTTGACGTCAAACTGACTTTCCAATCGAGTCGGCAAGCATCTTTTATACTGAATGAGGGAGTGATTTCTGTTCTAGTGGAGATCATTTACATGTCGGCAGACACTGCCTAATGCAGCAATCACATATGCATAGATAAAAATAAAACATTTAAATGAAAAAAGCTGAAATAATTGGACTTTGCTGTGACTGGATTCAAGTTTTTTAGGAGGTCAAAGCCACTGGGTCTGATAACAATGCAAAAAACATTCTTGAACAAGTCATCATATAAGAGGAACAATGAAAATAGGATGACAAGTATGCATCTTAATGCCATGGAGGGGAGTGCGTACATAAATATACTACTCTATATAGTATGGGCACATTAAAGCTACTCAAGTAAGAAATTATTATAACTGAGTAATATAGATAATGCCTATAACTGAAGTATTTGCGTACAAAAGGCTTTGTTTCCAACTCCTACACTTTTACATACAGTACATTACTATGGCAGAGTTTGAAGCATGAAAGAGCTTTAAACTGCATTATATACATATGTCAACTCGCCCTCCAACCAATTGCGCCCCTATCGGCAAAAGGTCGTTTTCATATTAATGTTTTGTACTCTTTTATTTGCCCTTTGGTTTGCGTTTCGTGTAGCTCAGTTAGTAGATTATTGCGTTATACCTTGATATGTAATCATGCTATCATGGGTTCGATCCCAGGGAACAGACGTGCACGAAAATGTATATGCTCAATAAATCATAATTTAACATGATTTCTGTGAGGGTTAGGTTTAGGGGTGGGGTTAGGCGTGGTCATTCGAACGAATAAGCCACCTGCAGTAGTAAAATATGTAGGAAATACTGTGAGATCGGTGTAAAACACCCACACATTGCATTTAAATAAATGTGCGTTTTGATTGGTAATGACGTTTTACGTCAATTCATGACGACAGATGCAACGCGATACTGTCATTATTTTTTACTTTAAAACGTAAATATAGGTCGTAATAAATGCTTGCACAAACGACCTATATGGTCGTTTTTTTGTTGGAGGACAGGCTCACATATATATGTTCATACATAAAAATATATTAAATAAATACATTTATATTTTGATTATTCCTGGTTGCTATTGTTCAAATACGTTTGCCTAGACATGAAACTTATGACAGAACTAAGTGAACCAAACACTAATAACAGAAATAATAATAAAAATTAAAAAAAAAAAAAAATTGAAGAATACTTTAAATCCCAATGTGTGAATGTTTTTCACTGTTGTCTAAGTTTTCATGGTATTAATGAGTTTGGCTGATCTACATCTGTCTGTTCACTGTGAAGGCAGTCTTTCCAAGATGAATGAGTTGCTGAAGCTCACACCAAATAGCTTTCACATGCCAGATGGTGGGCATTTCTTCTCAAGTCAAATGAATCCGTCCTAAGTATTTAGATATCCAGCCCACACACTGTTGTTCAGGTACGGCACACATTTTGGTGCAGGTTTAGAGGTAAACAGTCTCAAATGAGCTGGATGAGATATGTTAATGTAATGAGGCATGTCAACTTGCTTCGTGTTGAGAAACAGATTTATTTGTCCTTGCATCCATTACTGCTTAGCAAATAGTTTGTGGCCTCTGTGGAAATTGGGCAAATGTGCCAGCTCAAGTCTACTTACGTCTGTCTGTTCATGCATATGCAGTCTGCTTAAAGAGACAGAGATGTTAAGTGTGGCATCGCTTGACTTGGAGAAGCTCATTACACATGCAAGTCCATCCTTGCAAATCTATAATCATTAACATCTGCAGTGTATTTTCTCATTGAACTGTTTTGGTCCTGTGTGGGCCTCTCATCCTGCTTAACTCTTCCCGTGCAAACGCAGCAGAAAGTGGTGAGTTCGTGAGAGTTAGTGTGAGCATCTTGGAAACTTTTTCACATTCGATTCGTGGCCCTGGTCGCCGTCTGCACCGCTCGCGTGTTAATGTCTTTCAAAATTTCATTAGTTTTTCATTAAACACCACTAGCCGCCGATTTCATCTTGAGCTCTATATAAATAATATATACAATTGTGTTTTTGCTATTGATTCGGACAGGAAGAAAATAATGCTGAGGATGAAATGAGAATTTGTGGATTGCTGAAACAGAAAGTCGTTAAGTATGGAGTTGACCTTGCTTTAATTTGAAGCTTAGGACACTTGCTGTTGCTATTTGAAATACATTAATTGTTGTATTGATTTACTCAGAGAGGGAAAAATCTGATTAAAATAGAGCTTGCCAGTTGTTTACATGTCCTCACAAACGCTCTTTTTCCAAATGCATCACCTTGGCAAATCAATGACAATAATTGTCAACACTGAGAATGTATCTATTGAGGCAGTCAGCTGCATTAATTGGCAGCTATAGATATTTCAGACCATGTGAGGACTGAAAACAGCTGCCAATCAGCATTAATAGATTGGTATGTGTTGGCTGGAGAGAACTGTGCTATTTTTTCACTCATTTTATAATTTTTATTGCAGGGATTTCAGAAAATATTCAAAGAAACCCCTATACTGCACGCACTTCTCCATGTAATAATAATAATACATCAAATGTAATAAATCATAAGCATATATAACGGTGGGTGATAATACCTCTGCGTTCCAATCCATCAACAGAGCATTTTATATCTCTGCTCATTTAGGGCATCATTTCCAATGCCAGCGTCAGAGCAAGACGCCATTTACACTAAATGACCCTTTTTTGCAGGCAGCCAAGGCTGTAAATAGAATATTATTTACTGGATTGGCAGTGTTAAAATTAATGTTGCAAAAATCCCTTTCTCCAGTTGGATTGTGGCTTTAATGAGCCTTTACTGATACGAACTCTGATGGCACCACGGATGGCGGGGCTTCAGGGATGTCAGGAGCGAACTCTGCATTCGTCGTCCCTCAGCTGTATGACATAAAGATCCCAAAGATAATCCGCTTTCACACCACGCACCGCCATTGTTATGCCAGTATTGTGATCCTCAAAGTGTATTTGCATGTTACTTTGGAGAGTGGAAATGTCTCCACCTTCAAAGCTCTTAGAGCACTTTAATTTATTGATTTTGCTGCTCTTTTCTCCATCAGCGGCCCGCTTGTATCTGTGCTGCACTAAGCCAGAGCTGCCTTAGCAAAAAGGAAAACTCTGTAGGATAGCAGATACAGCTTTTAGGGTAGAAAGTTTAGTCCATGCTTAAGCCACTTGCCAGAATAATTCAATATTGTGGCAGATTTTATTTTATCTTTACTTAGGTTAGAAAATCCTCTCAAAGTCAATACAAAATCAAGATTGATTCTATTACTGAAGAAATAGTTCACCCGAAAATAGTTCACCCTCGTGTCATCCAGAATTGGCATCTGTTTTATTCTTCATCCAAACAGATTTAGAGAGCTGTAGCTTTACATCACTTGCTCACCAGAGGATCCTCTGCAGTGAATGGGTGCCATCAGAATGAAAGTCCAAACAGCTGATACAAACATCACATTAATCCACATATTTTAGAACTGTTTCTCTCATAAACTGCTTTATCCTGCATATTTCTCTTCCGAGATGAGACAACTTCTTCAAAGGTGAAAGCTATAAAAAGTTAAAACATCTTAATGACGGATTTATAACAAACACACAGTCTATAGGTTTATAAGATGTCAGCTTTTTGGACTCTCATTCTGACAGCACCCATTCACTGCAGAGGATTGATTGGTGAGCAAGAGATGTAATGCTAATTTTCTCCAAATCAGTTCTGATGAACAAATGAACTATTCCTTTAACACCTCAAAGGCAAAAATTCCTTCATAATCTCCATAAAGCTCAAAATCAGAACTCAGATTAGATCAAGCAATTTTCACATTTCACATTAATTTGGGCCACTTTTCACCATCCCATACATTACTGAAAGATAGCAGTTTTAATACATCATGTTAGTAAAATGGGTTGCAAATAGTTGACTTGATTCTCAAAAGGATACTTATTTTACTCCGTGGGTCGATTTCTGTTTAAAATGAAAAGTTCAAGTTCATGTTAAACTTTCCCGAAACTTTATTGTCTAGTCACATTTTGTTAGCGATGGCTGTCACGTCTGCATTTGTCCCTGCCTTGCTGAGAGGATGATGACTATAGGTAAGGCCCCCGTGGCATCAGCGGAAACAATTTCATCTGTATGGTACATTCAGTGAAATTGACAGGGATGCAATCAGAGGTATGTTCAAGATGATTGCTTCTGATTTTACAAATACTTCTTTGTCTCAAAAGAGGCGAAATGGGTGACTTCAGTAGACACCAACATTTATGTGAGTGTATAAATAAGGGTAAAACAAACAGGGCATATCGGTGCAAAGTCACAGCCTTGCATTGTTTAGTATTCCAGTAGGGAACAATAAAACCTGAAAGTCTATATTACAACAAATAAACATTTATCATACCAGATATTGCCTTAAATTGTGCTAAGTTTCTGATTTGTATTGTCAAATACATCCATTTTCTTTAATTTTGTATGTTGAAATGCCTGGAAATGTAATAATACAATCATGCTGTGCACCTATTATAATCAGTCTGTTCTCATTTCAGTCACTCCTGTGCATGAAAATGAATAGAAATTGAAAGTAAAACAACAAAACTAATATTGCTTTTAATTGAAAAATTTAAAAAAAATGCACCACATCCATATGTGATCTTTTGCCAACACCTTATTTACAGTACATGTGATATACATGCGTTATAATAAATGCTATATTTAGAAAAGCAAATCGACATAGGTGGTTCCTCAGCGTGAGGAAACAAAGTCTTGAGGAGGAATACAGATCATGTCCTTTGCTCCTCGGATATACTGTGTGTGGAAACACTGTCTGTGAGATGCCAGAACTAGCGGGGCCCTTGGGGTCTCCAGCCCCTCCAATTTTAGCCCACTCAAGCGAAGGTAAATGCTCACAGCAGCAGTATCTATATACCATGTCCTAACAATACACAGCCCAGCATGTTTCGATTGCCAAGTAGAAATGTGTTAAAAATTAGATTTTGCTGTACCTGATTCAAATAACTGTAGGCTTTACTCCAAACTGTACCACAGATGGTATGTCCAGTGTAGACAACTTAATTGATTTTAATGGAAATGTTTTAGTTTTCATGTCACACTAGTGTCCAGTGTAGCTGTAACAGTAGGGTGCTGATAGTTGCTGTTGCAGCTTGACACGATAATATAGAATTTGACAGAGGTGCGCTTTCAGGTGTGTATATACTGGCTACTAGATTCAAATGTGCTTTAAGTGTTGCATAAGGTGATGCTGTTTTTGATTTCAGACTTATCATTTGTTTGTTAAGCTCAGTCGTGTGCACTGTCCATCAAGTTAGATGGAGAGAAAAATAGACAAAAAGTTATCCATCTATCTATCTATCTATCTATCTATCTATCTATCTATCTATCTATCTATCTATCTATCTATCTATGCTTACAAAAGTTGCATTTATTTAAACAAAAATACAGTAAAAACAGCAATACTTGTGGAATATAATTATTATAACTATTTTAATATATTGTAAAATGTACTTTAGTGACTTGAAGCTGAATTTTCAGCATCATTACTCCAGTCATATGTTCGTTCAGAAATAAATCTGATACACTATGATTATTTGCTGTTCAATAAATATTGACTATTATTATCAATGTTGGAAACAGTTGTGCTGCTTATTATTTCTGTGTGATTTCCAAGACTCTTTGAGGAATAGAAAGTTCAGAAGAACAGCATTTGTTAAAATTATAGTTCTTATTAAAAAGTATATTTGTTGTTTAATGGACAGCTACGTAGAACATCATTTGCTACCAATGACATCATTGGGACTGACAAAACAATTTTGTTAGATGTTAGATTTCCAACTGAATCTACTGGGTAATGTCACAATAATGTCCCTAAAGCATTTCTAATGATGTCTTCAGCTAGCTGACTGCTTTGATTACAACTGTTATGATTTCCAAGCAAGACAACTGCTGTATTAACTTAATTGTATGCATTTGTTTCCATGCCAGTTCGTTTTTAAATCATAAAGCAGATGAAAGTCCTTATTAACTGCCAATAGACTGAAAATGTCTACAGACACTTGTGTGCACCGACACGCACACAAACACTCCATGCACAAACAGACTTCAGATCAATAGCTTGCCAAAATTCCTCATTATTTGTAAATGGAAAGTGTTCTTTTGTATAAGATGTCTTAATTAAGCTAAAACAACAGCCCTGATATTGAAATAGAAATGCTGCTCCCAACAGTGCTTTTACAAGAGAACCAATATCCCATTCTTGGCCAGGTAACGGCTCGGTATAGATTGTGAAGGATTACCATTTTCATTGTTCTACACAACAGTGAATCCACTCTGTCACTCTCTCTCTCTCTCCCAGTTTCTCTTGTGTTCACTGCAGCTGTCTCACAATCAGACCAGATGCAGATGGCACTGCCTTTGTACTTGTTAATGGTGATCAGGATCATAAAAAAGAACGAGCAAATGACAAGAAAATCAATAGACTGCCTCATTGTTTTGCTGGTATTTGTTCCATTGTGCCTCTGCACTTTCGCTCAAACTGTGAAAAAACAAACAAAAAAATGAGCCCACATAGCAAAACACTCTACCAGGAAATGCAAGACTGAAATTAGATTAGGACATGGGCATAGATTCGAGGGGACATGTCGCCTCCACAGTGCTTGAAAGGGAGTGAATTGTCTCATCCAATCATAAGTCTGTCTTCTTTTAAATTAATGCAGATGAGAATTTAGTGCAATATGCTGGTAAGTCAAGCATTTAGGGTTATTGTAGGAAAACTCACAGGTCATACATGTAATACTGAACTTTTAATGATTGCTCATTAAAGTGTTAATCGTTGATAAGCGCAAGCTGCATAGTGAAAAAAAGCTAAAATCTGCATGTCGTAATCACTGATCTTGAGTTATGACTAGCATTGAGTTACTCAGTAAGCCAGGAAGCTTTTAAGGTGTTAATGAAATATAATGAAGAGGCAAAGATGCACATTAAGTGTGTAATTGATGCTTTATCTTCATTTTAAATTCTTGCACTGTTACAGAGAATCATGGGAAATGTAATTTACACAAGTCTGTTTCCACACATACTCTCTTATGTTCATCAAGGCTGCATTTATCTGATCAAAAATACAGTAAAAAAAGAGTAATATTGTAAAATTACTGTACTCTGTATTAATATATATTTTAAATAAGCTCAATTATCAGCATTATTACGCCAGTCTTCATAAACCATTCTAATATACGATAAATAAACAAGTACAATAAATAAATAAAACATTCAAAAACTGCATTTTTTATTTACTAATAAATTGAATATGTCCTTACTAAATAAAAGTAAACATTATTTTGTTGTAGTCCAAGGGGTGGGGGGAGGGGTTGGAACAACAACATTATTTCAAATGCTATTTGTCATTAACCATATCCAGATTCATACAAAATGTATTGTACTGTTTCTTAAACGTCAATGCAATTTAAAATGTAAATGACTTTACACAAGCTGTAGACCGGATGAAAGGGGGTAATTCAACCAGTTCTTTTCTACACAATGATCCCATTTTTTGATAAAATCTAATAAAATACTGTGCATTTCAAGTAAAAGTAAATAAAATGCTTTTGTGGTATATTTTCATTATTTCTGGTTTTATGCTTCTTAAGTCACAACTGCACGCTGCAGCTGGAATATCCATGCACATTAGAGGAAAGAATATTATTTTTCAGCATTGTGCATCTTTCATAGATCTGGTAACTGACTGAAATATGTATAAAATGGATGCACTCCCTCTTGTTGAAAAGTATCTCCTTTTCTCTTCTGTCTGATCTGTACTGTACTGTGGTAGAGCCTCTTATTTCATTTTGAATAATTTAGCGAGCAGCCTGCTCTTTTCATTTGAAGAAGCTTTGAGGACAGACCCACACACTGTGGCCCACTCAACTGAAATTTTCAGCCACCATATAAATTGAACCCTGTCACCTCTGTAAAAGATAATGACTTTCTAAGTGGAGAGGATTTACATATGGAACGTCGGCTGACCAACAGTGGGAATCCTATTCGTAGAGCGGAAGATGATTGTCGGCAGAACTGATCGGGAAAAAGAGCAACAACGACTAGCAAAATGTCAAGAGGAGACTCGAGATGTCTGTGATGTATACTTAGTCAGTCTGTCTGTTCGGCTTTGATTCAGAGGAAGAATTATGCGGATCCATATACTTGGGAATGAGAGTGAGTGAGTGAGAGATGACAAAAACATCACAATAGTCCACAAGTAATCCACAGTGCTCCAGTCCATCAATTAACATCTTGTAAAGTGAAAAGTGAAAGTTTTTAAGAAACAAATCCATTGTTAAGGTGTTTTAATTTTAAATAATCACTTATGCCAAAATATGAGTCCTTAATCCATAATAACGCTTCTTCCAGTGAAAAGGTCCATCTACAAAATCCAACTATAAATGTGTTTTGGAGTGTTTTGGACTGATTTTTCTTGTAAATCGTGCTTGATCTGTAAATACTCTTCTGATTCAAACACTTTTTGTTCACCAAAGAAAGCTATAAAATGGATAGTGGACTTGTATTTTAGCAACAGTTTGAGGTTAAGAACATCTTGTTGCATTTGTTTACTACAAACATACAGCTATGATGGACTGGAGTGGTGTGGATTACTTGTGGATTATTGTGATGTTTTTATCAGCTGCTTGGACTCTGACGGCACCCATTAACTGCAGAGGATCCACTGGCGAGCAAGTGATGTAAAGCTACATTTCTCCAAAGCTGTTCTGATGATGAAACAAACTTAATTATACCTTGAATGATCTGATGGTGAGTACATTTGCAGCAAACTGAAAATGTGGGGTAAAGCATCCTTTAATTGGACAGAAACAGGTACGAATGATTGATTTATGACAAGGTCTAATATGTTTTACAATTAGCGATTGAGATGAAAGTAGTGTTTAAAATGATATATATAGTAGGCCTTCAAATGTTCTGGACAACATGGGACTCAAAAAGGCTGAAAACCACTGCCTTACATACATGGTCTGATGTAATATGGAATCCAGAATGACAAAGGAAGTACATGAAATCATCAGCAACTAACTCAATATGTGATGCCTTCATGGAATAATGGTTCATGACCACTTCCTCTGCGGCTGTGGTTCTCAAGATCAGGATCAGCACACCTAAGAGGCCACAAGAATAGTCCACAATAACGTAAAAAACAAAAACCCTGGAAGCTCTGTATGTACTAATTTCTCATTCCACTACACTGTGTTTCTTCCTATACTGTACATGCCCACTTCCAAATTTGAGTTGGTACACACACTGACTGCTTGCAATAAATCCTGTTTTATACATAACTTATTGTAGTACCCTAAACACCAATCATCACACCAAATCATACTTATTTATGTTTAACTATTAACTATTGTTGTGGGATTTTGAGTAGTAATTTGTTGTCCACACACACACACACAAAAGTAGCATTTGTTTCATTCAGTGTCTGGATCCTTTCAAGTACCTCTTTAGTTTCCAAGTATGAGTGATTTAAAAGCCATCGGCCCCTTGTTTCAGAGCCACTGATACAAGCGATCATTTTAAATATAACCAGCTGTCTCACATGATGACATGTTAACATTACAATATTGCTACAATAAATGAAGAGAAATTAAAGATACTTCAGGAATCTAAGGAAAACATTGTCTTAATAATATGGAGCCAGAAGAGTCTCAATAAAGATAAATGCACACACTACAGTCACATATGCACACATAGGATTCATACATGCACACACATAATTCATAAATACACACACAGGATACACAAATGCACACAAAATTCACAAATGCACACACAAAATTTAAAAAGCACAGAAGATTCACAAATGCATACAAAATTCAGAAATGCACACAAAATTCAGAAATACACACACAATTTAGAAATGCAAACAACATTTCAAATGCACTCAAGATTCACAAATGCACAGGACAAGATTCAGAAATGTATTTCTGATGCACACACACATATATCTTGATTTACAAACTGCTTGCGGTCTGTGAACTTCACTGCATTTGTGTGTGAATTTTGAGACTCCCTTGACTTGGCTCAACACACAAATGCCTTTTTTTAAACAGGGAATGATCTGCAACCAATCAGATATCTCCCTTGTTTTAGCCAATCACAAGAATGCACCCCACGTGGGGGATTGTTTACTTATAAGCCAATCAGCGAACGACTCACTTTCCTCACGCAGCGAACGACTCACTTACCTCACGCAGCCGGCGATTCACTTTGCGCAGCCAGCGACCCACATTGCGCAGCGAACGACTCACTTTCCTCACGAGTCACGCAGCGAACGACTCACTTTCCTCACCCAGCGAGCGACACACTTTCCTCAGCGAACGATTCACTTTCCTCAAGCAGCGAAGTTGAGCGAACGATTCACTTTCCTCACCCAGCGAGCGACTCACTTTCCTCACAAGTCACGCAGCGAACGATTCACTTTCCTCACGAGTCACGCAGCGAACGACTCACTTTCCTCACGCAGCGATCAACTCACTTTCCTAAGCGAACGACAGCCGGAGACCCACTTTTCGCAGCCAGAGAGTCACTTTCCTCTTGCAGCGGATCACTGACTCTCTCTTCATGTAGGGACTGAATATTATAATTAAAGTGACTTCTATATTGCATCCAAAAGAATATTTAGATATATTTAAATATTCAAAAAGGTTTAAACAATTTTTTTTTTTACTTTCATTAAAATATTTCAATAAAATGAAATAATTGCCTATTGCAAATTTATGAATCCATGGTTAACTTTTTTTCTGCAGTCACTGGGCTATATGTATTGAGACATTTTTAAATTTATATTTTGTAAAAAAATAATAAAAAATAAACCTGAATTGTAATCTAAACATCTGTATTTTCATACAATTTAATACAATTGCTGTGTGAACACGTTCATGTGATTGGCTTATAAGTAAACAATCCCCCCACGTGGGGTGCATTCTTGTGATTGGCTAAAAGAAGGGAGATATCTGATTGGTTGCAGATCATTCCCTGTTTAAAAAAAAAGCATTTGTGTGTAGAGCCAAGTCAGGGGAGTCTCAAAATTCACACACAAATGCAGTGAAGTTCACAGACCGCAAGCAGTTTGTGAATCAAGATATATGTGTGTGTGCATCAGAAA